>NC_062290.1:84694825-85020325 GCF_902655055.1 Lutra lutra
ATCCAGATGTTAACCATGTTATTTTCAACCATAGTTTTCAGTTTTGTCCTACAAAATTTTCTCTTGTTGGGTAATTCAGAACCTGGGACCACAAAGTTTATTTACCTAGCCACAAAACTTTAGAATAATGATTTTCTTAAGAGCTGTTGGCTTCAAGTCTACTCAAAACAACACTTTAAAATTTTCTACCCTCTAGACACTGTTTAATGAGAAAAAAATTATTAATAAAGAGGTCCTATAATCTCTGGATTGTGTAGTTTAAATCCAATGGGCTCAATCACATAGCAATTCAGGGCAAGATAAAAATTTAACTCTCCTGTTGGAAGATGAAGCAAGGGTTAGAGAAGATTAGTATTTTTTAAATCTCATTTAAAAGTCTTGAGATCACACACAAAGCAAGCCATACCAGTTCTCTTGGGTTCTTGTACAATAAAACCTCATTACAAAGCATCTCATTATACTGATTATCCAGTTATATTCCTGGTCACATTATGTCCCCAGGATTCATAAAGATGTCTCAGATACCTTGCCCTCATACAACAGGCCACACTGCAAAGGTGTAACTACTACTGTATTGCATATTTCTACTCCATTCAAGGACATTTTTTTAACAAACAAAATTCAATGGACGGCTTTATAAAGTTGTTTTATTCAGTGTAATCAAGGATGCTTCTATCTTGAAAGAGTTTTTTAAAAAAGCATAGTAAATTGCCTATTTGAACTAAAAATGCAAGATGACCCACAAAAAGCTATAAAACATCTCTAATATTTCTTAAGACAAACACTGGAATCCAGAATGCATAACCTGGATCTAATTTTCAAGAATAGAGCAGCACCAGAGCTTCAGTACTATTTTTGTGATTAAAATAGTTCCTTCCATTCCATTCCATGCTTGGAAGATACAGGAAATTCGAGATGGCAGGGCCAACCGGCCAACCTCAACTTTCTCTACCATCATTAGAACCTCAACCAGAAGACCATTCCTCAATGTGTAGCTTCTCCTTGGAATACTACCAATACACATAATTTCATAATCTATTTCAAATTCCAGGAAATGTTATAAAGTTCCCTCTTCCTCCTCCTCCCTTTTTAGTTACACTGGTTCTTGACTGCTTAAATGGCATTTAAAATTTAAAAAAAAAAGGTCACAGGCAATCCAAAAAAGGATTTCCTAATGAACTGCAGACTACAGCATACCTCAAAGTAAAAAGTAGAATTTGTGATAGATTTTCTTCCTTACTTTCTGTGCATTTTTTCTCTGAAGGTAACACCCCAAACCTAGCATAGTATTTTCAATCTGATCTCCATTTGTTTTTATTTTTTGTCTTGGGTTCCTAATTGCTATTTCTCTTCCCTCTAAAAATTCATTTATCTCTTTCAGTAAAAAGAACAGTAATAATATGTTGAACAACTCTGAAATAAATTTTGTCATGTAAAAAATTAATTACGCATTCCGAACCTGGTCACTGTAGTCCTCCGGGAATTGCCTCTGCACCTCAGGATCTGTAAATAATTGACAGATAATATTAATTGGCTTTGGATTAGTGAGCAAGCAGAGGATCACACATTAATATTTGATCAGAAGATGATAGCAGCCCTGGCAGGGGATCCAAGGGGGGCAGCTGGGGCTGCTATGTTGATGAGCACAAGGAAGGACTCGGCAAGGCACTCCCATTACCCTCCTCCAGAAATATAAAAAAGAAAAATTTTGAAGACCTGATGCTACTGTTAACTTTAGACTATTACCTAATGCAAAAATCTTGCCGGCTGCAAATTGCCCCCAATATATCTTTCTAGAGAAAATGAGTCCTAAACCTGGCTTGACTCTTTTTCTCTAATCAGAAGCCTCCTTTTCATAGTTACAGATGTGGGCTTGACAAATCACCTTAAACACCAGTTTCAGATTGTGTGTGTGTGTGTGTGTGCGCGCACGTCTGTGTGTGAGTGCACCTGCTGGCAGGGTGGTGGGGGAGTGAGAGAAGAATTCTTTCAAGGAACAAATACAAAACTCTTTGCTTTTAAAAATAAAATGTATCCTTACCAAAATACTTATGAACTCCTGAAAATACAGATAAAACCAGATGAAGTTCTCTTCAAAAACAGAACCAAACGATACACTTTTGGCTTGTCAGTACAAAATATCATGAGATATTATGTTCTACCTAACATAATTAGACTTGCACAGCAACTATAAAAATACATAGGTGAAAACACCTTTTCTGACCATCTGTTTAAAACGGAATTACTAAAGGGGGTCACTTGATTTTTCCATCATAATTGCAAGATAATCCAATACCATCGTCTCTAAGTCAATACAGAAGTATACTAATTAAATGCTATTAGCACTCCATTTGCTATTGATTAGGAAAACATTCAATCTTTACTAATAAGAGAAAGACATTTGGTTCCTCAGAGACACATTATGGGGAATGGTAAGAATAATATGTATTTGAGAAATCACATATCAATGTAAAAGGTTTATGGAAAAACACAGTATTTGAGGGTCCCCTCACACACTGATCACAAAATATACCACTCAGTTTTCTTAGCCATCTTTTAAAATATCAATTTACTTCTCTGTGAGGGTGAATCCACATAAAAGTTAAAACCCTCTAAATCACAAAACAAAAATGCAGTTAATCTTGCTGCAGTGGAGAATCAAAAAGGGGAAAAAAACTAAGGGCCTATTCAAATACTACATTTAAATCCTAGAAATACCAGTTTTCAAGTCATTAGAGTCAGTGGATGTTATTTTTCAAAACTCAAGGCTAATAACAAAAACAGGAGTATTCAAAAGGGCATACCAAAAATGCAAAGCTTCCAAAAACAGGTGGTGCAAAAGAGGGGAAACTATCTATAGAACCATTTCCACTCTTGAGGTATCTTCCGGTCGACTTAAAAACTGGGGATCAATTTCTTTCCTTACCCTCATCTGCAAACACTCAATGGGGCAAAGGACCTGTCTAGACTATGACCAGCAGAATGCTGGAGTGATCCCCTCTGTGCAGGGCTGCTAGTGGGCCAGAGGAAGAAGCTGTTGCTTCTCTCTGGCCGGAAGGGCTGAAATCATGCAAGGAGTTGGCCCACTTGAGACAGGAGGCCAGAGGGCGCTAATGGCGTGGCATGAAAAGCACCAGTCTAGAGGGAAGAATGAGCAGGATGCAAAGGGACAACCAGACACACCTCTAAAATCGTGCTTGCTGCTGGGTTGGGGATAAGGGGGAGCCTAAATAAGAGGGTAGCAGTTATAATTCCTAAAACATAGGTAAATCACCCTGCTACAGAAAAAACTGATATTTTAGGATTTAAAATTTGGTCCCAAGACAGGAAAGAAAAAAAAAAAAAAACATGTACTTGTAAGCCACTGAGGGACACAGTAAAATAGAAGTTGGGAAAGCCACAAATAAGGCTTATTCTTTTTCTTCCAACTGTCACGTGCTTAACACTTACTCTTCAACGAGAAAACCTTGTATAGAAATGACTCGATATAAATCTTTAATATCATGTCTTCTTGCAGTAGTTTGTGCTTCTTAGGAACCACAAATACTGATGGGATGGAAACCAAGACGGAATAAAACCAAAGACTAATTTTTTTTATCACCATTTTGTGAAGGGATGAATGTCAGAAACAAAAATGTATGATATATTCTTCAACTTAAAAAAGATTCTTGTTTATAGGTGGAAGAAGGAAAGTTTTTGTACCTTTAGTCAACTATGTTAACAAGAAACTATATTAATAACTAACTTATTATAAACATGTATTTTATTAATATATATAATATAGCAAAATTTTAAGAAGAGAAGGAAACATAGATTTTTAAAAATCTACTTATTTTAATATACTGAAGGTAAAGACAGTGGAATGCCAAGATGGAAGGCACACAAATCACAGTATCCTAAACACTGCCTCAGTGGCAGGCACGACAATCATCATCAACCAAATTCCTTCAACTGTCCAAGACAGCCCAGAGTGAGAGTCCCAGATTTTTACAGAATCGTGTTCCAAGATAATACATGGATTATTATTTACTATGATCCAAGCATAAAGCTTGTGATTTCCTTTAAGGTGCTGAGGTTTACAAAAGTGAACTTCATGGGTTCTTAACACTCTCTAAATCAAGATTTTTAAAAAAGGTGGGGGGGGGCCCCGCGATGTTTATTAAAAACCAAATTCCAATCTACAAAGTTCCACTCAATTAGCTCAAACATCCAATCTGATAGTTTTTACAAAATGGCTTTCAGAGCTTTACAAACTAACAAAAAAACTGAAAAGAATTTGAGTTATCTTAAAAATATCTATTTCGCACAGTGGGTTGAAATCCTCTCTTTTCACTTTGAGTCGATCACAATGCCATAATGTCACCAAAATATCGACATTGGAAACATCTGAGTTTAAAAGGTCCAAATACAATCTGCTTTTCTCAAGCAACACAACACCCGCCTTACTAACAGTTTCAGCACGGCACATGTACAGAACCTAGCACCCTGCAGTTAAGCAAACCGCCTTTAAATTTTCTGTCTGGCAGCAATCCACTTGCGTGTCTGTATGTTTTTACAAGTACTCTATGTATTTCATTGCATCAGCTGCATTTCTTTGAGTTTTAAATGGTCTGGGAACATTTTATGAAATGTTCTATATCTTTATATGGAAAATAACGTACACTGGAAAAGTGTGCATCGGTCTAATATTTATGTATCTATTTCTTTATCCACCATCCAATACTATAATTGCTAATGTTCCAAAACACCTTCTCACATTCATACCCTCACCGCCAAGTGCAGTTTCACCAAACAGCTAACTTTCAACACAAAAATCTGCAGATCAGAGAACTACCAAGGAAAAAAGCAACAATTTGCTCAGGCAATTGGCAGTAAGAACAGAGTCATGGGCATATGTCAAGCTTTTTCTCTAAGAATTGTCCCTCTGACAGAAAATTAAGAACATTCGTTTTCCTTCTCTCTCAGCAACTTCCTCCAGATTTAAGTAGTAGATTCTTAAAATTAAAAATCAATTTCATCATCTCCTAGGAAAATACAAAAATAACGTATTTAAAATATCTTGCCACAAGATGTATGGTATGGTAGAGTCATAGATCTCTCAACCACGTTAAGCCGTAAAGAGGCACCTGGCTCTGGAATAAAGCTTCACATTGTGTCAACGTGATGGGCCACTACCTTCTTCTAGCACCACAGCCACGCAAAAAGAAGGTCTCCACAAAGACATGTGTGCGCCACCGCTTTTCCATTGGAGGCCACATTGGAGGCCACATTTCTATACTTAACACAGATATTTCACAGCATAGGACTCCTGATCTGATTCAGGCACAGAACATGACCCATGCTTAAGAGGCTAGGTCCTTGGGGGGCTCGGCAGGGGGGGAAAGTCTCAGAACAACGATGTCTTGATTTTTTTTTTTTTTTAAGAAAGGTTAATTTTCTTCAACCTCAATTGTTCATGTTTTCTAGTCTCCTACTGTAACATACTTTAAGCCTTTACGATATACCAGATTGCCACAGGATGTTTAATTAATAGAATTAGAGTTTGGGCAAGACTTGCTGGAACGGTGCTATAAATTATTTTACACAGGCTCCAAAACCTTGAGTTCCGCCTTAGGCTTCAAGTTCCTAGAAAACGTGGTAGACAGATCTTTTACAACAGAAATGCAAAATAATTCATAAAAGTACTGTGGTTATGTATGAGGGCTCATTTGTAGATCAGTAACTAGTATGTGTACGTACACACAGACACACCTCTTACCACATTATTTTCCTGTTTTTCTCGGTCATACCAATGACTCCATATGAAGGGTCAAGGCATGACACTTTAACTCATTATTGAAAAATACACCGCCTTCATTTTCTATGAAATGTGGGACAACTACACACGAACCAAATGTTACAATCTTCCATAACTGAAGCTCTTTTAGGAAATTTAAGAGAGACTGCAGGCAAATGTAGCCACTAACATGGGGATCTATGCTGCTTTCACTTTTAATGTGGCAGGTATCAAGGCAGAAAAAATTACATTTAATGCCCACTAAAAATTTATTCAGTCATTATCCCTAGGATATCTCAGTCAGTAAGAAACAAAATATTGAACATATTTAAAGCTTATAATTGTAAAAAAAAAAAAAAAAACCTCCCCTTTAAAAGACTTAAAAATTAGCCATAAACTGTATCACCTCATTGTTTAATTCCATGTAGTTTAAGAGACTATCTTCCTCTCCCTCACAACTGTAAATGTTAATCCAAGTTGTAATCAGATTTAATTTTCCAGATGAGAAGATGGGAATATGCTGCAAATGAGGGATAGTCCATTACACTGCTCTTTCCCTAATGCCATGTTCAAATTTTATACGCTGAAAATGTATACGCTCAGCGAGTAGTCTGAGAAGTTATACATTTTGAGGACGAGCTCAGTCTTCCCCAAAACACACTCAGAAATAAGCTTTTTCTTCTCATCTTCAAGAAGGAAAGTTCTTTTTTTTTTTTTTTTGGTATAATGTAGAAATAAAAAGTTTCTTGACACTGTGATTACAAGATGGATTCCACTAAAAAAAAAGCTTAAAAAAGACACTCCCTATTAAACTCACTGCTGCTCTAATGAATCAGCTTTACTTACTTTATATTATAAAATACCTGAATCATTTGTTTAGCATTTTAACTCAATACAATTATTCTAGTAAACTATTCCACTTATGATAGTTAAAATTAAAAATACATTTCTGAAAGGAATGTTTCAAATGTTTTACATAGAAAAAAATCAACATGATTTCCTTTTCCTTAACAATGAAACAAAATAGTTTATGTTGCCTTTGCTTTAAAAATGTTTTTAAATTACAAGTTACTTGCTTCAAACAAAAATTGCTCACTTCACAATGCAGATTTTATACTGTAATTACAGAAGAGTATACTCCACTAATTAAAAAAAAATCATTTCCAAGTACTTTAAATGAACCTTCGGTTTCCACGTACAACTGGAATTTTTCTTTTTTTTTTTAAGATTTTATTTATTTATTTGACAGAAAACACAGCGAGAGAGGGAACACAAGCAGAGGGAGCGGGAGAGGGAGAAGCAGGCTTCCCACCGAGCAGGGAGCCTGACGAGGGGCTTGATCCCAGGACCCAAGCCAAAGGCAGACGCTTTAACAAGTAAACCACCCAGGTGCCCCACAACTGGAATTTCTTAAAAATTATTCCAGGTATTAACTTTTTGATCTAAAACATGAAGACCCTAAGACACAAAAACTTTAGTCATCACTAATTTTAAAACTGTTTCTATTCCAGCCTTTCCGTTCAACACTGGCATCTGAAACACACTCAAATATTACACTTCACAGCAGCTGGCCTGATAACACAGGACCAGTTCACCATCTACACCTATAATAAAAACCCAAACAGCATTATTTAGGGAAGGGGAACACAGCCCACCTCAGTATGGCAAGCAATGGAACCATTCACGTGCCAGATTCCTCCTCAAACTAACAGATTCTGCCTTTCAGACATATCCTGCTCTGATGTGACTATCTATGCATAAACAGCAGACACTGACCTATTGTTTTCAGTTGTTGGAGTTATGAATGTAGTACAGTTATCAATTAAGTGAATCAACAAGTCTTAAATGCATCAGCTGTTCTACAAATAAAGAGTCCACTGACATTATGCAGTAAAATCTTGGGAGTTTCGTCTCTTTCTAGAGAATGGTGATAGATTTTTGACCAGCCAATGCCACTACTTACCAATAATTAGAAATATTTTTCATAACTCATTCCATCTACAAAAGGTATATGAATCTGATTCTCAACCAAACTTATGCCACTTAACCCAAAAATCAAACATAAGTCAAATTCCAAAGGGAGCTTTAAAATGGAAAGAGAGAGTGTGCTGGAGAGAAGAAAAAGTCCAGAGACTATGTTCACTTAGACTTTCCTTTTTGCCTGAATATCCTAGTTTTCAACTTTCATTATTATTATTATTTAAATATTTAGGTTTTTAAAAATTAGTTCAGGGTTTGGAACTATTCCTAAAATCTATCAAATTGATAAATATTGATGAAGGCCCTTTTTTCTTTAATGGCTATAATCTCAGGTTTCCGTTTAATTTCCCTGTGAGTTAGGATTCGTTGTAGCCCTTCTTTTTGAATGAGCATCATAAGTATCCAATTTTTATTCCAATGTGAATAATTACTTCAGACTTCATCTAAATGACAGCTGTGCCCTTTATGTACTACAAACGTGACATCACTGCATATGGTCTTCATAAATAGATATATCACAACTGTCAAATCTGGTGGAAAGAGATAACTTCATTATTTACTCAAATGCAACCACTGATTGCAGACCCACTACGTGTCAGGCACCAGGACAGGCATTTTATACACAATTTCCAATTTAATCTTCATGACAACACTGTGATATTGGGACTATCGTTAAGTACATCATCGTTAAAGAAAGCAATAGGTTACCATTTGTCCAAAGTTGGAAAATTAGTGTTTACTCATGGCACAAATATACTGGTGTGACTGGCCCAGGTGATGAAAAAGCCAGTCCTTGCTGTCAAGGAGTTTACAGTGTGACCCTAATGGAGAACCCACAGAATTAAATGACTGCAGAGTTTCACAAAGTGCTGTGCTAGGATGAGCAGAAGGGCATCAAACCTAATTCCGACCAGGGCAGAAAAAGCTTTGAGGGAGGAAGTGGCCAGATGCAGACTCTAGGACTAGACCGTGGTTCATCTCATGCTACCACAGCCACCTTCGAACAGACCAACAGACAGGAAGTCAGTATCTATTGAGGCCAGGGCCCATGTTCTACTTAGCTTTGTCTGCTACAGAAGGTCTCCTCGGTTACAAATGCTTAACAAATATTTTGGCATAAGAGAATAAACTCATTAAATACCCTGTCTCTCAAAATGGAGAAAAGGCCAATTTCAAAACATCCAATTGAAAACAAGCCTCTGAATGCTATAGGCTTCCTTCCTAAAGACACAATGGCATATAAGTAAGCACACAATAAATATTAGTTGTTGTTTTATTATTAACCCCAGCAGATAAATAAGCAAGCACCATAAATTAGACGGGCTATGGATGTATAGGTATGCCTCAGATTGGAAATACCTGTGTTCCTGAAATAAACTTTTATAAACCCAATTAAAATTTTCCCATTGCCTGCCATTACTTACCTAGAAATGTTATGACTTTATCAGAAACTGATTTTCTCTTCATCGTCAGTGCTTCGAAAATCCTTAAGCTACAGTTTATTTGCCTCCTGGCATCTGTTTGCTAATGATCTGTAAACATCAAATGCACTAGGGACTCTCCCAGATTTACAGAAACCCTGAGGTGAATCTCTGTATAAATTGAAGGACCTTTCTGCTAATTTCTTTGCTTTCTAAGTTTGCATTCTGGGTTTCAGAAACAGAGTTCCATTAAGCATTTTTGCAGTAATAATTAGAATACTACCAGCTACCATTTACTGAATGCCTATGTATACCAGTAGTTGCCATAGGTGGATTATTTTATTGTCTTAATCATAACAAAACTCTGCCAGGTAAGGAGATGTGCCCCTGTTTTAAAAATAAGAGTGAGGCTCACTAAGAACAAATTTAATTAAGCAACAGAGCTGGGATTCAGCCTGGATCCATCAGACTCCCAAGAATCCAACAGTGGCTTTCTTTTTTGGCTTTATTTATGTATGTCCTCCTGTTGATCTGTCTTCTAGCTATTATTGTGACTCAACAATAAGAATACATCTGGACAAATAACCAAAACATGTTGTCATGAAATAGGCCTTAGCAGACTATGAATGAGAGCTTTCCAATTTCTCTATTTAAACTTCTTTGCCAAGTTCAGGATATAAATAAAATGACTCCAGAGTAACTAGCACTCAATTCAACGAGCAAACATGATAATGAAAAGATGAATTCTTATTAACAACTTAGAATAATTCTGAAGACTAGAGGGTATCCTTGGATAATCTATGAAAAAGAAATTTTTTTGCTACACGGAATGGATGAGAATGTAGAGAAATGTTTTCCTCCTTAGAAAAGTATTTCCCAAGCACCTCTAAGCCATACTGAGAACTCCAATGCCAAGGCCAAACTACCACATACAGTATACACAAAGCTGACACGCCAGCAAGGGAAACATACTATGCCTGTCAACCAGAAGACTTTCTTGTTAACAAAATTCTGCCTCTCTTTCCCTGGAAACAAGCCATTGCTGCCTAGTCCATACCTGTACCATATATCCTATATGATACCTATATACCCTATACCACCGGGGGGGGGGGGGGGGCCTCGGGGGAGCAGGGAGTAAAACATACGTAAAATTTGCCATTTTAACATTTTTAAATATACAACTCAGTGGCACTAAGTCTATTCACGTTATTATATAACCATCACTATTATCTATCTCTAAAACTTCTCCAATTAAAACTGAACCCATTAAATAACTTCCAATTTTCCCTTCCCCAAAGCCCTTGGCAACCACCATTCTACTTTCTGTCTCTATGAATTTAATTAACTACCCTAGGTACCTCATATGAATGGAATCATGCAATACCTGTCCTGCATGCCGGGCTTACTTCACTCAGCACAATGTCTTCAAAGCTCATCCATGTTGTAGCCTGTGTCAGAACTTCCCTCCTTTTTAAGGCTGAATAATACTCCATTGTAAGAATACCACATTTTATTTATCCATTCATCTATGGACACTTGAGTTTCTTTCACCTTTGGCTATCATAAATAATGCTGCTATGGTGGCCATATGGTGGCTCAGTTGAGTGTCTGCCTTTGGCTCAGGTCATGATCCCAGGGTCCTGGGATCGAGCCCCATGTTGGGATCCCTGTTCAGCGGGGACCTGCTTTTCCCTCTCCCTTTGCTCTCCTGCTCCTGCTCTCTTGTTTGCTATCTCAAATAAACAAATAAAATATTTTTAAAAAATAATGCTGCTGCCATGAACATGAGTGTACAAATATTTGTGCAAGTCCCTATTTTCACTTCTTCACGACATATGTCCAGAATGGGAATTGCTGAATCATATGGCAATTCTATGTTTAATTTTTTTGAGGACCTAAACTACTTTTAACATGTTTCAAGACCTTTATGTTATAAAGCTAGAACCACCTAGAAACCTTAGCCCGGCCATTAAGACCAAAACACCTGGGCTGCCTGGGTGGCACAGTCAGTTAACCCTCCGATTCTTGGTTTGGGCTCGGGTTGTGATCTTGGGGTCCTGGGATCAAACTCTGCATTGGGCTCCACACTCAATGCAGAAGTCTGATAAAGTTTCTCTTTGCCCCTCTTCACCATGCACACACGCATGCTCTCTTTTCTCAAATAAATCTTAAAATAAATAAATAGAGACCAAACTATCCAATTTCATTTGTTTCTTAAAAATGAATTCCCAATGGGAGAAGATATTTGCAAATGACACTACAGATAAAGGGCTGATATCCAAGATCTATAAAGAACTTCTCAAACTCAACACCCAAAAAACAAGTAATCAAGTCAAAAAAATGGGCAGAAGACATGAACAGACACTTCTCAAAAGAAGACATACAAATGGTTAACAGACACATGAAAAAAATGCTCATCATCATTAGCCATCAGGGAAATGCAAATCAAAACCATAATGAGATACCACCTTACAACAGTTAGAACGGCAAAAACTGGCAAGGCAAGAAACAACAAATGTTGGGAGAGGTTGTGGAGGAAGGGGAACCCTCTTACATGGTTGGTGGGAATGCAAGTTGGTATAGCCGCTCTGGAAAACAGTGTGGAGGTTCCTCAAAAAATTAAAAATAGAACTACCTTATAACCCAGCAACTGCACTACTGGGTATTCACCCCAAAGATACAGATATAGTGAAAAGAAGAGCCATATGCACCCCAATGTTCATAGCAGCAATGTCCACAATAGCCAAACTGTGGAAGGAGCCGAGATATCCCTCAACAGATGAATGGATAGAGAAGATGTGGTCCATAAACACAATGGAATAGTACTCAGCCATCAGAAAGGATGAATACCCAACTTTTGCATCAACATGGATGGGACTGGAGGAGATTAAGCTAAGTGAAATAAGTCAAACAGAGAAAGTCAATTGTCATATAGTTTCACTTGTTTGTGGAACATAAGGAATAGCAAAGAGGACATTAGGAGAAGGAAGGGGAAAATGAAGGGGGGGCGGAATCGGAGGGGAAGATGAACCATGAGAGACTATGGACTCTGAGAAACAAACTGAAGGTTTTAGAGGGGAGGGGAGTAGGGGGAAGGGTTAGCCCAGCGATGGGTATTAAGGGGGGCACGTAGTGCATGGAGCTCTGGGTGTTCTACACAAACAACAAATCATGGAACACTATATCAAGAACTAATGATGTACTGTATGGTGACTAATGTAACATAATAATCATTAAAAAAATGAATTCCCAAATCTAGCCAGGCTGATCAGTCCACTTTCCCACAAAACTTGACATGTCTTGCTCATCTTTCTCCTCTTCCCTCATCCAAATCAGACCCTTCCAAAACATGCTCTTAGGCATCACAATTTATAAATGTGGCCAATTGTATATTCCTCTATGAATTAACATTCAATTACACTAGCAGTTTAAAAAATTAAAAAGACAAAGAACCATGTCATCCATCACAAGTACAGTGAATTTTAAGCATAGCTGGCAAAGGAACAACAAAACTGGCACACTCGCTGAAACTCCTTCACTTGCCTTCTGGCACTCCTGGTCAGTGATCAGCACAATTCTCAATCTCTTGCACTAAGAGATTGAGATTCTCATTCTTACATTCTTCCTCTGACCTAATGCTGGCTTCCTCTGTAGGCCTCTCAAGTGGTCAGTGTTTCCTCTCCACCCCTCCCACTGGTCTGGAGGCAGGGTAAGCAGCCTCTGCTCCTTGTTTCCACTTCCAGACCTTTCTCCCTCATTTTTCCAACATCCCGGATTTTAACCTGAGCTCACCAGCCTACACTCCCCACTCCTACTCTGCTGTGCTGTCATCTACTAATCCTAGGGTTATTCCTCATTCCTGAGTCACATGGATCCTGGTGTACTGCCCCTCACTCTACCAGCACTCCTACCACAATCTTAGTGATTTCAAGTTTACACATAGCCAATCCTTCAAAATCCCGGAATTCTTGGTTCCTTGGCCTTCTCCCTGCCAAGGTTTTCTACCCAATCTCAAGCTACTCATTCTCATGGTCACATCCAAACTCTATACAGTTACCAATAACTGAAACTCCCTCAATAATCAGTTTTAGACACCCCAGCCTCCAACCATGACTTACCTCTTGCCCTTCTAGTTCAGTCCCTACAATATTCTGTCTTCATTCTTCAATCCCACAGGGACACTATTACCAACCTTTTCAGTGTCCTTGATCCACCTCAGGTCCACCCTATCCTCCTCGCCCAGCTTTAATTCTATTTATAACCATTCTTTTCCATACATCTTCAACATCTTTGTGCTTCTCTTACTTTATCAACCTCACTTGGCAAAAGTCCAACCATCCTTGTTAAGTCCAGAGATCCACCTACACCCCTGTCCCAGGTGGAGAAAATCACCCTACTGTGCTTAAAATACTAAAATACTAGCTTTAAATTTGGATTACTTACTGTAAGTGAGCTTGACTAATTATAACATATTTTCCTTGATTCGTTCACTCTCTTGTTCTTGTTCTCTATGACTATGTCATACTCTCCTCTCTCCCTTCAAACTTTCTCCAACCTCAATTGCCACTAATTGATTCATTTGCCCCTTCACTGAGAAAACCAATCAGAAGAGTCCTCCCACAAGCCTCCACTACTACATCTACCCACTTACTATCACTGACCCACAGATGCTGCCTTCATCCTACCACCATAAAGAACTACCCGTGCCCCCTTGCAAAGGCTCTTCCTCCACTTGTGAACTAGGATCCCATCCCCTCTCACCAACAAAAACATTGCTCTACCAATTCTCCCGTGTTATTAATTTTACCTCTCTACTGGAGTTTTCCCATCAGCATGCAAACATACTGTTATTTCTGCAAATCTCCTTTAAAAGGTCAAGTCCCCCACAGCTACCACCCCATTTCTTTCGCTGCTTCAAAGCTAGATACCTCAAAAGGATGTCTGTTCCCACCTTACCAGTTCCTCTCTTCACCCTCTTGAACCCATGCCAATCAAGCTTCTCCCCCACCACTGCTGTGAAACTGCTCACGCACTAATGACCACACTAACTCACTTCTTACTCCTAACATCAATTATCTATCCTCAGTCCTCATCTTACTTGATCTATAAGCACCATTTGACAAAGGGTTCCACTTTCTCTGTTTATGTGGCTTCCACAGTGTCCCACTCCCCTGACTCACTGCTTCCCCTTAAGCTCCTTGCAGACCTCGTACAATTCAAGGGTCCCAGACCTGTTCTTGGACTTCACTTTTCTTTCTTGATGTCCTCTTTTGCTGGCCTTTTTCAGTCTCATCACTTCAAATACAAATATGCACTGTCAACTTTACATTTATTTCTTCCAACTCCAGACTCCTTTATCTAATTTTCTGCTCAACATCTCCACTTGGATGCCTAGCAGACATCTCAAATTGAACATGTCCAAAACTGATCTCCTGATCCTTCTCCCACATTTCAGATCCAATCTGTCACCCAATCTTGTCAACTAAATCTTCAAAATAAATTCAAGTTCTGACCATTTCTCTCCTTCTCCACACTACCACTCTGGTCTAAGTCACCATCATTTCTACCACAACAGTCACCTAACAGGTGTCTCTGCTTCTGCCTCTGATTCCCTACAGACTGTTCTCAAAACAGCAGCCAGAGTAATCCTGTTACTTACTTAAGTCAGGTCCTACTTTACCAGCAACTCTCTGACCTCATTTCCTATTACTCTGCCTCCCTGACTCCCTGTTCTAGCCACCTGGGTCTACTTGCTGTTCCTCAAACCTGCAAGCCATGCTTCCACTTCATGGCCCTTTCCCTTGCTGTTCATTCTGTGGGATAAATACCAAGGAATGACGCATGTGCTGTCTTCATTCACAAGTTACTTTCCTAGTGCTGCTTTCCCCAGTCACCTTATTTAAAATTATAATTTCCCTGTCCCCACCATTCTTTATTCTCTTTTCCTGTGTTTTCTCCTTAGCACATTTTATCATCCAACATACTATATACTCTCTTATTATCTGTTTTCCCCTACTAGTATAGATGGCTTAATGATGGCAGGGATTTTTGCCTATTTTGTTCACTACTATATCCCCACAACCCGGAACTGGGCCTAGCACATAAGTACCGAATGAGTCTAAAAGAATGAAGGAAGAAAGGGAGCATATATTCGACCACTCCTTCCAGCAAATAATTTGGTAATACATTTCCAAAGCACTAAGCACATCCACAATCCACATCCTAGTAATTCCACTTCTCAGAATCTATCCCAAGGAAATAATTGGAAATATAATTATTTTTATGTTTGTTTCAAACTTCATTTCAAAAATTGGTAGCATTAATAAGCTCAAGTGACCCAACACCTATGCGACCATTAAAATTAGGTTGTGGTTTGTTTTTTTTTTAAGATTTTATTTATTTATTTGACAGAGAGAAATCACAAGAAGGCAGAGAGGCAGGCAGAGAGAGAGGAGGAAGCAGGCTCCCTGCTGAGCAGAAAGCCCCATGCGGGGCTTGAACCCAGGACCTGGGATCATGACCTGAGCCGAAGGCAGCGGCTTAACCCACTGAGCCACCCAGGCGCCCCTAAAATTAGGTTGTGTTTGTAATGACATGGGGAAATACTAACATCATTGCATTAGGAAGAATTAACTCAAAATGTAAAGATTTATCACACTGTAACAGCAATTACTTTTAAGTTTTTCAAAAAACACTAAATAGAAACCCACTGAAACTTCTAGCTATGAGTGCCTCAATTGTGAAATTATAGGGATTTTCCTTATTTCCTGAATCTTCCACATTTTTAAACAAGGCTCATAATTTAAACACACACACACAAACACATATACACCAAAAAAACCTTTGTAAATAAAGAAATATGTTCCTGAGAAATTTGATTTAAATGGCGTACAACAGCATATAATGTCCCCATCTGCCTCTCCAGGAACATACCCCTGACTACTTTAGTCCACATTGACTGATTTCCTCTGAGCTTCTGTAGTTTTTACTGTTTTGGTAGCATCAAATTATTAACACCTGCTTGCACAGCTAATCATTTACTATCTTAGACTGTTACTTCTATAAGTACTTGTCTTCTTAATAAATAAAATAAGCAGTTCCCAAGGCCAGGACCCATATCTTCCTACCCTTTGCACTCCTCCCAAGAATCAAGGCGTCCCAGCATTCAAGCACAGTGCTGAGCACAGAGCAGACTGCCTTCCATAAAAGCTTTCTGAATTGAACTCTACTCTGAAATGCCTTTGGACATTTCCCTAGATTAATTTAGGGGTGCTTCTGGTCAAGTCTCCTCCAAAAGACTTCACAAAATGCCTATGCTGGGTGTCACATACTATGAGAGCCATATACCCTGTGATGTCACTTAAGCTTGACAATTCTACAAGGTAAGTACCGTTACCCCACTGGCTCATCATCACACAGATGGGTAAATGTAAAAGCCAAGATTTGAACTCAGAAAGTTCAATAACAAAATTCCAATAACTTCATCTCGGGTATGATTTTGGTTTCGCCAATCAGATCCACTTGGTGAGGCCTGAAATCAGAGCACCGCCAAGAAGAGAGCCGGGAGGTAACACAAAGAACCCATTTTTCTGATTCAGAACTTGTAGGAATGACATGATGGCTCTGGAGGCAACAAATTTGATGGAGACTTCCTAAGCCCAAGTGGTCAAAGGTGGGAATACCCTGGGACTGACATCTGGGATAGCAGCTTCCAGAATCCCTCAGCTTCCTGACACGGCAGCTGTGGCCAATCTTTTGGTGTGCTACTTCTGCAGAGTGATTCTGAAAGTCATTCCTGGAGATTTAGCCTGAAGCATATTCCTCCACTCTTTCCAATGATTCTCTAAGGAGGAATTCTCTGTACTCACTCCTTTTCTGATAGAGTGGTCTCTCTCTTCTTAAACTAGACCTTGACTGATACACATCTTGTATCACACTGGCCAATGTTCCATCTACTTGCTGACCTTCCCTACCTTAGTCCAAGCCTTCTCGGTAGTTAAACCACTTTTATTTAGCATTGTGTCTCCTACACCTGAACAATATCTGACTTTTTACATGCAATCATTTTCAGTAGGCTTTCAGACAATCACAATAACATTAGAACAAGTGTCAGGTTGGGAATCAGCAGGCCTAGATTCTGCCACTATGGATCATAAAAAGTCTTTGAATATAAATTCTCTCAAATATAAACTGAAAGTGTTGACTAAAAGAATTCTTTGGACTCTAAAATTCTGTCATTCTATGATCTAAAAATCCTCAGAAAACTCACTGCTTTGGTAAAATGTCCATAGCTACAAATATCCTTTAAAGGAAAATAGCCCTAAGGAAAGCACTTCTTTCTGGTTTTTCCTGTGGCCAATCATCTACAGAGTTAAGACTCTCATAAAACAAAACAAAACAAAGCCCTTTCAATGAAGTAAAATTCTAAACGTAAGCAGCAGTGGCCAATACTTAAATACCATTCTATATATGCCTTTTTTAAATTAAGGGTTTAGGAAGTCTGAACATTGAAATATATATTTTCCATTAAGAAGCAATTAACTCAGTAACTGAGTAATTGTTCTAAACTAGACTGATACACTTGACATAACAATGAGAATTTTAAAGCCTCCTTTCATCCTCTCCGTTTGGCTTGATGACTTTACTCCCATGGTTTTGCTTCATCGTCTGGAGGGGTTTCCTCCCTTCTGCCATTACCATAAAACTTGTATTCTATGAAGCCCCATCCTCCATTTGGTTGAAATGGTTGAAACTGGTTGAAATTGAACCAATAAAACCTTATATATAGGAGATAACAGAATGATTCTTAGCTTGGAATAATGCTACAAGAGCTCTCCTCAATTTGCATTTCTTCAATAGTCTTAAAAACACAACCCTCCCCTGGGTGAAAATCAGCAAGGTTTCCTCAGCCTCTGGACTCCGCATCCATACCAAGAGACAAGTGAGGGCAGGCTCCCTGGAGCCAGGTTAAGGGGCCAGGCCTTGAGAAACAGGACACACAGGAAATATGGGCTGTTGGGGGCATAGAAGGGAACAGTCAAGAAGGCAGTAGAAGGCTGGTACATACAAGACAGACAGAAAAACAACCCAAACCCTACAGTGCCTCTGAAGCTAACCACTGTCGAAATTCCAGTAATTTCAAGCTCCTCAAGACAGAATAAACTAGGATTCTCAGAGAATTCGTCTGTGCTCAGGGAGTACGGAGATAAAGGTTTGGCAAAGATTGTCTTCTTAGGGTTTCTCTCAGACTTGCTCGCACCATCCCTCACACAGATATCTTTGAACAAACAAGCAACTCATCCCTGAGAACAGGAATGGGACTGTGTCAGGGTTGGGTCTTCCCAGCTGCAACTGGGGGTGGGGATGGACAACTGGATTCCCAGGAGGCCGCAAGCTCAGACTACGGAGGGCTCTCTCAGGGCACTGATCAGGCCCTTCTCGCTCCGCATCCTCTCCAGGACAACCTGCTCTGGAACCCGCTGCGTGGGGCCATAGCCCTACCCTAGGACTATGTAATCCAAGCAGCACTGCTACCTCCAGTATCTCACCTGATGGTAAAAAACCCATATGCTGCCACAGTAGCTTAACTCACACAGCAAGTTTAGTTATACACCTTCTGGAAGCCTCTGGCACCTGCAGGATTATACGAATAGTAAACCATAAGGTGATCCCTGTGCCTGAGAGGAGAAGGCTGAAGACTCTTAAGGCTAATGAAGCTGCTTAGAAACCATCCGGACAAGATCATTCCAGACTATGACCCAAGAAGGTGGTGTGGACTGGGTTTCAATATGGACTCTTCTAGGAATTAGCTGTGTGACCTAGTGAAGGTTATTTAAACTTCCTCTGCTTAGTTTCCTCATCTGTAAAGTGGGCATTAAGAGAGCATCTATTTTATAGGGTATTAAATGAAATAATGCACTTAAAGAAGCCGAATTAGTGCCTGGCATGTGGTACGTGATCAGCCTATTTTAGAGATTATATTATTTTTAATATTATTTTTCATAAGAGTGTGGCAAGTGACGAGAGTGAGGACTGAAGTCATTCCCATTTTCTTTTTTAAAGATTTTATTTATTTGAGAGAGAGTGAGAGAGCGAGTGCGGGAATACAAGAGGAGGAGCTGCAGTGGAAGAGGGAGAAGCAGGCTTCCCCACTGAGCAGGGAACCCAACGCGGGGTTCCATCCCAGGATCCTGGGATCATGACCTGAGCCAAAGGCAGCCACCTAACCAACTGAGCCACCCAGGAGCCCCAGCACTGAAGTCATTCCTAAATTAGAATCTCAATTCCACTACTCATCAGCTGTGTGAAACTGGACAAATCAGTTTTTCTGAGCCCCACTGCCCTGATCTGTAAATGGGGCATAATAATGTCTGCCTCACAGAATTTTCAGGCTTAATAATGGAAGTGAAGCACTTTGAAAGGTAGCTGGCACCTAGCAAATGCTTAATACTCTGTTTCCTGCTGAAGCCACCGTGAAGGAGGAGGCATATGTAGACCGCAACCGCTTCCGCGGTAACCAGCGCTTCCGTTCCTCTCCGTGAGCCTCTGCTTATGTATAATTGGAGTCCTCACCACAGCTCTATGTCTGAGCTGGACTTAAAAATCCTGGCCTTTCCTTGCCAGCCCTGCTGTCCTGTTATCCCAGTTCGGACAGAGAGGAGCCCTAACTCATGCCAGGCTCCTTGCCAGTCCTTGCCCTCCGTTGCTCTCCTTTGGCCCTCTCCAGGAAGGTTCAGTCTTGAGAAGCAGTAATAGGATGTTGTCATACTCTTCTGACATTTCCCTTCCAAAGGGGGGGGGGGGGGGGGGGGGAGTCCAGTGAGTCATTCACAGAATTTACATGCGCACTACTAGTAGCATGTTAGGCATGAAGAGGGCATCAAGACACATGCTCTGTGGTCTCTCCTTCATAAGAGGCACACAAATGCTCTCCTGAAGTTGCTCAGGTACAACAGAAATTAGGATAGTTTTGAAAGGAAGGGTGAACCAGTAAATTAAGGACTCCTATACCTCATCAAATGAGGTAAGAAAGGCAGGAGCCTCTGCCAAGGAATTGTATCTGTTCCTCCATCCCTTACCAACATAATCCAGGCATTATCTAGGTAGAACATTTTGATTCAAGCTTGAATTCTCTCATCTTTCTTGCATGAAGCCTAGATTAGATCCCATTAAGAGATCAACCCGGCCTCTCCTTCCCCTCACAGCCTGCAAAACTGAAAGCATTTTTAAAGGAGATGGGACACCAGACCCTTTACCCTTACCACCCTGAAAGGTGCCAGAAAAGGGTTGCAAAGTGCCGAAGTGTTATGGTTCCCTAACTTCTGTTGTTTTCTTCCCCTCATCAGTTTGGCAAAGGTTAAAAGTATGGGAAACATACGGAGACGGAAGCATCTGAGGAAACAAGCAACTCTCATACACTTGGTAACTGAGGATGTGGTTGGATGGAAAGCAATTGAGTGTAATTTTTTAGCAACACAAACAAAATCCATTTTAATGTCCATGCCTTGGGGCGCCTGGGTGGCTCAGTGGGTTAAAGCTTCTGCCTTCGGCTTGGGTCATGATCCTAGGGTCCTGGGATCGAGTCCCACATCGGGCTCTGTGTTCAGCAGGGAGCCTGCTCTCTGCCTGCCTCTCTGCCTACTTGTGATCTGTCTGTCAAATAAATAAATAAATAAATAAATCTTTTTAAATAAATAAATAAACGAATGAATAAATGTCCATGCCTTTTAAGTCACTAATTTTATTTCTAGGAAAGCATTTATGGAACTCATCGAAGCACTGTTTCTACAAAAAAGTTCATGAGAGTTTTATTCAAAGTGCTGAAAATATGAAACCACCTAAATATCGGTCAGTAGGGCAATGGGTAAATACAAGTGTGGTAACCCATGCCACAGAGCTACGCAGGGGGATGTGGAGCAACTGGAACTCTCAAGGACCGCTACAGGGGAAGAAACTGGCACAAGTACTTTAGAAATTTGACAGTATTTAGTGAAACTCAGTGTACACCCAACTCATGACCCAGTAATTCTTAGATATATAACCAAGAGAAACAGGTGGGTACGTTTTCCAAAAGACATGTACAAAAATATTCATTGCAGCTTTGTAGCTAAGAGTAAAACAAAAGTGTCGATCAATGGAAGGATGAACAAACTGCGGTATATCTACCATGGAAAACTGTACAGCAATTAGAAAGGATGAACTAGGGGCATCTAGGTGGCTCAGTCGATTAAGTGTCCAACTGGTGATACGGCTCAGGTCATGATCTCAGAGTCATGAGTTCGAGCCCTGTGTGAGGCTCCATGCTCAGCTGGGCGTCTGCTTGAGAGTCTCTCCCAGTTCCCCTCCCCCTATTCACACACTCGCTCTCTAAAATAAATAAATCTTTGGGGCACCTGGGTGGTTCAGTGGGTTAAGCCTCTGCCTTCGGCTTGGGTCATGGTCTCAGGGTCCTGGAATCGAGCCCCGTATCGGACTCTCTGCTCAGCAGGGAATCTGCTTCCCCTCTCTCTCTCTGCCTGCCTCTCTGCCTACTTGTTTTTTTTTTTTAAAGATTTTTTTTATTTATTTGACAGACAAAGATCACAAGTAGAGGGCAGAAGGCAGAGGCTTAACCCACTGAGCCACCCAGGCGCCCACTCTCTGCCTATTTGTGATCTCTCTGTCAGGTAAGTAAATAAATCTTTAAAAATAAAATAAAATAAATTTGAAAAAAATAAATCTTTAAGAATGAACTACATGCAACAACCTGGACGAATCTCACACATATTTTTAAACCAAAGGAACTATATGATCCCACTTCTATGAAGTTCAAAAACAAGACTAACACATAATGATAATAAAACAGTAGGTACCTTTAGAGGCAAGAGAAGGGAAGAGGCTATGAGGAAACACAACAGAACCTTCTGGAGTGCCACATAGGATGTTTTACTCCAGCTTTATTTAAGGTATAATTTAAGGTGTACAACTTGATGTTTTGATATATATATAGGTTAAATAGTCAGGACAACCCAGCTACATAAGACAGCCATCACCTCACACAGTTACTTACCTTTTTTCATGTGTGGCAGGAACACTTATTTAAGATGTACTCCCTTAGCACATTTCAAGTATACAATTCAGCATTGTTAACTATAATCACATTACTGTAATATACATGATCTTGATCTGGGTAAGGGCTACACAACTATGTACATTCATGAAGCTACACACTTTGTGGATTTACCTCCTTCTAAATCTCAATACATTTTTAAAAGTAATAAAGTGATTTGGAACTATAAATGACACGAAAAGGTGTCCTATTTAATAATTTTTAACAGGACCCCTGAAACACTTTTATATTGACTGCCATACAGATATAAAAAAAATATTAACTTTTTATAGCTTCATTTGGTAAATTTTATATATATTCACCCATCTCAATTGTATACTCCAACGATTATTAGTAAATTTGCCAACTTGTGCAACCATCACCATAAATCAGTTTTAGAACACGTTCACCATCCCAATGAAATTCCTCATGCCCCTTTACTGTTAAGCTATTTTCCTACCCCAGTGCCAAGCAACCATTAATCTACTCTATCCCTCTAAATGTGCTTCTCCTGGACATTCAATAAATGTGATCATACAATATATGGTGTCTTGTGCATTGCTTCTTTCACTTGGCATAACATTTTTGAAGTACGCCCACAGCATATACCAGTAGTTCCTTTTTATAGCTGAATAGTTTTCCATTAAATGAATATACCACATTTTGTCTATTAATTCACCAACTGATGGGCAGAAATAAACTTCTGCAACATTTCTATTTACAAATACAGCTTAAAGCACCACCTTCCGCCCTCATCTCATCCTTCTCCTCCTTCCAAAGAATCACGGGTCTTGAGGTTAGTGAGCCTTCCCCTCGACGCTTTTATACTTTTAATACATATGAATGCACACATGACAAAACAGCTTCGTAATTTTAACATTTATGTATCTGT
This sequence comes from Lutra lutra, assembly GCF_902655055.1. Taxonomy (NCBI): domain Eukaryota; kingdom Metazoa; phylum Chordata; class Mammalia; order Carnivora; family Mustelidae; genus Lutra; species Lutra lutra. The sequence continues at coordinate 84,717,982 of NC_062290.1, forward strand.
ATACTGCTTTTTCAACTTGTTTTTACTCATAATTATATTTTTGAGATTTATCCAATTTGTTTTAAGTAGATGGGATTTCATTTTAATTGTTATACAGTTCTTCGATTATAAGTAACTCCTAATTTATCCATTTCCTCTGGTCATTTAGGTTTTCAGTATTTCTCTATTACAAAAAAAAAAAAAAGAACGTTGCTATGAACATTCTTGATTCTGTGTCCTTGTGCACACGTGAGAATTTCTCTACATCATCTACTTAAAAGTGAAACTGTTGGTTCACAGGCTATGAGCACCCTTCTCTTTACTAGGTGTTGCCAAAAGAGTTGAGTTTTTGTGATCCTACATTTTTACCAATACTTGGCATTTATTCAACTTTTAAAATATTCTACCACTCTCACAGAAGTAGTAATATCTCATGGCTTGGATTTGTATTTCCTTGATTTTTAATAATGTAGTCTTTTTATATGATTATTAACCATTTGGGTCTCTTCTTTCGTGACCTAATATTTTGTCTGTCTTCCTGTTTCCTTCTTTCATGTTCCTTACGTATCTGTATCCCAAGCTTACAAAAATCACCCTTCAATCTGAAAATTTTATTTTGTTTACAGTTTCTTTTGCCATACCCAGATTGTAAATTTTAGTGTGGTTAAATCTAGTCCTTTCCATCAGGGTTTGTGCTTTCTCACAGCTTACTGAAGAAATTCTTTTCTATCCAGATCTCTAAAACTATCCTCACATTTTCTTCAAATATTATGAACTTCTGCTTTTTTAATATTGGTCACTAATCCACCTGAAATTTATTTTTATGAATGCTAACAGCAGACAACTGTTTTCAACCAGATAGTCAACTGTCTCTCAAAATAGCAGAACTGCCTGACACAGCCATTTACTCCTAACTCCTAACGGCAGCTGGCAAAGTCCTCCTCATCTGAAAAAGACGTTTAAGATAAGAATTTGATATTTCTTAATATCCCTTAAACATAATAAGTCATAGCTAATAACATTTGGTAGGACAGAATAAACCAGAATATACTGGTTCAATTTTTCTTAGACGCAAGGAAAAAGACCCATTCAGCTTTATCCAACAAAAGGATAAGAATCCAAACAGATACTAAATTACCTAGCAAGTGAAAATACTGGGCAACAGCAAAGTGGTCAGGCATTCCTGCGAGCTTTCCTTTACAATCACAAAATGCCAAATTTTAAGAGTTTCATGGGGACACAAATCCAAACTTTTATCTAGCCCTCAAAATTCACACTCTCACACCTTCCCTCTCCTTTCCAAAGCTTAACTTTAGAAAAGGGTCACTCAAGTAATGTATCTTAATAGTTACAATGCTAAGAGAAATGCCTTACCTTGGTACTACTGTAATCATCACTAAATTTCATTCATAGTGATATTCTTGAATAAACTAACAAAAAATTATTTCACTGGATATAAATCCTCATATAACTACTACTACTTTGTAACTACTTGGGAGGTTTTTACATAATATTACACTTACCATAAGTAATTTACATAATATAGCTAGTATCAAGCAGTTAAATATGAATTCCTTGTTCTCTTGAAAAAGGGAAAGAACACCATTTTAAGTTAATGATATGTTTCTGAATAGGACACTCCAAGGCATTCTTAAGAAGGTGTGTAATATGGAGATTGGTAATTTACCAAATAAATTCACTGTGATCACTTCCTTTATAAAAATTCACAGGAACTATTAATGACAGCAAATGTTAATTTAATATTTTTTACCCCTTCCTTCTTCTGCCATCTATTAGAACTTATTGAGAATACAATTTCTTAACAGTATTTCTTTGGAAATGAATGCTATCATGCAACTGCTGTATAATTATCTCTTAGGCTGCAAATTTTCAGCATTCTACGTACTTTATAGTGTATTTTACATACACTTAAAAACGTAAACTCAATGGTCAAGGAAACAAAAAAGGTACTCTTTGGTTTAAATATTCATTAAGCATAATAAATTCAATTAGACACAGTATGAGGTTTTCCTCAAAGCCATACAATAATAATACAAGTTTGTATTGTTCAAATATTCTCATTGTTATACAGGTTGTCACATTTCACTTTTAATAGGAACTGACTCAAAGAGACCCTGGAACAAAAGTATCCTAACCAAGTAGCAGTTCCCAAAGTGTCATGCTAAAAAAACATTACTCTCCAATTCACACAATTCAAACAATCAAATCAGAGAACAACCACTTCTTTATTAATAGAACAATGCACATTAGTTTCCTGTGCCCAAGTGATGTTACCTAAAAAATATTTAAACATGAAAAACTAAAGATGCAATAACTGGAATAATATTAATACAATATTTTTTTAAACTGCTAAGATCTTATTCGCTGAATGATATTTTCATGAGCTTAGCAATGATTCCAACTTCAGCTGAAACAAAATGAATTAAAATTCCTTACAGGAAATCCTACTGCTGACAATCTTCTTCATTAAAAACATAAAACTAAAAATGACTCAACCTATAAAGACTAAATCCCACTAGAAAAGAAGAGATGTGGCTAGGTAGGAAATTAGATCTTACTGAAATTAAGATGATGGAGATAAAATGGTACCTTCATTACAAAGATATCACAAACGGCTGTATTCTTTAAAATTATTCGTTCAAGATATAATTTGCTCTCCTGCAGTGTCAGATGCTAATGCAACCAATTTTATACAATCTAAGCACTGTCTACAGATGCACCTTCTGTTTTTAAATCAGCAGGAACCACTGACCAGCATAAGCAATATTCCTAACTAGATAATCAGCAAATGTGTAAAGTCTGACACCCCCCATATACATTTGACCACAGAACTGCTTCAATAAATTCAAACGACTACAAACAACTATACATACTGAACCAATCTAATTCAAAAAGCATCAAAAAGTCAATTATTGCAAATAGCCGTTGTGTCACAGATCAGGAATCGCTTCTAATCCCTAAAATCGGAGAACTGTTTTCATTTATTGAAAGCATGTTTTCTAAGAGAATTCCTAAAGATACACATTATTATGACTATCTGATTTTCTGCACTGACTCTATTATTCCCCTTCATTACATAACATCTAACAATACGAAGAGGCAAAAACATATCTATAATTTCGTCTTTCAAGAAAATCTAGCAATCTGTACGAAAACAAAACAAAACTAGTGGAGTGATTCAAAAGAACAGGAAAACTTCAACAATATATTCAGAGGGTAAGGAGAAAGGAAATAATTATTGAGAACTTGTTTGCCGATGGGCCGCAAACTGACATTTTCTTTTTTAGTCTTCACAGCCATCCTACGAAAGAGGCACAATATTCTTTACAGAAGAAGAGAACAAATCTCAGATGTTAACTGATTTCCCCAAGGTGACAAAGCTACTAAGGGACAAAGCCAAGATTTAGCCGAAAGTCTGTACTACTCCAAAGTCTAAACTATCATCTACACCAAGTTCTACACTACACGCTACACACACACACACACACACACACGAGGAGGTGGATGAAATGGGCTTCATGGACTGGCCTGAGAAAAATGCTATGAATGAAGTTGTGCCTAAGGAGGTTTATAATTCCAAATAAGTATTTTATAAACTTATTTAAATGAACCCCTCCTAAGCTGGGAACATTTGATACATCAAAAAACCATGACAAATACCTGTAACAAAAATCTGTAACAAATATCAGAAAACAATTTAGAGGAATATAAATAATGACCTGGCTCTCTGATACGAATTCATTTAGTCTCTGAATAGAGCCAAACATCATATTGCTTTGAGTTCCAAAAAGACTGTACAGTTTTCAAAGCGCTTTCACATGCTTTAGCATTCATAAAATCCTCAAAAGAATCCAGTGGAAAAGTTATACAGTGGATACATAAAGAGGAAAATAAAGAGAGGTACTCTAAACATAAAGAAGAGTACTCCTCAGTCCTTAGCTACCACTATCCCCACACCTTCTCAAGGCAAAAACATGGCCACTGGGACGGAAAGTGCAGCCATCCACTGTCTCTCACTTGTGATCTCTCTCCAGGCTCAAGCAAGGTCACTTCAGTCAGAACTCCATGGGCTACAGCAAGAGAATACTGCCCTGTTTCTAGAAATACCCAATCTCTACATAAACAACTCCAGGTGTTACTATCTTTTTAGAAATGACAACTAGAGCTTAGATTATTAATGAGGTCACAAAGTAAGTGGCAGACACAAGATTCAGATCCCATCTCTGGCCTTCAAGGTTAGAAACTATCACATTCCCTAGAACGGCTTTGAAAGAGAACTCATCTTTATGCCAAATTACAGCAGGAAATGCAAATTTACAGAGATTTCACTGTAGGACATTATAAATGATAAACAACAGCATGTTGGTCCACATGTTGGGAGGTTTGAGGAGAAGAGGCCCTTTTATCTGATGACATACACTTAAAAATGCTAATCAGCATGTGCAAGGTAAAACAGTCACATAAATTGATCGATTTTTTAATATATTAGAATTTTTACATCCAAAGGAGTATCACCCTCACAAAATAAGAACCTTACAGAGGCAATACACTTATTTCAATGTTAAATTATTTCGAGAATCCCCTTTGGAAAATTCCCTCAGACACTTTGGAATGTTCATTTAGATTTCTCATATTTTCCTAGTTGGTAATATAATGAATACAGTCTTCTGGGATATGATTAGGCATCACATACTGAAGGCATTAAGAAGGGCACCTGGGTGGCTCAATGGGTTAAGCCCCTGCCTTCAGCTCAGGTCATGATCTCAGGATCCTGGGATCAAGCCCCGCATCAGGCTCTCTGCTCAGCAGGGATCCTGCTTCCCCCTCTCTCTCTGCCCGCCTCTCTGCCTACTTGTGATCTGTCAAATAAATAAAATTTAAAAATAAAATAAAACAAAGGCATTAAGAACGTGCCAACCTTTTGACCAGGTAATTCAACTTCTAGATATATATTAAAAGGAAAAGCTAATAAATGTACATGACCATCGTTATCATATTGCTTGTAACAGCAACACTAGACAACATGACTTATAAGGGATTGACTAAAGTAGGATATATTTAGGTGATTAGCTGTAATATATTCATTAAAAATCATATTATAGAACAGAAGTTCTCAAAGTGTGGTCCCTGGGCCAACAGAATTATCACTTACTATACACATGTACGTACGTATGTACGTACACACACACGCGCGTGCGCGCACATAGCTATCCTTCACTGTGCAAACTCTAACCATCCAAACAGAGTCAAATAATGTTTAAATGAATCTCTCACACATCCAAGTTCTTGCCATATGTCATCCAAAATTCAGGAGCCAATTGTTATAGACTCAGATAAAGTAGAAGCCCTTAGCACTCAAACTCAAGAAATAGATTCAGGAAACAAGAGATAGTGAATATAAATTGGGGAGTGTGTGTATGTGTTATCAAATATCAGAATGTTACCAATGATTACACCTAAGAATTAGGAGTAGAAGCTATTTTCGTTTTTTCTTGTCTTTGCATTTCTGAGTTTTGTAAATAATCTTCAGTGTACGTACTCTAAGTTGAAACTTAGATTATTTTAAGAAACAAATACATATCAATCATGCAAACTAAATAAGACTTTATTTAGAGATACCTACATATATGGTGAAATGATCATAAAAAGCAAGAAAATGAAAAAAAATGGGGGAAGGGGCAGTGGTTATCTAGGGATGGGAGTAAGGCACAGGAGGAGGGCAGATTCAGGGGAGGAGCACACAGAGGACTTCAAGACCTTAGCAATGTTCTGTTTAAACTAATATGTGACACTGTCTTCGAAGACGTCACCTCGGGCACGTGCCACTTCTCTCACCAAGCCATGGATTCTGTTTCCCCCTCCTTCCATCAGGCTGACTTAGTGACTTTCTCTGAACAACAAAACAAGCCGCAGAAATTACACTGAGCCGCTTCTGGACCCAGGTCTTTAGAGGCTTGTCAGCTCTGCTTTCATCCTTTTGGGATCCGGCTGCCACGTATCTCAGGCTGAACTCCTGAATGAAGAGGGGGCACAGAGACAGAGAAAAACCCAGGCAGGACCCAGCTGTTCCAGCCACCCAGGTGAAATGGGAAACACATGAGAGAAGCCATCTTGGACATTTGAGATCCAAGCTGAATGAGTGGCTCCAGCCAACAACTCGGAGCAGAACTGCCAAGGTGAGCCCAGCCAATTCACAGAAGCACGAAAAATAATAAATCAGTACTGTGTCCAGTTTTGAGGTGATTTTTATAGGCAGTGATAAAGAACTAAAAATAAATTTGTATTGCTATTTTCAATCTCTTATATATGATAAATCATCTTTTGTAGGATGAAAACTTTAAGTTATTTGTATCTCAAGTGAATAATAACATTTTATACTCAAAATATACAGTTTATTCTCTTGTAGGATTTCAAAAAATGGCTGGTGCAGCAGCACACACGATCACTGATGATCCAACATCAGTTTCCTTGTCATAAATGAGACAAAAAAGAAAAGTACAGACCAATCTTATCTTTTTGGCCAGCATTTTTGTATTTGGGTTATAGCAACTTAGCAAAATGAAGAAGCATGACACTGAAAAACGTATTTTAGAACAGTTTAAGTAGCACAGGCATCGTCTACAAAGATGTGAATACTGACTAGCTAAACCATCTGGAACTAGCAACTTTTTATGAATACTGTTTTGACAACTTTATCAAATTCCTCCAAGAACATCATTCCAGGCTAAGTGTCCTACCTCTTCTTCATCTACTTTAGTAATTTATTTTCCCTAAAAAACACTCATTTCATCTCAAATTCATCAGAAAAAAACACATGCAGTATTCTTTCATGTGTAAACAGGCAATAGACTGAAAAGTATACATAATAAAATAACAAGAATTTACCTGAGGGTTGGGAAATTTTTATATTGCATTTTAAATATTTTATTTCCCAAATTTTCCAAAATAAGTGTCGCACTTCTAAAATGAAAAGAATATAAATAAACAAGGAACCATTGTTTAGCTCCTTCTCTAAGAATGAAACAGCGTCTAGCTCACCAGTCTGCAATGGCTGACAGAAATCAGTCATGAGAAAACCTGAAAAACTAAACTCTGTGACTTGACCGCAGTCTTTCCTTACGGTGGGTTGGAGGTAACAATTTGAATTATTTGAGCATTTGCCACGAATACCCACAAAACAAATTAACTGTGAGTAAGGAGACACTCCATGCTTGCATGAGATTTTGTAAGATTCCCAGAAAATTTTGTTCCATCAAGTCTGTAACAGTTCCAATCAGACCACTTAACAGGACTGCTCTCATGCCTTTTAAAATTCATTGTTGTCTCCAGATTTGCAGGGAATGGGATCCAGTTCTCAGCCCAACAATCTGCAGAGGACAAGCACACAAAATACCATCCCAGTGGACACAATAATGCAGCAGCGACCACAAGCTCCAGCCCTCCTCTTGCTTCCATTATCATAATTTATGCATCCTTGGAGACTGGAGTATAAAACAATGATTAATGCTGAGGAAGTCAACAGCATCAAAGGTTTGGAAGTGACCACTGGGCTTAAAGGAGAAAATCATTGTTTAGTTACACAAATGCTTATCAAACCTGTATTTTTAAAAAATTCACTGAAAAATGAAATCATTTACCAAGCTACCACAGTCATACCTATCATGGTCTTAATCCTTAAATGCTCTGGTTTCCTTTTGTCTGGGTCTATGACTATATATATATATATATATATATATATATATATATATATATCTGTATAACCTTGATTTTATCAAACTAATACTAGCCTATAAAGTCACCAGGGCAATAAAATTTAATAAGGGCAGTACTTGGAGCTATTAGAGAACACCATTATAACACAAAGTTAACATCAGTTTATGTAAGACAGATGTCACCCTAATAAATACTAACAATATTAGAGAGATCTTTTCAATACCCTGGAAAAGGCCATGGTATATAACGTACGGAAGTGAAGGTTACTTTCAAAAAATACACAAGTTAGAAACAGATAGTTATAGGCTCTATATAAAAGGGAAAACTAGGGATCTCACAAGTTTTGGTGATGACATTGAATGCCTAAAGAAGATTCTCGGCCCTTGAGTAATGTAACAAGTCAGCGAGGGTATATGGAATTACATTTAAGAATTGGATATATCCGAGGGCACCTGGGTGGCTCAGTTGTTAAATGTCTGCCTTCGGCTCAGGTCTTGATCCCAGGGTTCTGGGATTGAGCCCCCGTATTGGGCTCCCTGCTCCATGGGAAGCCTGCTTCTCCCTCTCCCCCTGCTTGTGTTCCCTCTCTCACTGTGTCTCTGTCAAATAAGTAAATAAAATCTTTTAAAACAAACAAACAAAAAAGAATTGGATACATCCACATTTAGCTGCCCTAACTTAAACACCATGTTGCTTAGAAGCTATATACATACTACACTGTGTTATAGCTACAATCATGGCTTTCAAATTTCTTTTTCCCATTAATTACCCACATTAAGAAATAGGTTATATCTCCATTGGTACATACATGACACCCACAGAACAAAAGTTTCAGGAAACAATACTTGTTCTTACTAGATGTTATTTTCTCTAATAATTGTTATTCTATTCCATTTTTTTAAATTCACTGTAAGACCCACTGAATTAATTTCATTGCCCACGAGTAGGTCACAACCTATCACTTGAAAACTGGTTGGCCTTTCTTTTCTTTTCTTTTTTTTTTTAAAGATTTTATTTATTTATTTGACAGACAGAGATCACAAGCAGGCCGAGAGGTAGACAGAGAGAGAGGAGGAAGCAAGCTCCCTGCCAAGCAGAGAGCCCGATGCGGGGCTCGATCCCAGGATCCTGGGATCATGACCTGAGCCGAAGGCAGAGGCTTCAACCCACTGAGCCACCCAGGCGCCCCTGGTAGGCCTTTCTTAATCTTTAGAATGAAGGGGTAAAAAGAATAGTATCACAGACCCACTATGTGCCACATAACATACAGTAAGATAGCATTTGGGTCCTCATTTTTATACCAACCCTACTGGGCAGGTAATGTTCACTCATTTCAATAAAAGTACCATCCTTGCAACAAATGTTGATTAAGCACTTACAATGTGTTAGGGACCAGGGCTAAAACTCTGGGGATAACTGAGCAGTGGACAAAACCCATATAGTCTATGCCCTCAAAAAACTAGATTCTATAGAAAGATCTTTTTTAAAGATTTTTATTTATTGATTTGACAGACAGATATCACAAGCAGGCAGAGAGAGAGGAGCAAGCAGGCTCCCCGCTGAGCAGAGAGTCCGATGTGGGGCTCAATCCCAGGACCCTGGGATCAGGACCTGAGCTGAAGACAGAGGCTTTAACCCACTGAGCCACCCAGGCGCCCCTCTACGGAAAGAAGATCTTAAATGGGAGGTAAGCGCTACAGAGAAAAAGCCAGCGTGCTATGACAGCACATAAAAGAGAGATTCAACTTAGACTGAGAGGTTTTTAGGTTTCCAAAAGAAGTATCACATGAGCATAGACTTCAAGGATGCAAAGGAATTAGACAAAAGTGGGGAAAGTGGTATGGGTGGAGGGCAGGAAGAGCATGGACTAGAAGCACGCTTGAAACAGGAAAGAATTTGGGTCAAAAGAAGAAATCAAAGAAGGCCAGCATAACAACCACTGAACACAAGGGAAATGAAGCCGGAAGACTCTGGTGCCAACCCATGTCGGTTCTCACAGGCACATGAAGGACTCTGGACTTTATTCAGGTGTAAAAGGAAGCCACTGTAAAGTTCTGAATGAGAAGGAGTGGGAGGGAGGGAAGAGGATCAGATATGTTTTTCCAAAGATTACTCTAGCTGTTCCATGGAGAATGGACTGTAATCCGAATAGAAGTTCAGGTAGGCAGCCCCAGCAATTGTCCGAGTGAGAAATGGTACAGGCTTTGATGGCAATGGAAGTGAAGCTAGAAGACTTGAGGCAAGAGACAGAACTGGACATGAAAGATGAATGAGTGAGAGGAGAGACAAAGACAGAGAGAATGACTCCCAGGTTTCCGATACAAACAACTGTAAGATGGGAAAGCTGTAGAAGGAGCCAAGTTTGAGGGCAAGAGCCTAAGTTCAGTCTACAATATCCATAAGAAGAAACTCAAGGGCGCCTGGGTGGCTCAGTGGGTTAAAGCCTCTGCCTTGGGATCGAGCCCCACATCGGGCTCTCTGCTCCTCAGGGAGCCTGCTTCCTCCTCTCTCTCTGCCTACTTGTGAGCTCTGTCAAATAAATAAATAAAATCTTTAAAAAGAAAAAGAAAAAGAAAAAGTAATTCGAGAGGAGCCTTCAAGTAGACAGTGTGATACCACACACCTAACTAAATATCAGAGACAGATTGGAATCCTGCCAGGCCTATTTGACATCAAAGTTCTTTCACGACACTGAAATGCAGATGAGAATTACGACAGTGAGAACGAGGAATACGATACAGCATCAACTAACAGTTACTGAGCTTCTACAATGTGCTGGGTGCTCAAAACCACCACCCTATTGAAGAAGCTGTACTCGGAGAGAGAAAGTACCTTGCAGAAGCTGACAAAGGAGAACGTCAGGGTTCAAACTCAGATCTAGACACCCTCCAAAAGTTATGCCATTGACCTCTAAACCACAATGCCACTCAAATCCAGAGTGGGGATACCAATACTCTTAACTCTCAACCACCTGCCAACAAGAGATTTCAAGTTCTCTGAAGGCAGAGGAGTTGCTCAACTCATCTCTGTAAATTCTACCATAATGCATCATTATAGTTTGCTGCACAGAATGTGAAGAAGGCGTGTTCTCGATTTGCTATTGTCAAGGTTTAGATTTGGAAGATCACTTAGAGACTGCATATCACTTAACTTTTTAAATAATGTATATAATTTAAATTCAAAACACACAGGTAACTTCAGGACACCTCTGTGGCTCAGTGGATTAAGCTTCTGCCTTTGGCTCAGGTCATGATCTCAGGGTCCTAGAATGGAGCCCTGCATCAGGCTCCCTGCTCAGTGGGGAGCCTACTTGTTCCTCTCCCGCTGCCCCCAACCCTAGTTCATGCTCTCTCTAGTGTTTTACTCTCAAATAAATAAAATCCTTAAAAAAAAAAAAAAATCATGTAAGTAACTTCAAGACCGAGAGGGCCACAAAGAGAAAAAAAAAAGATGTCAATAATATTCTTCCATGCGTGTTCTTATATATGTATAAGCCAACCGTTTCCTGACACCAGCATACTTACCAATCTACCACGACGAACTGTTGTTTTAAGAGAGAAGGTTTAGCCATCGACTCCCAAAATAAGATTAAATTAGAAAATACAAGTCATCTTCTTACCAAAAGATTATCCTTTTAGAGAAAAAGGTTAACTTCACTGTGTGCTACCAAACAATGGTGAAATGATGAAACTTCAGTTCAAGAACACTAATATTACTAACCCATCTTTAATAAATCTTATTTAAAACTAGAATGAATAAACTTAGTTCAAAATTAGTATCAAGATGTGCACTGTAAGAAAGTCTTCTAAGAAAGAAACATTGTCTCTGTTTACCCAATAAATACTGAACATCTTCTTAATATGCAAGAAGCAAGTTGTCATTCTTCACTGAATCTAAGAAACCACTGAGAAGAAGATGCACTAGTAATAGCCTAGGCTATTACTATCCACACCCCCCCCCCCGCCCAAAAAAAAAGGGAGAGAAAATTAAATTAGAGTACAATGGTTTTTTTATGTAAAATTAACTTACTCATTTGGAACAGACTTTTTTAATCCGACACCACTGTGCATACATAAAACATAAAATACATGCACAATAAATTAGTCAAAGTATTCCTATAATTTTTTCACAAAAGAAAGCAACTCTTCTGAATCGCTTTTCAGCTCAGAGTCCTCAATCCAGGTTTTGAACACAGTATCACCCGTTGAGCTACGAGGAATGCTTAATAATGCAGCTTTTCCAAAACAAAATTAAACCTTTCGTTACTGCCTCCGAGACTTTTCCCAAGCTGCTGACACCCAGTCTGTAATAGATGCTGATCTTGCAAGAAGAGGTCAACACAAAGTTTTCAGATTAAAATCATGCCTCAAATTACTTTCTCAAATGATCCTGAAATGTCCGTAGCTGCAGGTGTCCCATCGTACCACAGGGACTCACAGCCAAGTTCTTCCATGCCTAGGCAATGACATCAGAACAGCTGCGTGGCTTGCAGTGATTACAAGATCTCATCTATTGCAGATACATCATGACAACAGACATTAAACTATGGGAGAAAATGTGTCCTAGAATCAATAAGGTAAACTAGCTCAAATCCTATAAGATTAGAAACACTTATCACATGAAAGTCTCATCTGGAAAGGAAGATGTGGTTGGCTGTAATTTTGTACCCAATTTTTCACTGCTCCTTCCTGAAGAGAGTTCTAAACCCCTGCCTGTTGCCACACAGCTTGCAGTGGCCTTCTCCATGGAAGTAGTGGCCAAAGAAATGTGAATGCAGGTGACTCTGCATCAGCTCTAAGGTTCAAACAACAACTAGATTCTCTTAGCTGGGAGATTTACCATAAAGTGCTTTAAAAACTCCTCTCTCAAACTCAATATGATCCCAAGCAGTATTGAAACAGATAACAAACTATAAAGTACAACTCTAAAGTAATTTAAATGCAACTTAAAGCTGGAAAGTAATTTCTGTAATTCTAACAAACCCATGATTAATCACACAGTATGGATGGAAAATTATATACAAAGATTCAACAAGAAATCAAAGCTTGTGATGTATGACAAATACTTGGAAGATGATTTTTACATTGAAAAATAGCTAAATACAACTTAACTGATTGTGTGGGAGGATTCACACCCAATTATTCATGCACACAAAATTAATTATAGGTTTTTCTAGAGTCTACATTCCATATACATACACCCACAGAACACTCATCCTCTTTGGACTTGTTCCTCTATCACTGAGATTTCTTGTGTACCTATCATATAATATCAAGGTACTTGTTATCCTAAAGCCCAAAGCCTGAAAGAGAAGGTCTCCTGGAATGGAATTATTTAGTGCCTTAAGGTAAAGATTTTTTGACCTTGGACAACTTCATTAACCTATTTAGGCATCAGTTTCCTCGTAAGGAAAATGGGAATGATACCATCTGCCTCGAAGAGCAAATGTTAGGATTAGGATACATTACAACAAACTTAAACCACTGCCTGAATAAAGGGCTCCCTTATAAAAAGCTAGCTGGATTTCCACTCCAGTTAAGGTGAATTAGGATTTAGATCAATGTTCCTATTTAGAAAAAAATAGAACAGATGAATAAAATATAAAAAAGAGCAACTGTTCAAAGGCATCAAAGAATTACCAAAAAAGTATCAAATTACACTGAGCCAAGATCCAGGAGAAGAAATCTTCAAAAAAAATTATTATAGCATTTGAGGCCACATTTCTCCTAAAGACATGTGCTGATTCCAGGAGAAGCAAGTAAGAGGCTAAAAGCTGATCAGAGTTTTCAAATTACCAACAGGTTAAGAGGACAAAACTGGAATTCAGGGCCTATAAAAGGGAGGAGGCCCCAGGAAGCACCTCGGGCTTTGGGTTGGGACCCCAGATAATTAGAACTTCTCGTGAGAAAAGTGAAAAGGAAATAGATGAATCCTCACAGAGACTGAAGCACATCTTCAAATCATCTAAATCCTTGACTGGGAAAAAAGGAAGGATGGGGTAAAGGGATGGGAGACTGCTAGTGCTCCTAGCCTGAATCCCAACAATAAATGTAAATCCTTACTCTAGGCCTTAAAATAGGTCTACAGTTTTGAATATATAATAACGGGCACTCAAAAAAACAAAACAAAACAAAATAACCAAGAAAACAGAAATAAAAGTAAAGTGGACTGAAAACTACAGGGTCACACAGGGAAGATAAACAGACCCAGAAGAGATTCAAATAATGGTGTTAAAACACACAGACACTAAAATAACATTGTTTAAACATGGGGCGGACTAGGATTACAAGCAATAGTTAGGTAAATAATGGTGAGAATTACCCAAAATTAATGGCAAAAATCAAATCCTAGATTCGAGCAGTATCCCAGACTTTAAGTAGGACAAATGCAAAGCAACACAACATACCACAACTGTTGAAAACCTTCAAAGCAGCCAGGAAAAAAAAGAAAGAAAATTACCACTGAAGGAACAACAATGAGACATATGGCTGATTTTCCAGTACAAACAATAGAAGACAGAAGACAAAGAGATAACAGCTTTAAGATTTGGTGGGGGGGAAATGACTGCAGATAACTAGATTTTTATACCCAATGAAAATATCAAAGATGAAGAGGATATCCTGGGGAGAAGTCTCGTGGACAGCTACACAGTTTTTGAAACTCCAGATCTTCATGTAAGGGATAAGGGCCTCCAGTAAACGGAACCTACTGGGAGTGGAACCAAAACTGAACTGAGAAAATAGAGAGGAAGCAACGCAAAGAGAAGGTTCAGATGAAAGTGAGAGAAGAGGACAGAGCCAGGGAAATTACACAGCAAACCATCATATACTTTTAACCACCACATGAAATAACAGTAGAAAGAGTCCTGTGAAGTTATAAAGCCACCTAACTGCTTATCCTCCTAACATTACAGGAGAATTAATTTCACATAAAAATGAGCAACAGAAACGTGTGAAGAGAAAATCCCACAGGTTCAGCTCAGGTTATGGTATCCGGGCTATGAGATCAAGCCCTGCTGTGGATGTGGAGTCTGCTTAAGAATCTCTCTCCCCCTAGGGTGCCCAGGTGGTTAAGTATCTGACTCTTGGTTTTGGCTCAGGCCATCATCTCAAGGTCATGAGACTGAGCCCCGTGGCAGGCTCTGTGGTCAGCGCTGTCTGCTTGAGATTCTTCCCCTTCCCCCGCCCACTCTCCCCAACCTTCCCCCTCGCTCACATGCACTTTCGCTCAAAAAAAATAAGTATCTTTTTTAAAAAAGATTCTCTCTCTCCCTCTGCCTCCTCCCCCCCACTCTCTCTCCCTCTATAAATAAAGATCATTTCAAAAAAAGAAAAGAAAATCCCACAGAAAGTTACAATAAGGTAAGTCAGAGTAAGAATCAGACTAATAGCCCTACAGCCAGAAAGACAGGACCACACAATAACCAAAACTATAATTTCTTTTCAAAATAGCTAAAATACATTAAGAAAATTGTATAGACATGAAAGAACATAAGACAGAATTATAAAAATGTACAAATGAGGTAAAGAAGTCAGGGAAGAATAAGAATTAAAAGGAAAAAAGTAGGGACGCCTGGGTGGCTCAGTTGGTCAAGCAGCTGCCTTCGGCTCAGGTCATGATCCCAGCGTCCTGGGATCGAGTCCCACATCGGGCTCCTTGCTTGGCGGGGAGCCTGCTTCTCCCTCTGCCTCTGCCTGCCATTCTGTCTGCCTGTGCTCGCTCTCTCTCCCTCTCTCTCTGACAAATAAATAAAATCTTTAAAAAAAAAAAAAAGGAAAAAAGTATATGAAAACTAATTAGAGAAAACACAAAAACCAAACACAAGAGATAATGCCTGAAAAGAAACAGAAGGTAAGGGGGAAGAGGGGAGTCATTTCCAAAAGTGAGGAAACAGATAAAAAGAATTCTAAATAAAGTAGCAGATACTAAAGAGAAGCAAAGAAAATCAAACAGATGCATAAGAAGAGACAAAAAGAAGAAAACAAATGCAAGGAAATACTAAAATAATTCAAGAAAACTTTCAAAATTAAAAAAAAAAAAAGGACTTGAAATCACATATTGAAAAAGCACACCTAGCACCAGAGAATACAGACCCAGAACATCCAACCATCACATCATCTAGTAAAATCACCTGGCTTTGGGTCAAAATGGAATAGTAACAGAGACAGGATTTACTTCCCACCTGAACAACAACAAAAAAACACAACCAAGAAACAAAGTTTTCAAGACACTGGACATCAGGAAATGAACAACAGTGGTCCCTCAGAAGGAGAAACAAATGAAGTACGCCTACAACTGCACCAGTTTACTGCCAAGTCCCCAGGCCAGAGCACAAGAGGGTGAAGCCCGGAGGATCCCAACAGACTCCTTGAATTGAAGAGACACAGGTAAGGGGGTAAAGGGGGTAAAGGGTAAAGAGACACAGGTAAACTCAAAGTGACTTGAGTTAGCAGAGAAGAACACCAGAAAGGAAACAGCTGCCCAGACACCTCTGGTAAACCTTCAGAGCCTCCCTTGAATAATCAGGACAGTGCTGATCTGCACATGCACGTGAGGAAACTACCCAAGGATGAGGACAGAATCATCCAAGAGAATTGGAGGGAACAGTGCCCACACTCATATATGGCCAAGAATAGTGACTGTTTCTTCCAGCTAGCCTGGAAAAACACTCATGATTCACTGGGCACCAGATAGAGTACAAAGAAGGGTCTGGCCTTAGTAGTAGGGAATAATTAGTCCCAGATTAATGCTGCTTTGGCCCTAACAAATCTTAAAAGCACAACCCAAAAGGATCAAATTGTTTCCAAGTAAATTAACTGTGTCCCAGAACAAAGCTCACTAATATTTATAGGAATACAAAAATATCCAGCACCCAACAAGGTAAGTTCACTATTTCTGGCATCCAATTAAAGATTACCAGGCATGCAAAGCAGCAGCAAAACACAAATTAATTCATTATCCTGAAAACTGGCATATAAAGGGAAAGAAACAACCATTTCCCCTGCCTTTACCCAAGACCAGTAACACATTTACCAAATAGTAAACAAGGGAGAGTGTCTCCTTGTACAAGCAGTCCTACTAAAAGATTTAGACAGTGAGGGACAACAGCTGTTAACATAAAAACAGAGGTAACTAGACATTAGATGCCTCCACATGAAAAAACATACCACCTATGTCCTGACAAAGAGATCAAACATGATTCCAGTCAAGTCTTTGGACCCAAAAACCAATCTGCAGAAAATACAAAGGAAAGAGGAACACGATAAAGTGCACACTGAGTACACAATCAGCAAAATAGGGACTACGGGAACCTCTACAAGTCACATGCCTGGTATTCTTCAACAGATAAAGTTCAATGAAAAGAAAGCGACGGAAGGTAAGCTTCTAGCTTAAAAGAAATCTAGGGGCGAGGCGCCTAGGTGGCTCAGAGGGTTAAAGCCTCTGCCTTCTGCTCAGGTCATGATCCCAGGGTCCTGGGATCGAGCCCCACATTGGGCTCTCTGCTCAGCGGGGAGCCTGCTTCCTCCTCTCTCTCTCTCTGCCTGCTTCTCTGCCTACTTGTGATCTCTGTCTGTCAAATAAATAAATAAAATCTTTAAAAAAAAAAAATCTAGGGGCACCTGGGTGGCTATTGGTTAAGGGTCCCACTCTTGGTTTTGGCTCAGGTCATGATCTCGGGGCAGCGGGATCAATCCTGGCTTTGGGATCTACGCTCAGCAGAGTCTGCTTGACATTCTCCCCCTCTGCCCCTCTCCCTGCTCACATACTTTCTCTAAAAATAAAATAAAATCTTTAAAATAAATAATTTAAAGTGACACATTAAAATTTTTTAAATGGGCAAGACTAAGCGACGGTGGCTAGGAGGCACGTCTGAGTGATAAAATGATAAAGAAAAATAGAAAGTGATCACTATAAACTTAGGATGGTGATTAAGAGAAGAAAGGAGTTGAGATCAGGGGAGGCCATATGAAATATTCTTCAGCCCTAAGAAGGAATGCGGTAATACATGCTATAACATGGATAAACCTCAAAAACATTATGATATGTGAAAGTAAACCCCATGAGAGATCACATATTGTATGGTACAATTTGTATGAAATGTCCAGAATAGGCAAATCCATAAAGACAGAAAGTACATTAATGGCTGCCAAGGGATGGGGAGAAAGAGAAAGGGTAGAGACTGCTAATAGGCATAGGGTTTCTTTTAAAGGATAAAAATGTTCTCAAATTAGGTAGTGGTGATGATTGTACAACCCTGTGAATATTCTACAAAACCACGGACTAGTATACTTTAAAATGGTGAATTTTATGGTATATAAATTATATCTCAAATTTTTAAAATATCAGTTGAGGTAAACTTTAAGACAAAAATCATTACTAAATATAAAAAGTCATTTCATAATAAAAGGTTCAATTTACCAGGAAGAAATCATTCCAAATTAGTTTGCAACCACAATAAAGCCACAAAAAATATTTTAAAAAGGTGACAGAACTATGAGGATAAAGGGGAAAAAAAAAAAAACATAATCATAGAATGAGATTTTAATATATATTTCTTCTGCAAGTGAAAGAACAAGAAGACAAAAAATTGGTAAGGGCATAGATGAATGGAAAAATATCAACCTGACATAGAACACTATAGTCATAACCATACAATATACTTGATTTAAAATATACATGGAATATTTACAAAAATTGACCAAATTCTGGGTCAAAAACCAAGACCCAACAAATTTCAAAGAATTAAAAATCATATACAGCAAGGAGTCAGCAACTTTTTTTTTTTTTTTTTTTTTGGCACTGCTACCCTATACCTCACTGCATTAAAAAAAAAAATCAATTCCAGGTGAATTGCAATTCCAGGTGAATTCACTACATGTGAAAGATAAAATGTTAAAAAAAACCTCTAAAATATAGGAGACAATCTTTTAAATCCCTGGAATAGGGAGTTTTAAAACAGAACACAAAAAGGACTAAGCATAAAGAAAATTAATAAATTGAACTACATGAAAAGTAAAAATTTCTGTTCAGTAGAAGACTCCGTCAAAGTGGAAAAGATAAACCAGAGAACAGAATATAGATATAACTACCAAAGGGCTTTAAATACGCAAAGAACAAAAAAGAAAAAAGATAACCAAATAATAAATATACTAAAGATGTTCAATTTCATTAGTAACCAGGAAAATGCAAACTAAAACCCAAATGAAATACACCATACAAACACCGGGAAAGGCAAAAATTGGAGAGACGTTTTACATTAAGTGTTGGTGAAGACACAGCAACAGAATTGCTCACACGTCGATGGAAGGCAAAAGGATCGACCACATTGGAAAACTGCTTGGCATTTTATGTTAACGTTAAACATACACTGTGACCTAGCATTTCACTCCTAATTATATTAACAGAACAGAAATGTGAATATGTAAGCACCAAACAGAGTCTCAATATTGACATACAGCCACATTACTCGAAATAGCCGAAACAGGGGGGAAACATTAATGTCTATCGACAAAAGAATGAATGGATGATGGCATAGTCAGGGAATGGAACACCGTACTGCAATGAATGAAACCAGCAAATCACAGGACCACACAGCAAAGATAATCTCATAAATTTAGTGTTTAGCAAAAAAAAAAACAAAAAAACAAAACAAAAAAAAAACACCTCATAATTATTTATATGATTCCACTTACATGTGTTCAAAGCTGGGCAAAAATGGTCAATGCTGTTAGAAGATAATGGTTCTCTTTAGGGAGAAAGGAGGGGGTGATCACTGGAAAGACACGTAAGATACTATAAGATATATAAGACATAAGATATCTACTAATAAGATACTACTAATGTTCCATTTCTTGACCTGGGTGGGAATTACATGGATGTTTTAACTTTGTGATAGTTCATCAAGTTGCTAATGTATGTAGGGGGAAAACTTAGAATGTAACATAGTTTGCCAGCCAATTTTCTTCTCTGAAATCTTTGGGCAGGAGGGAGGCGGTGATATTTCCCCTAATGATCAAATGAGGACCCTATTAATTCTGAATCACTAGGGCATACTCAGAGGTTAAAAGGCTTAATGTATGATTTCAGAAATGGGATAACAAAAAGTCATCATCAGTTTCACCAGCAGTGACGGCTTCCTGAACTTGCATCCATGTTTTATTTAACTGTCAGGGTGGGGTAGAGAGGGGCGGGTGGACAGCCCATGTATTTTTTTTTACCTAAGCTTTCAAGTGAGCAAATTGAGAGAAATCTCCTTTCAACTTTAAAAAAAAAAAAAATTATCTGTATTGATAATTCACATCAATGGGTCTTCAAACCACAGTTTGAAGCAAAATACAGCTGTGTGTTTCTTATTATCTCTGTTAAAAGAATGAGTGCTTGATTTTTATATCCTGGACACAAATTAAGGCATTTGAAACTCCTTTGCCAAAAGAAAACCTGATGAAAGGAACCTACTTCCTCCAAATTTTAGCAAGTACCCAAAGAATTTATTCAACATCCTAACACAATAATAAAAGCAAGTCATCATTTCTTGAGTTTTACCAAGTGCTGGGCACTTGCTAAGCACTTAAGATAGTCATTTTATTATAACAACAACAGCAATGCCAGAAAGATTATTTTCCCCATTTTACAGGTGAGAAAACTGAGGCTTAGAGAACTGAATAACTAACATCATTCACCCAGTTAATCAGTTCTTTAGTTTGGTATAAACAGTGTTTTCTAGTTCTATTTCGATTTTGTGTCAATTTTTTTATCTTGAAATTTTAAGCCTAAGTACAATGTAGGGCAGGGAACGTGCACATGCACTTACACTAACAAAGGTTTGAAAGACGAAAAAGCGTACTCACGTCAGCAAGTCCCCTGCGTATCACTGCACCCGAACAGAGCTGAGGTTTGCCCCAAGAAACAAAACGGACCTCTCAATGGTAGACGAGCAGGCCAAAGCACTGCATATAGTAAGTCTACAAAGCATTAACTGGATTAATTAGCAAGGGATTTGAGAAGCAGCTTGGAGCTAGGAAACCAAAACACTAAATTGTTTAAATACTTTGGCAAAAGATCAAGGTTTCTAGGCAGCACTGGGTCTCCTTCCATCCTTTTCATTCCATGTTTTAACACATTTAACCTGTCTGAGGTACTTTTTCATGAGATATGAATGACATTGTCAAAATACCAAAAAGAAAAGTGAATTAAAAAAATTCTGCAAGCTGTTACCAATTCTGCCAACATGTGAGAGCCCAGGCAACATTAATTACAAATCAATCGCTTAGGACATAAACAGCTCTTATCACTAGTAAACTCTCCCTCTAAAATAACTTGCTTTAGAGAAAAAAAGAAAGAAAAAAACAAAGCAAATGTCTCCTCTATTATACTTGGTGAACTAATCAGGACAAAGAAATAAAATAAAACAGGAGAAAATGCACCAAAGAGCAAATGTGAAAAAGGAATCCTAGCTAGATGAACGTCTGGAATGCTACAAGAGCAGCACTATCATTTAGAAATAACGAAGAGGAAGTGGTCAAGGCAGGGACACTTACTGAATGGGTTTCTGGTTTCCAGGAAGTAAGAATTTTTACAACGCAACTGATTTTCACAAACACATATGGCAGCAAAATGATAAAAGAAAGCTTTCAACTACACAGTCATGGAGGGGGAAAAGAAATCTGTTGTCCCTCTAGTTTTATGAGAGCCAAGCACACATATCACCACTCCCCCACCTGCACCACACACAAATATCCACTCACAATAATAAACTCAAAAATCCTGTGGTCCTTCCAGAAATCTGGTTAACCTAAACTCTGCCCACAAACTACTAACTACCCTCACTCTTTGTCGTGGATATTTCTGATTTTTCCTCTTAATTTTCATGAAACATGGAAGAAAATCTAAGTATCTTTATGCCACTCCTCTACAACACACTTCATTTATTCCAGCTGGGGGGGGGGGTACCTAAGTAAAAGGCAATCACTAACTTTCTATCAAAATACATTCTGATTTCCACTAGAGCCATTGGGATCACATGAATACAGAATATAAAAGTGGGAAAGGTCCAGCTATGAAGCCTGGAAAAAGCCATGTGACTAGGGCAGTTTTCCCAGCCTCCATCAAATAAATGACCAATATGCTCCATTTTGCAGAGTTACAAGGATTAAAGTTCCTATTTATAAAGTACCCAGCAGCGTGTCTGACACACAGTAGGTGTGTAGCATTTACTATTATTTCTTCTTGACTCTTGGCACATTGTAGGTTAAGTTTCGAGGATAATAAAAAGTCTTTGCTGAACAAGAAATTTTACGGACAATTACATAAACAAGGCACTGGAAGATTATGATACTTTGTTTTATGCCAGCTGTGAACAAAATTCACCCCTTTAAGTCCAAGGCACTGGGTCTCCAAAGAGTGCATAACACTTACACATCAATTCCGACTTTCACAAAATAACTGAGGAAAGACTAATGGGCAATAATGCCCCTGGGTTCACATACGAATTAACAGGACTAAAGGAAATCTGGGCGTTAACAGTGTAACCAAGCTCATGCAAATTAGCTATGGGTGTTTTACTCACTAGTCTTGGCGGCCTGTGAGAGGAAAAAAAGTAACCAAATTTATTTTTTCAAATAAAATTATAAAGAGGAAAAACATGGTTTAAAAAAAAAAAGAGCTAATACAGTTTGCTTGTTTTTAATTAAAAGGAGAGGATATAAAATATTATTTCCAAAGAAAAGTGGCCCAAAAGCTAAGTAGGCAGGTAAAATATATTGTACTTTTGGTCTAAGTTTTTTAAATATTTCATATAATAGAGGAGTTTTTTTAAACTGACTTAATATAACACACTATTCATTTCAAATTTGAGAAAATGCTAAAATACTACTGCATTATAACAAAATTTTACAGAGATGTGTACACTCCTTTTTCAATAATTTTTAATGCTGTCTTACAAGTAGTTATTCACATTACGAAATTCACCAGACTTTTTCTTAGAAGAAGTTCCATTTCTGTTTCATGTGACAGTGATGTATTACAAAAGCAGTAACAACATGGGGCACCTGGGTGGCACAGCACAGTCGGCTTGGGATTCTCTCTCCCTCTCCCTCGGCCCCTCCTGCTCGTGCTCTAAGATAAATAAATCTACCTCTTAAAAAATAGTAACAATATAAAATTATTTGGAGTATTAATGGCACAAAACAGGTTAAACTACATTTCTGTGATCTTCTCTGGTTCCCTTACTAAACATTTATTAAAAAGCTACTACGAGGGAGGCACTCAGGATACTTCTATCATTAAATTTCTAATGCCATCAAATTCTCAAAAGAACCCTGTGAGGCAGATGGGGATAATTCTGCATTATTGGTGAGAAAAACAGAGATCCAAAAAAATTACTGCCTTGCTCAAGTCAGTTTATTGGCCATTGATGGGCCAGGATTTAAACTCCAAACTCAGTATAGAGCCTGTAGTTCTCATATTATGCATGCTATTTTCTTCCCATATTACTATATTTTCTGTAATTAAAATAATCAAAGTGATACACGACCCCAATGCATGTGCAGACACGAGTGTCTCAACACTCAACAAAGATATTCCATTAGCCGCCCTTGCTTGCTCCTAAAAGGACTGAGCATTTTCAACAAACCAGGTCAAGTTAAAGGAGGAAAGAACACAACTTCGAAATAATCTTATTGGATCACCACAACCCAGAAGCAACCATATTCTTCTATCTAGGGGTAAAAATATGGACAGAAACATACATACATACATATATATCTTTTCTGAAAACTGAAATACTATTTTTAAATTATTTTTCAAAGCTATGTAATTTCTCTTAAAAAAAAAAAAAAAAAAGTCTGCAAGCATGATTTCAGGAGTCCTTACCCTACCAATGCCAATCTCATTCCAAACCTCAAAATCAAAACATCTCTTCCTGAAGATCTTCCAAAAATAAAAAAAGACAAAACTTAAAGTTGAAAATCTACTCAAAGATAAAGATCAAGAAAAACAGTGTTAATCTACTTTGAATTCATCTAATGTAACTTGGGGGTATAGACAAACCAATGCAACTTCTACATTATTTGACACCTTTCCTCTCTTTACCAACTGGCTACGAGCGAATCTGCATTACAGAAACACATGTGACAACAACTGTACTAGCTCCTTTATTCTTCATACCAAGCCCCTACGACAGCCCCATTTTACAAGTTAAAAAATAAAAAGCTAACTCACACAGCCTATCATCACACAGCTTATAAATGGCTGTACCTAAACTTATGCTTTTATAACCACACAGACACAAAACCTTGTTCCATCAGAGAAGTTGAACATCCCAGAACACAAGGGAACCAGGATCCTTGAACAGCTATCACAAGCACAGGGGTGTGTTTGGAGGCAGCACAGTACAGTGGGAAGAAACAGGCCAGAATCACATTACTGATCCACTACTAGTAGCTCTATCACCTTAGGGCAGGTTACTTACTTCATCGCTCTGTCCCTTGCGTTGCAACAGCTATAAAACAGAGACAGTAATTCTTATCTTATGGGCTCTAAGAAGAATAAAATACCACATGTGCATATGTATGTGTGTGTGTATAAAGCAACTAGAAACTCAACAGTCCTATCCACACTCTTATCTACCCCTGGAGTTTGCTCCATTTCCATGCTCAGTTACAAAAGAAGCAAAATGATGATGATGATAGAGCTGAGGAGCAAATGCAGAATCTACTAGTATTTTAATGAGGTCACTAGAAAATTGAAATGTTGGGGCCTCTGGGTGGGTCGGGAGTTAAGCATCTGCCTTTGGCTCAGGTCATGATCCTGGGGTCCTGGGATCAAGCCCCACAGCAGGCTGCCTGCTCAGCTGGAAGTCTGCTTCTCCCTCTTCCATTCCCACCCCCGCCCCCCGCTTGTGTTCCTTCTCTCGCTGTGTCTCTGTCAAATAAGTAAATAAAATCTTTAAAAAATAGAAAATTGAAATGCTGACAAGCAAGAGTCATTAGCCACAATGGACCAAACTCAAACACTGCAAAACTTCCTCAAACTATATTAAATATTTCTGCCAAGCATTCAGTGCTGCACACTAAGAAGTTTTATTTTTCTTTATGAACTTGGTTTCCTTCATAGTTGCAAGAAGGATCCAACTAATGATTTGGACCCTTAGGGAGTCCTACCTCAGAAATATCATTGCAAAAGAAAATCATGCCATCTACCCTCAATGGTACCCCCCAAAACCTCTCTCCACTTCCTCAGTTTCCAAACACGGCAGATGACTAAGATAGTTCAGACATTTTTATTTACAGGGAAGTCCTCTTCACGTTAAGTAGAAATTAGCATTTTTATGTGCATTATCTTCACGAAAGGATACACACAGGCAAAGGCCATGTCTTATCCACTCGGTTACATTCCACTCTCCATTCACCCGAGGCCCCCCAGAAAAGGCAGTGCAACGTAACACCTGGGTGACCGCAGGGATCATCCAAGGTCTGGGCTGAGCCACATGCTCTGTGCTGTTAACAAACACAAAAATGTCTGTTAGCCATGGGAATCCAGGTTTGAAAGATCATATAGGCTGAAGACATCAATGTGAACTGTATCAAGATAAGTAGTGAACCAAGGGAGCCCGGGAAGGGGGTGGCGGGCAGAATGAGCAAAGCCACAATGAAAGAGACAGAGTCACAGGATCCATTACTTTCCATTTCTAGTTTGTCCTCAGGAACCCCAGCTGCATTTTGCTTGCTGATCTTCCCTCTACAACAGATTCCCTCCACCTCCATCCCTGCCCTTCATGAGGCAGTTTTAGTGAAATTCCTCTCCTTGCGTTCAAAAAAGCCTTAACAGGGACATGAGCCCATTGCCTAGCACACAGAAGGGATTCAATTAAACACATTTAAGAAAACAGGAGTACAAACCTTACAAAATACCTGACATCGGATGGGCATTCCTATAATTACAGTTCTCTCAACAGATAGGCCAATTTCCCTTAAGCCACTTATCAAATTACTGTTAAGGAAATAAACAATATTTGACACAACATGACACTTTATTCTAATTTATCATCTAATAATAATTAAGCATTCAAAGCTTACAATGAAAGCACGGCTCTGTAGTTCATATTGTTCTTTTAAATTGAATAATTTGGAATCCTGTGAAGAGTTCCACCTTGCAGCATATCCCCTCATTCTTGTGCAAATACAATCTGTCTATCAACATATTAGCATTTCAATCACCCTTGCTTTTTTCATAACTGGGAGAAGCTGTCTTCATTTATTCCTATTGAGCATCTACCACCTATGAATTATTTCTAAAGCTAAGCAGTAAAATTGAATTTAAATCCAAGTAAATGAGAAACTGAAACTGTTTTCAAACATAAATGTAGGACGTTAGTTTCAGTTACATATTTCCAAATATTATAAAAATTCTCTTCAATGATTAATTTACTTTAAGCTGAAAATAATTTCCTCTGAATTAAGTTGTTATAATAGCTGGAAATGGAAATCCAACAGAGTTGTTATTTAAAGAATTCCACATCAATTGATATTCTGAGTAAATGCATCCACCATTTTAAGAAAAAAAAAAAAATTTAAGTCCCCTTTAAGCATCCCTTTAAGGCACTGACCATAAATGGTGTAATTTGCCCTGGACATCATTAAAATGTAAAGTTAATGAGGATTCAGCTGAAAACAGAAGGAATGTAACCTATTTTCAGGCAAAAGTTCTAACACAGCAATCAGAGGAAAAAGCTCTTTGATGTTTCTTTGTCTCTTCTCATTAATTTTTTTTTTGTCTCAAAAAAAAAGGCTACTTAAACTAAAAAAAAAAAAAAAAATTACACACACACACACACACACCCGAAGTTTAAACATGATAATTATAACAGAACTCCAATGAGGTCATTAGAATTTTTTTTTATGAGATAAATAAGAGTCGGTCACATATACATGGGGATAACACCACCTACCTGGCAGAGTTGTTATAAGGTTTAGATATATTGTAAGTACAGCATGTAGCAGAGTAACTGACACATGGAAGCTACTCCCTGTTATTAATTCTCTCCTCTTTTGTCCCTCTCCGTCCCCAAGGACCCAGTACGGTGCTGACACAAAAACAGTGCTCAAAGAGTAGCCATTACTATTATCCCATATGATGTATTCTTTTTTCCTGCTGAAAAATTCACTATATTAACCCTAACCTTCTTTTCAAGATTTATGCAAGACTCAGCACCTCCTGTCACCAGGCAGGTGAGGCATTATCCAAATAACCAGCATGGAGTAAACAGTCCCGTGTGACATTTTATCATGTGAAGTGCCTGCACAGGTATAAATATTATATCCTCTCTGGTTTATTGCCTCATTTTACAATTATACTACTAAAGAGCAAACTAGCATGCAGAATGTTAAGTGGCATTCCGCTGCTTGGAATTTCATCCCAAGGCTCCATTCAGAATAACAAATGTGGGAGCTATTTCATCTCTGCTCTATTGTGAAGAAAGTCATCACCTTTACTTGAATATATACGAGGGTCTGGCTTTCTGCAACCCGATCTGTGCTAAGTGAAATCTTAAACCAAATGTGATAATTACCAAGAAGGTGTCATTTAGGAAGGATTACAGTGTTTTCTAGAAAGATCTTACCATACACTTTGTTATTGTTCTACTAATTCCATAATCCAAGTAAAGAAAACCTAATCAGTAATAAGTGAGTCTATCCAAGGTGATCCACACTTAAATACCACCAGAACTTAGAATTTCTCTACACCCAAGCAAAAAATTGTAAATTCAATAAATTAATCACCGTTATTCTAAATGTTGAGATCAAAATGTTTCTCTAGCAATTTTCATTTTAAAAGCATTTCCACATAAATTATCCCATTTTCACTGGTTCATTCATTCCATAAATATTTATTAAATCTTCTTAGTATTGAGCACTGGCCATAGAGCAGTAGAGAAAACAGCAGGTAATCCTACCCTCACAGACTTGTAGTAATTGTAAGCTATAATAAATGCTACCAGAGCATACAGTGTAAGGAACAAGTTCACTTTGGTGATTTGTAAAGGTTTCCCTGAAGATACAATATATGAAGTATGATCTGGAGGAATGGGAGTTACCTAGTGAGGGGGGAAAAAAAAAAGGTGAGAATTTCAAGATAATGATAGTTGAGACAGAAAGAAATACCTAGTTTTTAAAGACATTTCGATAAATCAATCAAATTATTCTGATATATTGAATATGGAGGATGAGTGAGAAGGTATGTGACAAGGACAAAGCTAGTGGGTTTCTAGCCTATATAACTGGATTTTTTAAAAAAAATGTGTTGCTCACTAGAAGGGGACCAGATCTTCAAAGGAGTTAACATGATAAAGGGCATCTACAAAAAAAACCTACAGTTAATATCATACCTTAGGGTAAAAGACTGAATGTTTCCTTTAAAAAAAAAAAAGACAATGATATTCACTCCTACAACTTTTACTCAACTCTGTATTGGAGGTTCTAGCCAGGGCAATTAGGGAAGAAAAAGAAATAGAAGCCATCAAGATTGGAAAGCAAGAAGTAAAATTATCTCTATTTGCAGATGACAGGATCTTATATAAAGAAGATCCTGAGAAATCCACCAAAATCTATTAGAACTAGTAGACTAGTTCAGCAAAATTGCAGCAAGATTACCAAAATAAATTGAAAGACATTCCATGTTCATGGAATGAACAATGGAATCTCAACAAAGTTGAGATCGTGATGCTCACCAAATGGATCTACGGACTCAACTTATTTCTCTATCAAAAACCCAGCTGGGTTTTTGGGGATTTGGGGGGTTTGGGGGTTTTTCTGCAGAAATTGATAGGCTGATCCTAAAATGTGTATGGAAATGCAGGGAACCCAGAAAAGCCAAAACAACCTTGGAAAAGAACAAACTTGGAAGATTCATACTTCTTAATTTCAAAATTCACTCCAAAGGTAGGAAAATCAAGATAGTGTAATATTTACATAAGGATATGAACAGAAAAGTCTAAAAATAAATATTTACAGTTGCCAATTTTTTTTAAAGATTTTTATTTATTTATTTGACAGAGAGAGAGAGATCACAAGTAGGTAGAGAGACAGGCAGAGAGAGGGGGAAGCAGGCTCCCTCCTGAGCAGAGAGCCTGATGTGGGGCTCGATCCCAGGACCCCAAGATCATGACCTGGGCTGAAGGCAGAGGCTTAACCCACTGAGCCACCCAGGCATCCCACAACTGTCCATTTTTAACAAAGGAGTCAAGACAATTCAATAGAGGAAACAGTTTTTTCAACAAATAGTTCTGGGAAAATTAGATATCCACTTGCAAAATAATGAAGTTAGACTTCCTTCTTACACCATACACAAAAATCAACTGAAATGGAATATAGACTCAAATATGAGAAATATAACTATAAAAACTTTAGAAGAAAACATAGAAATAAATCTTTGTAACCTTAAGATGGAAAATGGTTTCTTAGAACACCAAAGCACAAACAATAATACAAAAAACAGATAAATAAGACTTCATCAAAATTCAAAACTTTTGTGGTTCAGAGGACACGATCAAAAAAGGGAAAGTTAACCTCCAAAATAAAGTACTTGCAAATCATGTATCTGAAAAGGGACTTGTATCCAGAATATATAAAGAGCTCTTCCAACTCAATATTAAAAAGATGAATAACCCAATTAATAAATAGACAGAAGATCTGAATATATATTTCTCCAAAGAAGATATACAAATGTCCAATAAGCACAAAAAAGGTGCTTATCATCATCAGTCATTAGACAAATATAAACCAAAACCACAGTAAGATACTACTTCACACCCACGAGGATGGCTATAAAAAGATGATGAACAATTAGCAAGTGCTGACAAGGATGTAAAGAAATTGAAACTCTTGTACCTTGCTGTGGGAATGTAAAAACCCAGTCTTCCTATGGGTCTATCCTTTACTCTCACACTACTACCATACTCACAATACTTCTGACACCAGATATGTAAGGGTTTTTTCAGCTGGGTCTCCTCCTACCTACCAGAAGACAGTGTCAGATCTAACAGCTTAAGGGCTTAGTCCCACAAGGTTGCCCCATTTCAGATGACCATCCCAAGAAGTGGTCCCCAAGTTGCCCACAACTTCTTGGCAAGTGACATATGTGATAAAGGGTTAGTATCCAATATATAAAAAAAAAAATACAACTCAACATCCAAAAAAATAATAATAATCAATTAAAAATGGGCACAGAAGACACAGACATTTCTCCAAAGATGACATATGGCCAACAGACTTATGAAAAGATACTGAGCGCCACTCATCATCAGGGAAACACAAATCAAAACCACAATAAGATATCACCTCACACCTGTCAGAATGGCTAAAATCAAAAACAGAACAAACAACAGGTGTTGACAAGGGTGCAGAGAAAGGGGAACCCTCTTGCACTGCTGGTGGGAATGCAAACTGGTGCAGCCACTATAGAAAATAGTGTGGAAGTTCCTCAAAAAGTTAAGAATAGAACTACTCTATGATCCAGTAATCACACTCCTGGGTTTTTACCCAAAGAATATAAAAACACTAATTTGAAAGGATCTACGCACCCTGTGTTTGGTGGTTGCAGCATGATTTGCAACAGCCAGATTATGAAAGCAGCCCAAGTACCTCAATAGATAAGTGTATAGAGAAGATGTATGTGTGTATACATGTGTGTGCATAAATAGGCATGTATATATGTATGTTTATACACACACACATACACACACACAGGAATATTACTCAGCCATAAAGAATGAAATCTTGCCATTTGCAACAACATGGATGAATGGAGCTAGAGAGTATAATGCTAAGTGAAAAAAGTCAGACACAGACAAATACCATACAATGTCACTCATAAGTGAAATTTAAGAAACAAAACTTTACTAAGGAGAAAAAAGAAAAACAAACCAAGAAACAAACTCCTAACTATGGAGAACTAATGGTTACCAGAAGGAAGGTGGGGGATGGGATGGGGGAGTAGTCCCCAGGTTACCCATAACTTCTGTCTGCCTTGGCTATAAAAGCAGAGGTTCAAAACAAAAACAAAAACAGAGCAGAGGTTCCCTTGACTTCCTTCCCCTTGGACTGGTTTATCTGCCAGAAGAGCTCACAGAACTCTGGGCAACACTTATGTTTACCAGTTTATTCATATGATAAAAGATATGATAAAGGATACAGATGATAAAGAGACACACAGGGCCCAGGCCTGAGACGGCCCCAAGCACACGGAGTTAGGGTATGTAACCATGCCACCGAATGGATGTCTTCATCCACTTGGAGGCTCCCATACTACTTTTATGGAGCTTTCACCGTGTCAGCTTGATCAATTACTAACTCCATTTCCAGTCTCTTTCTTCTCTCTAGA
Source organism: Lutra lutra (assembly GCF_902655055.1). Taxonomy (NCBI): domain Eukaryota; kingdom Metazoa; phylum Chordata; class Mammalia; order Carnivora; family Mustelidae; genus Lutra; species Lutra lutra. The sequence goes on from NC_062290.1 coordinate 84,749,071, forward strand.
GAATGGAGGTTGGGCCTGAAAATTCTAAGCTTCTAATCATGGCTTGGTCTTTCTGGAGACCAGCCTCCATCTAGGAGCCACTGAGGAGCCCACTCAGAGTCACCTCATTAAAATAAAAGACACTCCTACCCCATAGGAAATTTCAAGGGATTTAAAAGCCCAGTGTCAGAAACTGTGGTCAAATCCAAACAGTAGAACAAAAGATGCTCCTAGTGCTCTTATGACTTGGGAAATTACAAAGGTTGTAGGATGTCTGTGCTGAGAACTGTGATCAAAGATGAAGTGTTAGATGATCTCAGGGGGCTGAGATTGAGCCCACACTAGGCTCCCTGCTCAGCGGGGAGTCTGCTTCTCCCTCTCCACCCCATTGCTTGCATGCACTCTCTCTCACACTCTCCCCTCTCTCAGATAAATAAATAAAATCTTAAAAAAAAAAAAAAAGACTGAATGTTAGAACAAAAGATTCTCCTAGCACCTCTACTTACAAAGATTTCAGGAGCCCTGAGTCAGGGACTAGAGGCAAAGACCAATATACGTTATTTCTTATTATTTCACAGAATGGAAAATGGTGCATCTGCTTTTGAAAAAAGCGTGGCAGTTCCTCAAAAGGCTAAAAATATAATTACCATATAATCCAGCAATGCCACTTGTAGGTATGTACCCAAAGGAATTGAAAGCAGGGACGCAAACAAATGCCTGTATGTCATTGTTCATTGCAGCATGACTCACAACTGCCAAAAGGTAGAAACAGCCCAAGTATCCATCGACAAATGAATGGATAAGCAACATGTGGTAGATATATACACAATGGAATATTATTCAGCCCAAAAAAAAAAAAAAAAAAGAAGATCCATTACCTGCCACAACACAGAAAACCTTGAAAACATCACACTTAATTAAATAAGCCAGCCACAAAGGATAAATATTGTGTGAGTCCACTCGAATAACCTGAAATAAGCAAATTCAGAAATAGGAAGTAGATCAGAGGTTACCAGGGGCTGGTCAGGGGGAAGATGGAGAGTTACTGCTGAACGGTTACAGAGTTTCTATTGGGAGTGATGAAACGGTTTTGGTAATAGAGAGTGGAGATGGTTGCATAGTAGTGTGAATGCAATTGATGCCACTGAATTGTACAATTAAGATGGCTGACATGACGAATTTTAAAATACAGACATATTACCACAGTTGAAATAAATTAATGTAATATATCAAACACCATCAACTTTACTCTCTAAACAGGAGAACTGAATGGTATATGAATTATATATCCCAATAAAGCTGTTAAATAATTAAAATTAGGGGCACCTGGGTGGCTCAGTCAGTTAAGCACCCAACTTTTGATCTCAGCTTAGGTCTTGTTCTCAGGGTTGTGAGTTCAAGCCCCACAATGGGCTCTCGTAAAGCCTACTTAAATAAATACATACATACATAGATATGTAAATAAATAAGCAACTAAAATTAAACACTGAACTGATGGCTTTAACAGCAATTAGACACAGCCGCAAAGAGAACTAGGAAACTGGAAAAAAGATTTGAAGTGACTGAAATGCAACAGAGAGAAACAGACTGAAAACACAAAATAATATGGTTTAAAACTGTAAAGGAAAAAGTGAGGAGGAAGAAGAGAGTGTGGAGGGAAGAAATGAGAATTAGAGATATAAGGAAGAAAGATCCCGATCCTCAGAGTCACAGAGTTAAATCCTAACCAAGATACTTAAGAAAAACCCACTGCTAGGCACATGTGATTGCTAAACTGGAGAACAAGACAGATTATCTACACAAAAATGATAACTAGTATGCAAGGAGACTTCAACAGCACCAACAGAAGCCAGAAAACACTTAAATGATAGTTCAAATGTGCTTAAAGAAAGGAACTGTCAATCGGGGGGCTCTGGGGTAGGGGGAGAAAAACACAACAACACACTTTTCAGATAAACAAAAACAGAGATTTGTCAGCAACAAAGAGATATTATTCAAGCTATAATAAAATTATCCCAGGCAGAAAAATATCTGAGATGCAAGGAGACAAGAAGAAAAAAATAAAACAGAAAATAGGTTAATTTAAATGACTGGCTATCTAAAAATTAACACCATATAGGTTTAAAGTAAAATATACAACAATAAAAGCATACAAGCTGGGAGAGGAGTGATCAAGGTTTAAAGAATATAAGGTCCTTATATTTTTCAGAAGGAGGATAAATATGCCAATTAACTTGCTAAATTACATAAGCAGGTTCTGAGAGACTACATATTTGTTCTAGTTAACATCATGAATTCTAAAGGCCCACTATGTCGGTAATGCAGGACTAGAACAGATCTACTACTTCATAGCTGTGTGCCATTGTGCAGATTACATAACCTCCCCATGCCACCTGTTTCCCCACCTGTCAAACTGAGACAATAATAGTATCTATCTCACAGGGGGTTTGTGAGGATTAAATGAGCTATATGTAAATCATCCAGAACAGTAACTAGTACATAGCAAACCTTACATTAAGTCGTGGCCACTATTATTTTTAGTGTAACTATTAAAAAAACATAGAAATACTACTTACATTCGAATTATAAGAGAATATAAACGGAACAATAAAAATGCCTGATTAATCCAGAAGAAAGCAAAAAGGAAAAAACAAATATGAAAAAGCATATAAGCAGCATTCCCAGTGAAAGATACGGATAATCAGACTGGATTTTAGAAGATCCAGCTAAAATTTACTTATAAGAGACACATTTCAACATTAAGATGGAAAAAAATAAGAAAATAAAAGGATGGAACTGTACAATTTGATAAGTTTTAGCCTAGTTTTTCACTGATAAAACCACGGCCACAACCAACCACTTCCCAAAATTTCCTCCTGCTCCTTTGTAATCTACCCCTTCCCGCCACTGCCCACCATCCATCCCTAGGAGACCACTGATGAGGTTTCTGTCGCTGTAGATTTATTGCATTATCTATGAGGTTATATAAATGCAGACAGTATATACTTTTGGGGGGGGGTGTTCTGGCTTCTTTCACTCAGCATCACCATGTTGAGATCTACCCAGGTTGATGAGTATGTCAATACTTTGTTCCTTTTTATGACTTACTAGTATTCTATTGCACGCATGTAACTGGATTTCTTTATCCATTTCTAGCCCCTCCAGAGGGCAAATAATGATAAAATTAAGAAATGGCCTCTGGGTAAAGGTCAAATCCAGAGCATTCCTAGGATAACACTGTCTAAAGATGAAGCTGAAAGTAAAATTTTTAAAAGTCTTTGTAAGACTAGTGAAAGATCCAAGGTGTTATTATAGAGAACCATTCAGTCAAACAACAGGGCTTTAATAAGCTTAAGAGTATAATTCCCTCAGTGGCCTCATCAGAAACCCAAAGTAGAAAAGGGCTAATCTCAAAGACATTTGTGGATATGAATATAATGTGAAGGAGCAAATTCCAAAAGATCCATAGAAGAACCAAGGACTTTACAGACCTGTGCTGGGAAAAACACTACCAGCTAAAAGTGACAGAGACAAAATGAAGAACAAAATAAAAAACAAAAAACAAAAAACAAAAAAAACAGGCATTGGAAACACCAAATTCTATAGGCCAGAAACAGGCTGCAAAAACTACTGAGTTTAAAAAAAAATTTTTTTTTAAACTTTTATTTTAAAAATAAATAAATAAAAAGAAAACTCCGAATCCAAAAGCCTAGAAATGGAACTAAGAGCCATGGAGAATCATTCTCAGGAGTAGGACTGAGTCTCCATCAAGAAACTTCTGACATTTGCCCAGCCTTATTTCAGAACTGCTATGGAGCAGGGCCTTTTGTGCGCTATGTGCCTTCCTCCTTTTTAGAAGAAAGATGTCTGCAGCAATCATCTTAAGATAATCCTGCCATTAGAGGGGCACCTGGGTGGCTCAGTTGGTTAAGCGTCTGCCCTTGGCTCAGGTCATGATCCCAGGGTCCTGGGATGGAGCCCCGCATCAGGTTTCCTGCTCAGTGGGGAGTCTGCTTCTACCTTTGCCTCTGCCGGCTTCCCCCCCTGCTTGTGCTCTGTCGTCAAATGATTAAATAAAATCTTAAAAAAAAAAAAAAAAAAAGACTATCCTGCCAATCCTGCCATTACATGTGGTGGGGCAGGACAGGGTCGGGGAGACAAGTAACTTCTCTTAGCTTACAAATTAGAAGGGCTTGTGCTTCAGAAGCTGTATTTAAGGAACTATATCTAAGGTGCCTCATCCCCATCTAGGCCTGATACAGTCAGGGGATAGTGGGGTCTGAGCTGATGCTATAATGGGATGAAACTTTGAGGTGCTGAGCGTGGGAGAGACTGGGCGTACATATATTTCCATCACAATTGTTTACTCCCTGCTCCCTCTACTGAGCTCCCATGGCACTTTGGCCCGTTTCTAATATACTTATCCCAAATATCTACATTTACTGGTTTAGTGTTTATTTTCCTCATCAGATTTAAACTCCTTAAAAACAAAGTGTTTTTACTTATATCCTCTGCACTTACTGGTCTCTCAAATACCTGTTTGAATTCATGAGTTAGAATATGAAGAAAGCCCAGGCTGTCATGGAGTGAGACCATGCAAATCCATGCTGATGACACCACTTTGTGGGTACATTTGTGAGTCCCCATTGAAACACATACGTTCACTAGCAATTAAAAGCAAGAACAATCAGGAGTGCCTGGGTGGCTCAGTCAGTTGGGCATCCAACTCCTGGTTTTGGCTCAGGTAATGATCTCAGGGTCATAAGATAGAGCCCCGCATCGGGCTCTGCGCTGAGCGTGGAACCTGCTTGGGATCCTCTCTCCCTCTGCCCCTTCCTCCGCAACCCCTCCACCCCCAGCTTGTGTTCTCTCAAACAAAACAGCAAGAATAGGCCCTTTATGGACCACAACAGCACACGGAACACTGGAAAGGAGGACTGGATCTGAGGAACATCCTGAAAACACCACCTGCCCTATATGTAAACCGTACTTTAATAGCCTGACATACTCAAAAGCATTGTCTGATTAGAGTACAACTGGTTAAGGGAAAAAACCTCCCAAAGATGATTTTCTTCATTTTAAATCTGACTGTAAATAACCAGGAATAGGTTATGCTCAGGGCAGGGTAGAGCTGGCTCCCCAGCTGTTGTGTAAAAGAAGAGAGAGGGGTAGAAGGCGAAAATACTTCACCTAAAACAACACTTGTAAAAGGCCCTGAATGGAAGACACTGAAATTATGAGTTCTAGCTAGTTGACTCAGCTAACACTAGGGTTTTCGGGAACAGATCCTTCTGTGAGGGTTTCTAAGCGATTTCTTTTTTGACACAAGAAGGGCCCGATGACAGAGTAAAGAAACCACTCGGTATCACTCCAGGGTAGCCCTCAGAGACAGCTTTCTGTCTGCAGATGCCTGCTTCTCCACAAGGCTACTGTCTCTCTCACTGGGCTGGAAAATTTCTCAGATTAAGAAGCACCTCTTTTAGATACTTTATGATAATACACCTAAATGAGCTACTTCGAAAAGAAGGTATACACCTTCATCTTCACAAGGTTACTTGTACTATCTGATCATACAATTTGCAGGAAAAGGAAAACCCCGGGTGACACACGTATAGGGCAGCGACAGCTGGGGCAAGGTGGAAGGATTTACAAATGAGTTTTGAATTTGTTATGTTACCTCATTTTAAGCCTGATCATGTTTAGTACCTTTCTTCTAATAATCAGACCCCCCGGTGTCTCGTAACAAAAATGGTGTAAGTATTGAACGTTCTTTACAGCCCTGGGCTGGCTCTCCTGCCCAGGAACCTGAGCCTATTCCCTTGACCTCGATCACAACCTTTCTACAGAACTACTGCATGTTATAGGACCCTTGAGGTTACAACTTTGCCTCTGATCAAAAAATTCAATTCCAGGGGCGCCTGGGTGGCTCAGTGGGTTAAGCCTCTGCCTTCGGTTCAGGTCATGATCCCAGGGTCCTGGGATCGAGCCCCACATCAGGCTCTCTGCTCAGCAGGGAGCCTGCTTCCTCCTCTCTCTCTCCCTGCCTTTCTGCCTACTTGTGATCTCTGTCTGTCAAATAAATAAATAAAAATCTTTAATTAAAAAAAAAAACTCAATTCCAACTGATCCAGAAAGCAAAGTGAACCAAAAAAAACAAATGAATTGAGTGATTTCATCAATTAGCAAATGGTTAACAACCCATGTACAGTCTGTCTCCCCTCTCCCGTCTCTCTGTCAAGCATATCTTTATCAGCTACCTAAGATAGTCGCTACTGCATGCATAGTGGTAATAAGTGCAGTGCATGGGAACGAGAAGATAATGAACCAATCCTTGATACACTCTAAATCTCTTTTTCACCCTGCTAGGAGAAACAAGGATAAATCCCTGGAGATATCCTAGAAGTAAATATAACTATAGGTAAAATCCCACTCTAAAAAAAAGATACAATTATAACGTCCAGTCCTATGTAAATGGGGCTATTTCAAAAGCCTCACAAACAACTAATACTAATATTGCTGTGCTTATTTGGACAAAACAAATCCCGCTAACTCAGAAATACTCTAAGACAGAAATATTTTTAAATGTCTCTTCATTTAGCAAGCTACCTACTAAAGAGAGTAATCCTTTGGCAAAGAAGGTAGGCAACATGGTTCCTGCCCTCAGGTATAACAGGAAAAGACAGTTATAATACAATATACAGGGTACCAAGAGGAAAGTCATCTTATGAAGTCTACATGGGGTAGTAAGGGAGGGGGAAGTAAGGGTGGACAGAGAAAAGGAATGACTAAAGGCAGCCATCTAGAAGACGGGGTACCAGATCTAAAGTCCTAAAGGACAATGCAGGTTTACCAGGAAAATAAGGAGAAAGCAGATGGTACAGAAAAGAGAAAGACCAAGTCCTAAGGCATGGAAGCAGAAGAGATTAAAGTGATTTAGCTAGAGCACAAGGTCAATGACAGGGGTTGGTGAGAGATGAGGGAGGAGAGGTCTGTCAAGTCATGAAGGTCTTGGTATGCCACGCCTGGGATTTGCGTGTTACCCCACGGGTAATGGAAAGGTGATGAAGAGTTTAGGGATGAAGCAAGGGACAGGCATGATCAAGTACATCTGTTTACTACACATATCTCACTGGCAACAGGATGGAAGGATAGGAAGGGGAAAGACTCCAACCAAAAAAGCCAATAAGTGGCAATAATCCAAGAAAGAATAAGGAGGGCCAGAACTAAGACAAAGACAATGGAATTGGATGACAAAAAAAGAAGATAGGAAAGAGTTCAAAAAATTAAACTTCCCCTTTCTCTTCCCCTCTTCCTAGTTAATAATTTAATTCTTTTTTTAAATTTTTTATTTCTTTTCAGCATAACAGTATTCATTGTTTTAGCACCACACCCAGTGCTCCATGCAATCCGTGCCCTCTCTAATACCCACCACCTGGTTCCCCCAACCTCCCACCCCCCCCCGCCCCTTCAAAACCCTCAGATTGTTTTTCAGAGTCCATAGTCTCTCATGGTTCACCTCCCCTTCCAATTTCCCTCAACTCCCTTCTCCTCTCCATCTCCCCTTGTCCTCCATGTTATTTGTTATGCTCCACAAATAAGTGAAACCATATGATAATTGACTCTCTCTGCTTGACTTATTTCACTCAGCATAATCTCTTCCAGTCCCGTCCATGTTGCTACAAAAGTTGGGTATTCATCCTTTCTGATGGAGGCATAATACTCCATAGTGTATATGGACCACATCTTCTTTATCCATTCGTCCGTTGAAGGGCATCTTGGTTCTTTCCACAGTTTGGCGACCGTGGCCATTGCTGCTATAAACATTGGGGTACAGATGGCCCTTCTTTTCACTACATCTGTATCTTTAGGGTAAATACCCAGTAGTGCAATTGCAGGGTCATAGGGAAGTTCTATTTTTAATTTCTTGAGGAATCTCCACACTGTTTTCCAAAGTGGCTGCACCAACTTGCATTCCCACCAACAGTGTAAGAGGGTTCCCCTTTAATAATTTAATTCTAAGGCCAAGGAACATGTCCCCACTTGGCAAGAAGGAGCCACAGTGGTCTAGAACAGGTAAAGGACGGTAGTGCAAAAGAAGGCACCCAACATGGGGAGACAGAGTCCAAGCAGTATGAAGAGGGTGTCCATGTTGTAAAGAGCAATCCAGCATAGGGCATCAGAATCCAGGAAGAGTGACAAGGGTGTCCACACAGGGGGAGCTGCCCAGTGTCAGAAGTCAGAGCACAAGCAGAAAGAACGGAACATCCACAGGGAGCAGGTGCCTGACGTGAGATGTCAGAACACCTGAGAGGCTAAAGGGACATCCATGCAGAGGCCACTTAGTACAGGGTGTCAAATCCCAAGCAGGATGAGGACAATGTGGAAGGGAAGTGGCAGTCATGTATGGGGTGTCAAAACCTGAGAAGAAGCAAACATGCATAATGAAGGGCCAGCCTGTCATGGGTTGTCAAAGCCCAAGCTGGATGAGGCGGGCATCCAAGTAGCCAAGGCAGAGTGGCATATGGTATCAGAACCCTAGTGGGGAAGGGCATCCATACTAGGCAGGGAGTGGCAGCAGCCATGACGAGAGAATGGTCATACACCAGAGATTAATAAGCAGATGTATTAAGTATAATGGGAAGCTGGCTGCTTGCTGCCAAAGAAGGAAGTTACAAATATGCCCGGGAGAAAACTAGAAGACTCCTGTGGTGTTAAATTGAAACTGAAAATTTCATGCTTTTCAATACACACAGATGGATACAGAAATACATACAGATGTAAACATGTGTGCACATGCACAGCACATACTCTCCAGCTCTGTCTACTAAGAAGGCCTAGAGATAGCGATACCCAAAGAGCAATGAGCACATCCACCATCCAGATTTTAAATAACACTCTCCACTAGGAGGAACCAGGGCTCATTGGAGAAACAGCAGCTTTTAGGCCAAAGAAAAGGAAAGTAAAACATGAGCATGGAACATCTTGTGCCAGAAAGCAAAGAAGAGCTCAGAGAATGAGGAGGACATGTCAAAAGAGCATAAGAGCTCCTTCAAGCTGGCTCCTACTGATCAAAACTGGAAAAGACTGAATAATGCAATTTAGTCACATAATAATCTGAGTAATTCAATAATAGCCTTCAATAAAAAAGGAAATTGTGAGTCCAAAGCCAAACAAACAAACAAACTGAAAGTGTAACAGAATATTTGTAGAATTTCAAAGTACTCTCCCCAAAACATTTGTTCATTACAAAGTGGTGGAACCCTTGGATGGCTCAGTTGGTTAAGCATCTGTCTTCAGCTCAGGTCATGATCTCAGGGTCCTGGGATCGAGTCCCGCATCAGGCTCCCTGCTCAGTGGGGAGTCTGCTTCTCCCTCTCCCCATCTCCTACTTGTGTGCTCTCTCTCTCTCGCTCTCTCTCAAATAAATAAAATCTTTTTTAAAAATCATGTGATCACCATCAGGAAGGGGACAAGTTGAAATCCGGCATTCTCTGATAAGATACAATGAGAGCAGCACAGCATCACTTCTATGATTTTCCTGCCAAAGATGCTTAACCTATGTGTAACCACAGGGAAACATCAGACCAAAAAAATGGAGGCCCACAATCTTCAGATGTCAAGGTTGTGAAAGTCAAAGAAAGCCTGAGAAGTGTTCCAGACTGAGGGAGACTAAAGAGACATAAAACTAAATTCAGTCTGTGGTCCTGAAGAGTCCTTCTGCTTTACAGAACATTACCGGGACAACTAGCGAAACTCCGAGAATTAGATGCCAGCACTGTATCAATATTAATTTCCTCATTTTGATGGGTATATTTTGGTAATGCAGGAGAATCTCCTTGTTTGCAGCAAAGACTCAATTATTTGAAGGGGAAGTCTGCAACTTATTCACAAATAGTACAAGGGAAAACAAGTTCCCGCAGTATAATTACAATTTTTCTGTGACTCTGATGATTGTTTAAAATATTTCGAAAGCTTTTTAATAAGAAAAGAAATATGGAAGTTTAATTAGATGTGGCGTGAATCCAGCATGACTTTCAGGTTTCTGGCATGAGCAAGTGAATGGGTACTAATGCCATTGACCAAGACCCTGTAATAGAAGGAACAGTTTAGGACTGGCTTTTCAGTTTTGTTTTCCTGGGTAGCCAGCAATGGGTGGTGGGGGCTGGGGGGTGGGGGTAGAAGATTGAAGAAACAGATGTGTCTGTGTTGGAGGGTGTTAAATTCAATTTGGAGAACTTGTGGCACATCCAGAAGCAGCACTGGCAGGGGAATCCAAGCTTGGCACTCGGGAATCTGAGCCAAAGACACAGACTGAGGAACTATCAGTCTGTAGGTGACTGGAGAAGCCAAGGTAGGACTAAGATCACACTAGGAGAGTTCACACTCCAGCACATCCCAGGAACAGTTTGAGATGTCTTACAGAAATATATATAGTTCAAAGGACAAAAAATACACATGTAACCTGAGTAAGAATAAAAGGAAAATAAAAGGAGGACAAACAAAGCCAGAGATAATAATAGCATACAGAAATGAATACCAGAAAAATCCATACACCAAAAAAAAGAAAGAAAAAAGAAAAACGCACACAAAAATAATAGCTTACTGAAAAAGTTGTATGTAGTTCACAGAGCTAGAAGGCAAATATGGCTCTAAGGTTCTTGAGAAGCAACCCAAGGAGAATGCATAGCGAAGACAAGCCTCTAAACACGGCATTTGAACACCCGTTCCCCATACAGTATGTGCTTCCTTTGTTAGTTAGCATTTACCAACAGTATAAACCTGACATTTTCTTTATGAAAGAAAAACAAGGGTATACTGTCTTCTGTTTGCTATCAAAACGGGCTTATATTTTAACACGATATGAATAAAACAGTTCTGATGTTCTTTCAGTCATTAAAACACAAATCTGTCTATATCCATGAATGCTTTCTCTTCATTTATAGGACCTGGAATACATTAAGAATATTCACAGCAGAAACCAACATTTGCATGGGGGTTTACAGTTTGAAAAGCATTTTTATTTACTGTACATTATTTCACTCAGTCCTCATACCAGCTAATGGGACAAGCAAGGCTAGTACAGACTTCATTTTACAGGTTAGCAAGTAGGTTAAGTTACTTACCTGAAATTACATGGCTAATAACTGGCAGAATTTAGACTCTAACCCCTGCTTTCAGACTCCACAGTCCACTCATTCATTTATTTATTCATCCATCCATTCAAATACTAAGTACCTCTCAGAAAACGTGGCCCATTCTGATTTTGTGGGAGTGAAGATCAAATAGAAAAGCATGGGACCGTTTACAGTGTGAAACCTATACGCATTAGCTTTTCTCAAAACATCGGCATTAGATCCCCTTTTAAACATATCAGCCTTTCTTGGGGCGCCTGGGTGGCTCAGTCGGTTAAGTGTCTGCCTTCAGCTCAGGTCACGATCCCAGGGCCCTGGGATCAAGCCCCACATTGAGCTCCATGCTCATCAGGAGGCCTGCTTCTCCCTCTCCCACTGCTTGTGTTCCCTCCCTCGCTGTGTCTCTCTCGGTCAAACTGTCGGAGTCAGTGTCAGTTGGGACATACTGGAAGATGCATATTTAGGAGGGAATGAACTGAACTAAGATGATGGTGAGATAGGCAGGGAATAGATCACAGAAGACCTCGTTGGCCCTGCTAATGAGCCTGACTTGAGCTTGTGGGGATCAGAGGACACAGAAAGGTATAAGAAGGGGTGTCTTACGGTCTCAGCTGTGCTTTTGAAAGACGCCTCGGATGACAGCACTAAACATGGATGTGAAAGAAAGCATAAAGGCCAGTGAGGAGGCTATCGTAACCAGCTAGGGAAAAAGAGAGTGGATGCCTAAGCTTATAACTGAAGTTGGCCACTTAACTTTATGCTAATTTTAGTTAGCATAACTAACTAAGCAACATTATGTTTCTCTGGTCTCTAAAGCCCTTAGGGAAACTGAGGCAGGCCCCCAGGCCCTTGGAAAGAGTAAGTTTTAAACAACTTATACAATCATACTATGGACACCTAAAAAACTAAAACAATCGTCCCTGGGACTTTGTTTCCACGATGGAGTTGCACAGTATAATTACTATTCTTATTAATCTACAGGGAGCCTACTTTAAAGTCATTAGTTCATTGTTTCTTTTTAATCTGAATGATTCTCATTAATTAAAGTTTTTATCAGTTAGAGAATTCTCTATAGTGAAATAGAACAGCTGACTTCAGATGTATTATGCTTTAAGCAAAAACTAACACTCATTAACAAGATTACCTGTTGTGATTAAATAAATACAAACTGTTTACAAAGTTTGTAAATGAGTACAACAGCATAAAAGTAAAACTTCCCACTTAGCACAGACCTCATTTTGTTAACTCTTCAAGCACACGTAGGAAACAGGGCAATCCCTCACTTTTCGCAGCTTCCCATTCCCCCCCTGTGCATTGCCCAATAAACACCTCTATTTCAATCTCCGCAGCTTTAACTTCCTCAATTGTATCTGCTAATAATGCCTAAGCATGTTGAACAAAGCAGCAGCACATGAAAGAGAGCCTGTGTCCTCTGCTTTACGGTGCTCACGTGGCACCACGGAGTTTCTAAAGTGCATCAGGTCGTAAAAGTTGTACATATTATGAAATCGCTAGATGGCTATTTTGCGGCCAATGCATTCATTATATTTACAGAAAGCTCTTAACAAATCTTTAGTAAAGGCCGCAATTAATTTATGGAACCATGAAAAGTCTACAAAGGGTATCAGTGATAGTAACAAAAGAAGAAGGAGTTTTCATCTGGCCTTAAACTGCTAAGTTCATGTCTACTTTGGTAAGTCAGGCCCCAGACTCTTTTTTAAACTTGGAAGGGATCTTAAAAAGGTAGTCCAGTCAAATGCCTATGCCCCCCCACCCCCCGCTTCAAGGGTGGAAACCTCATGCGAGACCCTGCCTGACCAATGCTAATGTAGCCTATTCTACCACCTCAATTTATTTAGGGAAAAAAAATCTCCTTCACATATTCAAGTTTCGATTTGGCGGTTAATTTCAGTCTGCAGTTAAAAGGCACTAGCTGTCAGTCAGATCTCTCACCCAGCTCCCTCCTGAAAAGAAAAACTGACAGATCACAGGAGCTTTCTTTTGTAAACCAATTCTGGAACTTTCATGCTTCTTATTTGTTAGGTTAAAGGTTAAATTGCTGACCTGTGCCCTCCTGCTTAGCGGCCTTCCCCTTTTTCTGTAAAGCTTTATTTTGGGGCTGTATTTACATGGATTAGTCCCTTTTCACGCTAAGAAGGAATCTGTTCACAGCCAAAGCCTTAGTTCTGGTTGTACAAAAAGCAGCCACAATTATTCACCACCAGACAATGACCATATTGTGGATTTACAAAAAACCCACCCCAGCCATGGAAAGATCTGTTCTTGCTGCACAAAACAATAGAAGAAAAATCTTATCAAGCATTCAAGAGAAAGCAAACAAAGCAAGCCCACTGTGAACTTGATGAAGATGTCAAGCTCCTTTAAAATATATATATATAAATCAACAAAGAGGGGTTTTCTTGTAAAGTCTTGGGAGTGAGACTTTTTCTACTCTGAGTTTCCCTTTCTGGTTAAACACAGTCAGTAGCAGCAAGACATTGACAGCCAAGACCAGCAAAAGCTGCCATTTTCTAAGCACGCTTACAGACACTTTTCTAAATGCACAATGCAAAGAGGCTTTCCTTTCCAAATATGCCCAGTGCAAATGCCAGGCAAAGCATTTTCAGGCTAGTCCCTAACTACACAAGCTCTTTCTGCAAAGGCAAAATTCTTGTCCCAATCTCTAAGGAATGAACACAGGCTACACCTCCCCAAATCCTAACTTACTAATTCCTTAAAGAAAATAAAAATAAAATAGGCTGCTGGCTTTAATTAAACCATAGTTCCAATGAGATTTCTTCATCTGACACCCATGAAGTATTATACATACCCTATTTCTTTGGGGTGGGTTTGAATGACAGCTCCAAGTCACGGGAACAAACATTCACTGGGAACATTTTCTGTAAGGTGAGGACTTCACAACTGCTATAAAAGCTAACTTCAGTCTAGGACACAGCTGTCTTAGCAAGGCAGAAGAGCAAATATGAAGAATTTCTCCCACCAACCGGTCTTTTAGGTAGATGGTTTCTATTCTCTTTAAGCTAAAATGACCTAAATCCATCCGTGGCCCTCAAGATAAGAAAGTAAAAATCAATGACAGAAGTATGCATTAAGAACCCAAGAATCCCTAAAATCTAAATTTTTTAAAGATATTATATTTTAATTCATGATAGAGCAAAATACTAACATAATACTTTTTTTTGTAATCTCAGAAAATGGCTCAATTTCAAGCTTCTTACAAATTACAGACATAAGGGCACCTGGGTAGCTCAGTGGGTTGAGCACCTGCCTTCAGCTCAGGTCATGATCCCTGAGTCCCAGGATCAAGTCCCACATCAGGCTCCTTGCTCAGTAGGGAGTGTGCTTCTCCCTCTGCCCTTCACCAAGCTCGTGCTCTCTCTCAATCTTGTGTAGTCTCTCTCAAATAATAAAAATGGGTAAACTCTTTAAAAAAAAAAAATTTTAGACTTAGAAAAACATTACCATCTCTAACAGTTTATCTTTGACAAAGCCCTCCTCAGCCCTCTCTGTTCTTCCACCTGCCTCTCCACCTCCCCAAACTCTCCCCGTCCCCACAGGAAAAAAAAAAAAAGGAAGGCAATACTAAAGACTTGGTCACAAAAGTCCATAAACTTGTGAGTACTGTGGTCTTTATTTTTAAAAGAATTTGTATGTGTAATAATAGGGAACTGATAAATCACACTGTAAGACTGTGATAGAGCCTTCAAAAGTTGATCAAATTGTTTATCACAAACATGGGTGTTACTTTCTCATTTAAAACTATACCCCAATTGCAATTGTGTCCAACGGGAATATTCAAAACTTTAAAGTGGGATTGTGAGAGAGGTGATTTTATCTGCTCTATTTCACACTTCCTGAAATATTTTGTCTTTTTTATGCTATTTTCTTGTATGGTAAGCAGTGCTTCGAAAATGAGATAATTCTGGCCAGTGGCCCTGCTCAGATGACTGTGACAACTGTACAAAGCATTTCCAAGCAAAGCCAATGCACATTGTCTCAGGAGTTTGCTTACTTTGAATTAGGAAATTTATGATCCCGGAGAAAATTAGGATGGCACTACAAGGACCAGAACACAAAGTAGGAAGTACTTAAACTCTTCACCAACTTCTAGGAGGAATGAGATTAGGGCACAAGCTACACTCAGAGCTGATTCAAATGTAAATGTTCTGCTTCCTCTCAAACAATGATAAACTCCCTCAGAGTTAATAGTTTCTGCCTAAGAGATTCATCTCTCTTTTCAACTTAGAGGTATGTTTTGGAGAAAAGGAAGAAACACATGGAGGGGCTTAAAGCAAAACCTTTTAAATTCTTTGCCATAAAAGCTGCAGAGTAAACTACATTTCCTTTACTAATCCTTCGAACACTTGTTAAACTTGAGTGTGCTGACAACTTCGCCACTGCAATCACATTTTGGTTTCTAACAAGTTAAAGAAAATACTCTGCCTGTACTAAATTGTATTACCATCTTCCTTGAACACCAAGTGAGAATTTATGCTGCCTTCAAAAACTGTTGAAAGAGACACTCCCTAGGGAGAAATAACTTTTGGCACATTGCACAGAGAGCTAAAGTTACAAAAGCAGGCTAAAATATCTTTTCCACCACACATATTTTCATTCTTTCTTTCTCCTTCACATACACACGCTCGCTCGCTCACTCACCAACATGTAAACACAAAAACACGCTATGCCCTCTATGGGAAGCAGAGTACGGGCACAGGAATGGTCTTGGAAGATCCTTACTTTAAAGGTCATATTCTGGAAAACTTTTAAATTAAGTATGAGATGTTTAGGTTTTTTTAATGTAGCTTTTCCATGTTTTTAAAAATGCATTCGTAAAACTCCACATTGCTTCAACACACACACACACACACAGAGAGAAAACCATTATCAAAGACTCTATAGTTCTCTGAGCTACGAAAAATAACATAGGTGTCCTTTTTTGTCAGGAGGATAAGAGTGGAAAACAATGATTTGATGTGACAGAAGAAAGAAAACTAACAAGGTACTGTTTAATTGTTTTGTTGCTAGAATTTTATTCAGTCTTCACAACAACCCTTAGCATTATGAAACTCACATTTGCAACTGAGAAAACTCAGCAAAAAGGATGAAGAACTTCCCGAAGGCCAGACTGCTATTACTTGTGGCCAAATTTCAGACACCGAGGCCAGAGCTCCTGCCACTATACCCACTGCTTCTCCTGAAGGAAAGGGCGGGGGAAGAGTTTTTAGTGAGACAAATTCCTATGATGCCAGACCACCAGGCAGTTTCCCAGGGGTGGCAGAAAAAGCCTAAAATGCAGAAAGTATGGGCTGCCGCTGAGGCCTTGGGTAAATGCCTCATTGTACTCTGAGAAGTCTGATGGACACTCACTAAATGAAGAGGAAAAAACATTCCTCGCCCAGTGAGCCAAATGTGAGTGAGCCCTCCTTTAAACTTTTCATCCTGAGCACATCTGCTCACAGAAAAGGCAGAAAAACCTCTTCCAGAAAAACTGCTGGAGAAATTATAAGGTACCTCTTGCTTCTAACATAAATGCGCCCCCCCCCCAGTTCTAGCCAAGAATTTCCATTAAAAAACAGAATATAGTGAAGTGAACAGTCATTAACCTACTGGAAATGAGGTATTAGTCTACAAGAAAACCTCAGAGACTAATCAAAATATCAAGGTTCATTGCAATCAATTAGAACTGTGTCAATTCATTTGTCCAAAAAATCTGTCTAACAAATATATTTACTATTATGCACCATTCACTGTTCTAGGTGCTGGGGACAGATCCGTGAACCAAGTAAACAAAGATCTCTGCCCTTGCAGAACTGTCAGGCTGAGCGTGATTGTAAAGGATCCCTTCAAACTGATCATAATCTAACTACAAATCATATTTTTTATATTCCTCCATAGCTAAGCTTTGCCTTCTGTCCGGAATCCCCTCCCCGTACTGCCCCCCTCCCACCCAAGCACCTATCACATAGCAGGCTTGTCATAAATATTGCCAGAGGGATGAAGTGTGATGTAAAAATATCTTCCTAAACAAAAAGGAGGAAACACAGCAGTGGTCAGCCCTAAAATCTCAACTTAAATTGGTCTAGACCCGAGCTTTAATGCTGCATCAGATCCAGAGAAGCTCAAATAAAACCTGAGTCAACTCAACCTCCATTCCACAAACACAAGAGAAATTAGGTCAGCTTGTTCCAGGGTCCACCCCAGGGATTAAAAACTTTTTAAAAACCTACATCAGACTTGCCAGGGCTGCTGCTGAAGGCAAAAAAGAAACCTCCCAAACTTCAAGCCTCCCAAAGGCTCTGAGCCTAGGAGTACCTTAGACCTACCTGGTCCTAATGTTCTCCCTCAACAATGTCGAACTTCTAGTGTGAAAAATCAAAACAAATCCAACTTATTTTTCTTTAATGAAAGTTCAAGCTGAGAGGCACTCTGTCATGTCCCATGTTGAACTAATTTCTCCTTTCTCTCTAATCTGTACAATAACATTGAGATACTATTATGACCATCCCCATTTTACGGTTTAAGAAGCAAAGGAGAGAGATTAAGTAATTTGCCCAAAATCACACAGGGATATAAATCATAAGTGGTAGAGTGAAAACGTGAATCCAGAAGATCTGATTCTAGAAACTATGCTCTAAGCTAGATTTTGCTAATTATATGCTTGAAATCTGGGGTGGAGAGGGGGAGATGGTGGGAGGAACTCCAATTAACCAAAATATTTAGTAGGAAGAGGGAATAATGTTTTGCTTAGCTGATTTTCTACTTCATTGTCAGCCATAATGAAAAGATTTTTCATTTCAGTCTTTGTAGAAAATCTTTCCCAAATACTTTTGTCAATATTCCTTTCATATAAAAACAATCTAACAAACTAATAAAACTTTCATGTTTTTAGAAATCAGTTCCGTCATTCTGAGTATCAGTAGTGATTACTGCTGAGGACAGAGAACTGGGCTAAAGATACGCTAACTTATACATCATATTCCAGAAATGGGCTGCTTTAATATTTTTTTTTTGACACTCGAAGTTATTTATAGAAGAATTTCAAACAGAATGTAAAATATACACAGTTCAGAGTTTCCTTTGATACAGTATGTAGTATTTTATAAATTAAAAATCAAGAATGCATGGGAAATCAGCATTGTTCTAGACATAGAATTGGTATGTTTGTCAAAGCATTACCAAATAATCAGGTCCCTGATACCGGCTTATTTTCTTGGCATCTGGCTCTTCTCACAAGAAGACTGTTTAAATAAAAAAAACTCTGGTAACTGACAATTGATCCTTGTTTTTGCTAAAGTTTAACTGTAACACGTAAGTAGAGGAAAAACATATACATATGTAAGTCGTTCATTTGAAATTATCCACGTATCCCAAGTATGCTCTTCTGGAAACACAGAACTAATCCTACAGTTTCTGAAAGAGAATATGAAATACAGTTTTCATTAAGTTTCAATCTTCATCTCATTATTATTCTGGTATTTGGACCCTTTCAAAAAAGAATTTATTTCTTTCAGAAGGAAGATTTAATCTCTTAACAAAATCACAACTACAGGAAGTTTCCTTGTCTGGGTTTTGGTTTGGAGTTTGGGTTTGTTTTTCACTTAAGGATAATGTTGAACTATGTCACCACAAGAACGCCTCATTTGCACTGGTTTCTGTGTTAGGCATTTAAATACATATTGTCTCTAATTTACAAAACAACCTGCGAAATAGATAAGTCCCACTTAAACAATGCCACGTTAGAACTCAGTTTAATAACTTCCCCAAGGTCAAACAATTAGTGAGTGGCAGAAGAAATCTGATTTCAAAGCTTACAGTCTTTCCATTAGGTTGTTTTTATTACAAATTATCCATGAAGATACTTAATGACATTGTTATAATCTAGACAGCAACTCATCTGCATCTATTTTCTCTTCAAATAAGGCTTTGTGATAGCATAAAATTCTAATGCCTATGAACACATTAAAGGTAAGAAAACTGTTTTTAAATCAAGCAACTTATTACAGTTTCCTGCTGGGCAAAGCAAGCTCATAGTGAAATCTTCAGTAAAGCTTTCTTTTTCTAATGAAAGCCTTTGAGCACACTGCATGCTTTCAATGTAACATAAAGAAGGAAATGCAAAATGTGTTGTGAAATAACACCAAAAGAAGTTCAAAAACTAGAATACAATTTTCTAAAGGTTAAAAAAAAAAAAGTCTCCTAAGCATTTAAAATACGAGGTGTAGTTCCCAGTTTACAGAGCTTACACTCCACTTTCCAGAGAGTTTAGCAGAGTGCTGAACCTAATGCGAGTGCTCAGAGAATAAGTGATTAAGAAACTCTAAAAATTAGATGTATGATAATAAGATCTCATTCACAGACTCCTGAGGAATCAGGCTTATATGGCAATTTTTAAGGAAGCTGAAGACCTATACTTTTAAGCACTGAAACATTTTGGTTGTAAATCTTTCCAAACTAGATTATACATCTCACTGCTTTTTTGAAAAGAATATTTTGAATAAAACATTTTCTTGATGACTGCAATGGACATCTGTTTTGGCTGCCTAGCATCCATTCTCCCTTCTTCTGCTAACAGCACCAGATTTTCTCTGCAAAAGCTACCCGGCCCCACTCTCAGGCTATAGAATCCAGGTGGCACCGATCAGGCCCGCACACACATACGTACCCCCCTCATCACCCAATCAACATCTCAGAGCAACCCCCTCCCTCTAAAAATCTTGGTGACTGATTCATAGATCAGCCTATGACCCAAACGGGGCCTAGTGCCATCAGCCCTGTGACTACTACTCAAAATAATGTAAGACCCTCTTTTTTTTTCCATTTGGGTGACTAAATTGGTAGACTATAAACTTGGGTTGCCAGTAGCCATGGTTGCCATTGTATAGGAAGCACCTGAACCCAACATAGGAGACAGAAAACCAAGAGATAAAGAGACAACAAATTTCTGAAAATGTAAGTAGAACACCTAGATCCAGCAAAACCAAAAGCCCATTTTACCACTACACTTCTCAGTATTGAGAAGCAATAAATCCCCTCTATTGCTCAAGCCAGATTTCATTGGGTTTCTGCCATTTAGGACAAAAAGAATGCTAATAAAACAATGTCACCAACACGATCACTAAGCATGCTAACAATGTAATAAAAAAAAAAAAATCCTCAGAGCAAACCAAAGCACATAGGGCATAAGCCAAAGGCTTTCCCATGAATAAAAGGTGTTAAGTTTAAATGCATGGATTCTGAGAAATCTACTGAGAAAAGTAGTTACTTTTACTTCCCATTTGTCAGCTGTGTTAGCTCAATAACAACTGCTGAGTAGCAGGCTTCTAGGCAGACATGAACTCTTGACTTAAACAAAAATAATAATTTAAAATAACAGCTACTTAAGTACAAACCTAACCAAAAAAATGTACAAGAACTACAAGAGGAAAACTACAAAACTCAGATGAATGAAATCAAATAACTAAATAAGGGGCACCTGAGTGGCTGATTCACTTCAGCATCTGCCTTCGGCTCAAATCATGATCTGGGAGTTCGGCATCGAGCTCCCACAGATGGCTCCCTGCTGAGTCTGCTTCTCCCTCTGCCCCTCACCCCACTCATATCCTGTCTCTCACACTGTCTCTAAAATAAAATAAAATAAAATAAAAATAAATAAAGAACTAAATAAATGGAGAAATACAGAGGCCCTGGATGGCACAGTGGGTTGAGCACCCAACTCTTGGTTTCATCCCAGATCATTATCTCAGGGTCATGAGATCGAGCTCCACATCAGGCTCCATGCTCAGTACGGAATCGACTTGAGATTCTCTCTCCCTCTACCTCTGCCCATCCTGCTCATGTTCTCTCTTGCTCTCTGCCTCTAAAATAATAAATATTTTTTAAAAAAGAAAAGGAGAAATATTACATATCCATAAATAAGGACACTCAGTAATGTCAAGATGACAGTGCTTTGTAATTTGATCTATAGACACAATACAATTACATCCAAAACATCAGCAAGTTAAGTTGTGGATATTGACACACGGACTCTAAAGCATATGGAGGCAAAAGACCCAGAAGAATGAACACAGTATTAGGAAGAACAAACGTGGAAGACGGACACGGACTTCAAAACTGACTAAAAAGCTACAGTAACCAACACAGGACGATCCTGGTTAAAGAATAGACAGCAAACCCAGAAAGAGACCCCTATATAGTAACTGATCTTTGCCCAAGAGCAAGATAGTCTTTGTAACAAATGCTGCTGGAATAACTGAACACCCACGTGCAGTCAAGTGAATGTACACACAGACCTTCCTTATACCCTTCACAAAACTCAAAACAGATCGTAGATCAAAATATAAAACACAAAAGTATAAAACTCCTAGAGATGACCCTGGTATGGAAATGCCTTTAGATACACCACCACACATAGGATCCAAGAAAGAACCAACAATCTGGACTTCTATTAAAAATAAAAACTTCAGGGTGCCTGGGTGGCTCAGTAGTCATTAAGCATCTGCCTTCAGCTCAGGTCATGAACCCAGGGTCCTGGGATGGAGCCTGCATCAGGCTCCCTGCTCGGTGGGGATTTGCTTCTCCCTCTCCCTCGGACTGCTGCTCCCCCTGCTTGAGCTCACACTCTCTGTCAAATAAATAAATAAAATCTTTTTAAAACAAAACAAATAAATAAATACTTCTGCTCTACCAGAGACAGTGTCAAGAGAATGAGAAGACAGGCTACAAACTGGGAGCAAATATTTGCAAAAGACACGTTTGATAAAGGACTGCTACCCAAACTATACAAAGAACTCTTAAAGCTCAATAAGAAAACAACCCCATTTTTTTAAAAAATGGGCCAAAGACCTTGATACCTCCCCAAACGAGATATACAGATGGCAAATCAGAATATGAAAAAAATGTTCCACATAGGTCATCAGGGAGATGCAAATTAAAATGAGATGCCACTACATACATATTAGAATGACCAAAATCCCAAACACTTGTAACACCAAGAGCCGGTGAGGATACGGAGCTGTAGGAATTCCCCCACTCACTGCTCGCAGGAATATCAAATGGCAGGGCTACTTTGGAAGACAGCCGGCAGTTTCTCAAAAAACTAAACATACTCTTGCCACCCAGCAATCACATCCTCAGTATTTACCCAAAGGAGCTGAAAACTTACATCCACACAAACACCTGCACATGGATGTTTACAGCAGCTTTACTCATAATTGCCAAGACCTGGAAGGAACCAAGATGCCTTTCAGTAGGTGAACAGGTAAACTAGCACATCCAGATAATGCAGTAGGATTAAGAACTAAAGAGAAATGAGCCATGAAAAAACAAGGAATAACCAAACACACATACACACACAAAACCATAAATGCATACTGCTGAGGAAAAACAGCCCACTTGAGAAGGCTACATACTGTTGATACCGGCTACGTGACACTCTGGAAAAAGCGAAATCATGGAGGCAATAAAAAGACCAGTGGTTGCTAGGGGAGCCAGGGGTGAATGAAGGGATAAACAGGCAGAACACAGAGGAACTTTGGGGCACTGAAAAATATTCTGTATGATACTATCAATGGATACATGTTACCATACGTTTGTCTAAAACCAAAGGACACACAACACCCCGACATATACAGTGGACTCTGGGTGGTTAGGATGTGTCAGCACAGGGTCACTGATATTAACAAGTGTGCCACTCTGGTTGGGCATGTTGACACTGGGTGAGGCTGTGCATGCCTGGGGCAAACGTATACATATGGGAAATCTCTGTGTCTTCCTCTCTACTTTGCAGTGAACCTGAATCTTCTCTAAAATATCTTTTTAAAAAAATGACAAGTAACAGCTCCCACTTACTAAGAACTTTCCATGTCCCATGCACTCTGCATTACTAGGTAATCTATCAACTAAATGAAGGAGATACTATTAAGGATTCCATTTTATAGTTGACAGAATGAGACTCAAATTGTCATTCTGAGGGAACTAAAATATAGATCAACAAACTCACTGCTCACACGGATTTTATGGTTTAGTGGGTCAGTGAATTGCTGGTCTACCTGGAGGGCTCAGGACCTTAAAAACACCGTGAACCACAAATACAGCAAGAACCACCACACTGCCATGAATTACCAAAAATCATGAGACTCTCCTATATTGTAATTTATACCCAGATGGCCCCTAAATTGCACACTTCAGGAAGAAATCTGGAATCAGCTTCAAATAACTAAACATGAAGAAAATATATGGCTCACTTTCTGTTACTTTTTAAGAACAGCAATTCAAAGTCATTCTACATAACCAATTTAGAGCATCAGCATAGTGTAATAAAAAGCACAAACTTCAAGGAAAGATACACAATTAAGGTAAAATTCAAAATGTGATCTCGGTAGGAATACAGAGGGACATCAAAGACACAAAATGTTCTATTTCCTAAGTTGAGTAGTGGGTATGTGCATTTTCGTTTATTCTTTAAGCTGTGCATACACATATAATTTGTGTTATAGTTTCATAAACTGGTTTAAAGAATATAGTCAGAGAAGACCTCAAATCCCAACTCTGCCTTTGGGCAAGTTGCTTCCCATCTCTAAGCTTTGATCACTCAAATATTCATTGAGGGCCTACAGTATGCCAGGTACTGTTCTAGCTGTTGGAATTTCAGGTACAAGAAAGAGGTCATTTCTGCCTTTGTGGAACCCTGTTTTTCTTACCTAGAAAACTGAGCCCACTACCTCTTACTTCATTAGGTGATGAGCAAAGGCTTTATTACAATGAGATTTCCTTAGGCTTAACTTTAGTTTAAAGAAATACTCTAACAATCCTACAACATAAGGCACATTACAATTCTCAAAATCTTAAAAGCTTAAAAAGTACAGTGAGGGGAACCTGGGTGGCTCAGTCATTATACACCTGACTTCGGCCCAGGTCATGATCTCAGGGTCCTGGGATCAAGCCCAGTGTCAGGCTCCACGTTCAGTGGGGAGTCTGCTTGTCCCTCTCCCCCTGCCTCTCCCCTGACCCTGCTCAGGCTCACTCGCTCACTCTCAAATACATAAAATCTTTAAAAAAAAAAAAAGAAAAGAAAAGAAAAAAGCACAATGAAATGAGGTTTCATGCCTCTATTCCAAATAAGTGATTTTCAAGTGGGCATGTCAAGTACTCAGAGTCAGGAAAAATTAATTTTTAAGTAATCCATGTCTTTTGAGTGGTAATTTGTCCCTACACTACTGAAAATTATGTTCATAACTTAATACTCCATAAAGTGGATTCACTTTCACTAGAAAACTCCAAGGATGCAAAAGAAAAATAAAGAAAAGCTAAAGTATCATGCTGACTCATTTAAAAGAAAAAAAAAAAACTATAAGAAATCCTTGTACTGTTCATGAATGAAAACTGCCTCTCCCCTGATTTTCTACATAAGCCTAATTTCTCTTCCCTCACAATGTCTGATTTTTCTTTTTCTTTTTTTTTTTTTTTTTAAGATTTTATTTCTTTGGCAGACAGCGATCACAAGTAGGCAGAGAGGCAGGCAGGGAGAGAGGAGAAAGCAGGCTTCCCGCCGAGCAGAGAGCCCGATGCGGGGCTCGATCCCAGGACCCTGGGACCATGACCTGAGCCGAAGGCAGAGGCTTTAACCCACTGAGCCACCCAGGCACCCCAACAATGTCTGATTTTTCTAACTACTGCATGTACAGGTAATATTAGCCAGTACTTTTCAGGATGACGCCATAAGAATGAAGTTAAAATCCTGAATCTACAACTTAATGGTTGTCCCATCTGGGCAAACAAATAAACCTTTTCGAGCCTCAGGTTCCTCAAAAATATGACCCATCTTAAAAGGGGCATATATTAACAATATAAGAACAATACTAAGAAAAGTGTAACAATATTAAGAAAAGTGACTAAAATATAATAAGGACTCAATAAAAGCCACTTTATCACCATTCTTCAAAAGTTTGCTGTGACTATATTATTGAAAAGAAGATAATAAATTTAGTTAATACCACTAATATTTTAATCCGAAGTAAAACAACTCTCAAAGGGCTTTTTCCCCCCTCCATCCCACTTCTAAAGAAACAGCATACATTTTTTAAAAATTTTTAAGATCTTATTTGAGAGAGAGACAGAGTAGAAGGGAGCACAAGATGGGGGGGGGGGGGAGTACAGAGGAAGAAGCAGACTCCACATTGAGCAGAGACTGAGATCATCACCTGAGCCAAAGGCAGCCACCCAGGCACACTGTTTTTATTTTTTAGATCAATGTTTTGTTTTTTTTTTAAGATTTTATTTATTTGACAGAGATCACAAGTAGGCAGAGAGGAGAGTGGGGGAAAGCAGGCTCCCTGCGGAGCAGAGAGCCCAATGCGGGCCTTGATCCCTGGGATCATGACCTGAGCTGAAGGCAGAGGCTTAACCCACTGAGCCACCCAGGCACGCTAGATCAATGTTTTAAAACTATCTAGTCACACTGAGCATCCACTGCAGTCACAGATCCAAGCAACGTTCATAGAATTAGAGACCTGCAAAGTGAAAGCTCAGATTCAGAATATAACAAATCTGGCTCTCAATCCCGTCCATTGGCTGAGACTTGCTTTTCTTCATGATACTGCGGATCCAGAAATGTGAAAGGCTATTTAAGAGAGATTTGAAAGCCAGGGTGTTTGCGTGCTTAAGTTACTGATCATAGCTGAAAACCACAGCTAACTGAAGCATCACATCATAAGCATTCCTTCCAGAGCTCTCACAACAGTTTCTTCACTGGACTATCCACTTCTTGCTACCAAGTGGCCACTGGCTACTGCAGTAGAACACTGGGCAGGGAACGGACACCGGAGGAAGCAGGTAGGCAGAACGGCCTCAAGACCCTGATGCTGCTAGCCACTCTCTTGGTCAGCTACACAGCTGCCCAAGCAGGGTGCCCATGGCAGGCTCCGAGATGCCAGCTGTAATGAGACCCTTGTGCTGGAAATGCATTCCAGAATTTCAGCACGGCCGGTACCTTCTGATCACGGGACCAGCAGGCTCATTGCCCTTGTGAGAGCACCCTCTTCCAAGACCTTCAGTCAGACAGGCTAAACTCAGCTCTGGGAGCTTTCCCAACTCAAGACGACCTTTTTCATTTTCTGGGGTCTCCAAGTAAAGGTGGGTTCTTGAGCAAAGACATAAATCAGAGCACACAAAATGGAATGTGGCCAAAAAGCATAAAAGTTAAGAACAAAGTAGATCAAGTATCTGCTTGAAATATTACAACTTCTTCATAAAAATCACATACCAAAGTAACAAGTACTATGCACAGCGATGTTAGCTGGCATTATTTACAATAGGAGAACTCTGGAAACAATCTAAAGATCTGATTGTAAGTAAATATTACTCATAAATATGATGTAATAATTCATAGCAAATGAAATTATTTTCACAAAGCTGTATAATAATTTTTGGAAAAGCTTAATGATTTGGGGGAAACCAGCAAGGAAAACATACGTAGAGCAGAAGTTCAGGGAAAAGTTTATACGTATGCTTATATTTACATATATATTTATATATATGCTTTATTTCCACACACTGACACACAAAAGACTACAAGGAAATAAATATACCAAAACATTAATAGTGTATCACCAAGTGATGATTTTTCTCTTTGTAATTTTTCAAAAATTTTTAAATTGTATACATACTCAAAACAAGGTACTACAAATTTAAATAGGAAAAAAAACAAAAACACATCCAGGATAATTTGTCAATATGTACTCAAATAACTTGAGAAAATTTAGTTTTTTTTAAATTTACAATGAGAATATAACACACCACAGTATAAGAAAAACTGTAAGAATGAAACTCCCACAGAAGTTTATAGAACAAAATGTATACTAAATCCTCCAATTAAAGACCTGTAAAGTAGTTTCAGTGCTTTCTAACCCACCTTCTCACAGCAGGGAATTAATCCTTCAGGGGGATGCAAACCAACTTCAAAGAGAAGATTATGCCCAGACACTAGTACTGTATAACGTAAGGTTTATACCTAAGTTTGCTCAGATACTTTGGCAGGGATCAGAGATGCAGATCCAAGAAACAAAGACTAATCTTAAGACAGATTCCTTGCAATCATTTAAAAAGACAAAAATAATGCATTCAATAAAAGCCAAAAAAGGCAAATATAATATGTTTTATTAAAAACAAGAAGGTTGTAGAAGTAGACAAAAGATACCTAAAATCAAACACTAAGTGACAGCTTATTCCCTGGTAATAGTAACTCAGAAATCTCAGAAATTCCCAAAGAAAACCAGAGGCACCACAAGTTGTTTGCGTACCCAAATCTTACTGGCACGATGTTTCTAAGGTGTCCCATTCAAATGTGTCCAAGGTCCTGATGCACTAAGTGGAGCTGACAAATCACATGTCCCTTCCATGGAGGTCATGGAATGTTCTCAAGTACAGTAAGTACACAGAGCACTTACAATACATGTCTTCAGTAAGGGAGACATTAAAAGCAATTGAAGGAAAAATATTTCTAACATCTAGTCATTTTTTTTTTAAGATTTTATTTATTTATTTGAGAGAGAACAAGAGAACACAAGCAGGGGGAGGAACAGAGGGAGAGGGGGAAGCAGGCTCCCCACTGAGCAGCGAGCAGATGCGGGGGCTCGATCCCAGGACTCTGGGATCATGACCAGAGCTGAAGGCAGACGCTTAACCAACAGAGCCACCCAGGCACCCCTACAGTCTAGTAATACTTCTCACTGGCCTGTTTCACATCTGTCATCTTTTTGTGAGGTGACTTTTTTTTTTGTATGATTTAGAAGTACCTGATTATTTTATTTTTTTCTAAGACTTCATTTTTTAAGTAACCAATACACCCAGCATGGGGCTTGAACTTAGAACTCAGAGATCAAGAGTCACATACTCTACCAACTGACCCAGTCAGGTGCTCCTAGGAATACCTGATCATTTTATGAAAACATTTTAAGTAAAGGAGTAGCAGACCCCAGTAATTCAGATTTAGTTTCCTAACTGTTTCCTTGGTTTTGGTTTTGGTTTTTTTCAAGTAGGTTCCATACCCAGGGGAGGCTTGAACTCACAACCCTGAGATCAAGAGTTGCATGCTCTACAGACTGAGCCAGTCAGGTGCCCCCAATTAGTTTCCCAAATTTTTAAATTTGCTAATCATCTAAATGAAAACTAGAATCCTTACTAGATTAAAGACCTAAATGTGAAAGGCAAAACTATACATTTCTTAGAGGAAATTATCTTCATAACTGTGGGGTAAGAAAATGCTGGTCCATTGTACTATATCATAATCGAGAAGTTATAATCAAAGTTAACATAAAGAGAGTGAAAGACAAACCATAGAGTGGAAGAAGACATTTGTAATACATACAATAAGATAATTAGTATCCATAATATAAGCTTACAAATCAATGAGGGAAAAAAAGGTAGAAAACTCAATAAGAAAAATGAGCCAAGAGACTTGAAAATCACTTTAAAAAACAAGGCATTCAAGAAGCCAATAAGCAGAAGGTGCTTGGTCTCATTAGTTATCAGGAAAATGCAAATAAAAACAAGGAGATACGGCCATATAACCACGAGGTTGACAAAATCAACACATCTAACTGTACCAACGACTGATGACACTGTATAGCAGTAAGGACTATCAAACACTGCTGGAGGGAGTATAGGCGAGCACAATTTTGAAAAACAGGTTATCATGATCCAGTAATCAAGTATGGTATCTATCCTAAGGAAAATACATTTAAGTGCGCCAGGATTCACGTATGAAGAATGATTACGGCGGCATTGCTTGTAATGGCCCCAAACTGCAAACAACTTCAAGTGTTTGCAACAGAATGGATAAATTGTGATATAATCCTAGTGTATTACACAGTAATGAAAATGAATGACTACAGCTACACACAACACGAAGAACCCTTATAAACATAATCTTGAGCAAAAAAAAAAGCAAAAATACACAAAAAATAATTGTTTCTGTAAAATTCAGAAGCAAGCACTATATTATATTTTTCAAGGAGGTAAGCTTAGGTCATAAAACTATAAAGAAAAACAAATGATTATCATAAAAGTCAGGATAGTAGTTCCCTCTGGAGAAAGGAAAGGGGGGAACTCTGGGGTGCCAACCAAACCCAACTCCAACACTTACAGGGCCTCAGAAAGAGTATACATAGAGGCCCTCATACCATATGTGTTAATACATAACAGATATGAAACAAGCTTACAAAACATAAATATCTTCTATCCTCCTATCATGAAAAACATACCTTTATAACTGCCTGGAAAGCCAGATTCATACAGAGAATTCTGGGATTCCCCAGAGTTCAATGCAGAAACATGGTGGTCCAGGGAGAACTGGCCACTGGTCCATCTCCCATCGTCCTCTTCTCCATCCCGCACAGCCAAGGATCTCACACACAAGCATGCAGTCACCTCCACTCACAAGTCCAAGCTCCATTCCATACCCTACTCTCCACACACAACCACACTTAGGCCATCCCTTGTATAGACCAGCAGCCATGCCCACCCTCAGAAGTATGGACCCCAGGAAAGGGACTCACACAGGCTCTGGAAACAAGCTCAGGGCCCTTCAGGCAGGAAATTCTGAGATCCTAGGTTTTTAAAATATGGTCTACCACGGAAAGGTTCAGACTCTAAGCAGGCATGTCCCACAGGCCCCACAGACTCTGCACCACGGAAGAGGGCCAAAGCAGGGCCCACTAAAGCACAGGGCCAGGGGAGGGAGCCTTCCTGCAGTAACAGTATTTCCTTACACCCAGGCAACATTGTATTTCTTAGCCTAGAGAGCAGTAACATGGGCACATGATCATTATTTGCTAAACTATAAATGTAAGTTCCATGTATTTTTTTTTTTTTTGCACAAATAAGGGACAGACATCATGTGCCTGTTTGTATGATACACAGTAACAGAGAGACACCTGCCAACATTTCATAACACAAATCTAATCATGAGGATATGATCAGATCCAAATCTAGAGACCTTCTGCAAAACAACAGACCTAAAGTCTTCAAAACATGTCTGTGATAAAAGGTAAAGAATGGCTGCAAAACTATTACTTAATGAAAGAAACTAAATACATATGAAGCTGAATGGACTGTGTGATCCTGACTAATCAGATTCTGGATCAGAAAGGAAAATGCTGTAAAGAATACTATTGGCAAAACTGATTGAATTTAAACAGGAACAACTGACATTATATCAACATTAAATTCTCTCCTTTCAATAACTCTACTAGAGTTACGTATGAAAATTCTTAGCGGGGGGCGGGGGGGCACTTGGGTGGCTCAGTGGGTTAAGCCTCTGTCTTTGGCTCAAGTCATGATCTCAAGGCCCTGGGATCAAGCCCCACATCAGGCTCTCTGCTCACCAGGGAGCCTACTTCACCCTTCTCTCTCTCTCTCTCTCTGCTTATCTCTCTGCCTACTTATGATCTCTCTCTGTGTGTCAAATAAATTTTTAAAAATATGTATTTTTTAAAAAAGAAAAAATTCTTAGGAGATATATTCTGAAATATGTAGGGTTAAAGCATCACTATGTCTGCAATTTATTCTCAAATGACTCAAAAAATAATATGTATATACATATAGAATAATAAAGCAAGTATGGCAAAAAAGGGTAACAACTGATAAACCTAAGGAAAGGGCATATGCACTTGACCATTCTTATAACTTTCATCTTTTAAAATATTTTCAAAATAAAAAGTTTTTATAATATATTAAAGGGTTATACAAGAAAGAAGTTGTCTATAGGGCAGATGAATTAGATGACTGGGGTAAGATACTAAGACTTTGCATTTTGTTCATTCTTCCATCTTATTTTTAATTTTTTTAAAGATTATATTTATGTATTTGAGAGAGAGCGCATGAGCAGGGAGGGGAGTGGGAGAAAGAGCAGCAGACTCCCTGCTGAGCAGGGAGCCTGACGCAGAGCTTGATCCCAGGACTCTGGGATCATAATCAGTACCGAAGGCAGACACCCAACCCACTGAGCCACCCAGGCGCCCCATCTTATTTGCACTTTTCTAATTTTGTTCTTTTTCCTTTTAACTTTCGGAGGGAAAAAAAATCCTAGAACACTGAAAGAGGTAGCAACCATAAAAAAAGAAAAATTCTGTCCCTGAATTTATCTGTCAAATCATAGCCATCATCAAATGGTTACTCTGTAAAGTAGGCCCTCAGAGGGGCTGCTGCCGGTATGCACCTAAGAACAGAGGCTTCCCAAGGCAATGGTTTACAGAGTAAGAGGGATAACGTAACATAGGTGCTAACGTTCCACTTCTAGAATGACCATAAATTTGTAACCTTCATTAGATAACCCAGAAAGTGGCACACACAGTTATCTCACTTTCGCTATTAAGAGAAATTCATTCAGGGGCGTCTGGGTGGCTCAGTGGGTTAAAGCCTCTGCCTTCGGCTCAGGTCATGACCCCAGGGTCCTGGGATCAAGCCCCGCATCGGGCTCTCTGCTCAGCAGGGAGCCTGCTTCCCCACCTCTCTGCCTGCCTCTCTGCCTACTTGTGATCTCTGTCAAATAAATAGATAAAATCTGAAAAAAAAAAGAGAGAGAGAAATTCATTCATTTAACAAATATTAGTGGCATCATGCAAAGCCCTGTGGATGACATGGAGAGATGTGCCCAACACGGTCACGGCCCTCGAGGTGGCAACTTAGCAGAGTAAAGAAGACTTCAACCAAAAATCTTAGTTATTCCACATAGTGGCCATGTGATTCTGGTAAATAATTTGACCAGAGATTCTATTTTCTCATAGGTATAATGGAGATGTCACCCAACTATCTTTAAAGGGTTGTATTGTAAGGATAAAATGTCCAACACATAGGACAACAGAATAGATACTCAATATAAGTAGCTATTTTATGAGTTTTACAGTCTAACATAATGAAATAGAAAATGTTGCACAGCCAGCTGAGAGCATAACTATCACTGGAATCCTGATTACTCCAAGTTTCTATTCCAAGTAAATTCACTTTCCCTAAACACCAAGTAATACACACAACTGTTTGCGTGTGCAGACCAAGAGCTGCTCCTGACAAATGCATCACTCCTAGTTACTAAGAAAAAGAATACTACGTTATAGGGTTATTTTTTTCTCATTAACCAAGAAGGATTTTAGTTGAGAATATACTCAGTCTTTGCAAGATACTCTAACCTTAACTGAGACCCTGTTGTCCAGCAATACACATCCAAATCAGTCCAAAAGCTAAAGCCAGGGGGCACCTGGGTGGCTCAGTGGGTTAAAGCCGCTGCCTTCAGCTCAGGTCATGATCCCAGGGTCCTGGGATCGAGCCCCACATCGGGCTCTCTGCTCAGCGGGGAGCCTGCTTCCCCGCCCCCCCCCCCCGCCTCTCTCTCTCTGCCTGCCTCTCTGCCTACTTGTGATCTCTGTCTGTCAAATAAATAAATAAAATCTTTAAAAAAAAAAAAAAAGCTAAAGCCAGAGGAGGCTTTTCCTTGAACTAATTTCCAACTTTTACCAGCAGACATAAAATTTACTACACTAAATCCATTTCAAACATCTCCTTCCAGTTTAGTGGCAGAGTTTTCCCTTTATATTATTTTGTAACCTAATTCTAAGCCTTCCTCATTAGCAAGGTGACAATATTTCATACTAAGCGCTGACTTCCAGGCATCTGTGAAAGATACAAACCAAAACCCAATGATCACAGTTAATAGAACCATACTTCAAGCCTGATAATGTAGTGACTTAAATTGTTCACTGCACTTATTCTCCATTCCTTAGGATGATGTGAAATAAAAGGGGAAGACAATTAAATATACTTAAACATAAATCACCGTTTAGAATATTCACACATCCCACGTGCACAGCTCTCTCCACCTGATCTTAGCCAAAAGGCCAAGAGGTGATGTCCTGCACAGCTATCTCATACGATAAACACAGATCACAACCAAACATGCAAATACCTGAAAGAGTGCCACCCGTCCTCGGATAGGCCACTTCAACGTAGACTTCAAACGTGGTCTCTGGGTTCTGCCTACAAAAGAAACAGACTGTGATTACTGATAAGGATAGAGGCAGCGTGGTATGGAACATGCGGGCTGTGGTATAAGGCAGACTTTACTTAAAATCCTTGGCTCCACAAGTTAATAGCTGTGGAGCTTTGGCCAAGTTACTCAACTTCTCTGAGCCATGCCTACCTAATCTATAATGAAAACACCTGGGGTGCCTAGGTGGCCCCGTCAGTTAAGCATCTGTCTTTCGCTCAGGTCATATCTCAGGGTCCTGGGATCAAGCTCCTTGTTGGGCTCCTTGCTCAGTGGGGAGTCTGCTTCTCCCTCTCCCTCTGCCTGTACAACACCCCCCCACACAGGGGGGTGCCACCAGTTGTGCTCCCTCTCTCTTCTCTCAAATAAATAAAAACACTTAAGAAAAAAAAAAATGAAAACACCTAACCAGAAGAATTACTGTGAAACTTAAAACATACAAAAACTGTCCAGGTATAATGGCTGACAAATAATAGGCTATAGCCGTGATTATGATTTCACAGGAGTCATGTTTTGAATTTACACAGCTGTACCTCCAAAGCCATAAGCAGAATTCTGAGGAAACTCAAACCAAAGCAACATTAGCACAAAGTAGCTTCTCCCGCATCGTCCAGATGCAGTCAGCTTGCTTATTTACAAGTTTTAAAGACTGAAACAGAGAAACAATATCCTAACCACTAGGCTATTATGAAGACAGGATGCTAATCTAAATACAAGATACCATTTCCACACAGGGGGCTTCACCGGTACTGGCAATGGCAAGTATATGACACTTCATTATTATATCCTTTTACCTCTTTATGCCATAAATATTTCATAATAAGCCTGAAAAAGATCACAGCACTAACAGAACATTAACAGTTGTTAATTCTGAATGATGAGAACATCGGGTTATATTAGCTTTGAGTTTTCTCTTTGATTCTGAAACTACAATAAAAAGGTATTTCCAGATTGACTGAAAATGGTTTAGAAGAAAATGTTATACTTTCAAATGTCTGTAACGGAATTCTATTTTAAACCTGACAACAAGGCTCAGAAACTCTGAGTCACCCGAACAGATCTAACAGTTACTTTCAATCAAATAAATACCCTGAGTTTGCTCAGCAGATTCCGCTTCTCAAAATAAATCATTCATCTCATTTCATCCTCATAATCCTATGAGGACAGGTAGATCGGTTATTATTCTCACCATACAGGTGAGGAACCTGAGGCAAAGAGATTCTATGTGACTTGGCGGCAGTGCCACAGCTAGTTAGAAACAAACACAGCCACAACCAGAATTCACCCTCCTGGGGCTCAAATTCTGTGCTTCATTGATTCTAAGATGAACTTTTTCCCCCACATTCCCACATCTCTTACAATCTATTGCATCTGACAATGCTAAATGGCAGCATTTTTTTTTCCTCCTTAGTAATACACATAATGGTATACTTTACAAATAATGGCATCTGAGATTCAACAAATAGGTTAATATTCCTTCTACTTCCTTAAGAGTAGAAAAATGTGTGTTTTGTCAATCAGGAATCCATTTCTCTTGTGCAGGATCATCATTCCCTTCCTGAAGAGAAACTTAAGCTTTTGCTTTAAGTGAAAAGAGTTGGCTGCTCTAAAGGTCAAGGTATTTACATACAATTTTAAAAATACAATTTTAAAAATCAGACAATAGGGGCGCCTGGGTGGCTCAGTCGTTAAGCGTCTGCCTTCGGCTCGGGTCATGATCCCAGGGTCCTGGGACCAAGCCCCACATCCGGCTCCCTGCTCAGTGGGAAACCTGCTTCTCCCTCTCCCACACCACCTGCTTGTGTTCCCTCTCTCGCTGTGTCCCTCTCTGTCAATAATTAAATAAAATCTTTTAAAAAGAAAATCAGACAATAAAGTAGAATGTTTTACTTAATAGGATAAATAAAACAAAGTAAATTGAAGTTTTAAAAGAGCCTTAAAATTTTTGTGTGTTTTCCCTGCAGGAGGATACAAAAAGGTCTATCAAGTTAGCCTCCTTTGGCCACCAAACATTGTGGAAAATGTCTTACAGAAACATCCCTCTCGTTCAAATGATCTCAAAGTAGAGTGTTTGATCGAAGACAGGAATGTTCTAAGGCTTTTTAAAGAGCATCAGGAAGACTCCTTCTAAAATCTAAACACAGCCTTCTTCGGGTGCCTGGGTGGCACAGTTGGTTGAGTGTCCAACTCTTGGTTTCAGCTCAGGTCATGATTTCAGGGTCATGGGATCGAGCTCCACGTTGGGCTCTGAGCTGAGCACACAGTCTGCTTAGGACTCACTCTTTCTCTCTCTCTCTCTCTCTCTCTTTCTCTCCCTCTGCCCCCTCCCCCTAAACTTGAACTTCCTCACTCCAAAATAAATCAGTTTTTAAAAGAAAACTTTGGGACACCTGGGTGGCTCAGTTGGCTAAGCATCTTCCTTTGGCTCAGGTCATGTCAGACTCCTTGCTTAGCAGGGAGTCTGCTTCTCCCTCTGCCTGCCACTCCCCCTGCTTCTCTCTGACAAAATCTTTTTTAAAAATTTTTAAAAACTTTTTAAATCAGGGGCACCTGGGTGGCTCAGTGGGTTGGGCCTCTGCCTTCGGCTCAGGTCATGATCCCAGGGTCCTGGGATCGAGCCCCACATCGGGCTCTCTGCTCGGCGGGGAGCCTGCTTCCTCCTCTCTCTCTGCCTACCTCTCCGCCTACTTGTGATCTCTGTCAAATAAATAAATTTTTAAAAATTTAAAAAAAAAAAAAAAAGGGCGCCTGGGTGGCTCAGTTGGTTGGACGACTGCCTTCAGCTCAGGTCATGATCCTGGAGTCCCGGGATCAAGTCCCGCATCGGGCTCCCAGCTCCACTGGGAGTGTGCTTCTCTCTCTGACCTTCTCCTCGCTCATGCTCTCTCTCACTGTCTCTCTCTCAAATAAATAAATAAAATCTTTAAAAAAAAAAATTTTTTTTTAAAAACTTTTTAAATCAACATAGCTTTCTTAAACTCATTTTTCAACTGGCTGATTTCATCTCAAAATTTCATTTGGAGGGGCGCCTGGGTGGCTCAGTGGGTTAAAGCCTCTGCTTTCGGCTCGGGTTGTTGATCCCAGGGTCCTGGGATCGAGCCCCACGTCGGGCTCTGCTGAGCGGAGAGTCTGCTTCCCTTCTTCTCTCTCTGCCTGCCTCTCTGCTTAGTTGTGATCTCTGTCTGCCAAATAAATTAAAAAAAAAAAATTAAAAAAATCTCATTTGGAAAATCGAAATAACAAACACTTGCATACAAAGATGTTACATAACAAGTGTTTTTCTGTTTTTTGTTTTTTAACACTGGAGCTCTGATAAATTAACCTGTGCCATTAGGTTAAGGCATTTTGTACAGACCTGCTATATCTCTAAGTGAAGACTGGCCTAACATGGTCTATACTCACTTTCTCTAACACACTTCAACCAGGCTTCTGAACCCACCACAGCACTAAAACAACCTTGTCATATTACACCAATGACCACATTGCTAAAATGTGCTAAAATGGCCAACTCTCCTAACAGACACATAAAGTGTTCATCATCACTAGCCATCAGGGAAATTTAAATCAAAACCACAATGAGATACCATCTCACACCAGTCAGAAGGGCAAAAATCGACAGGGCAAGAAACAACACATGTTGGAGAAGCTGTGGAGAAAGGGGAACCCTCTTACACGGTTGGTGGGAATGCAAGCTGGTGCAGCCACTCTAGAAAACAGTGTGGAGGTTCCTCAAAAAATTAAAAATAGAGCTACCCTATGACACAGCAATTACACTACTGGGTATTCACCCCAAAGATACAGATGTAGTGAAAAGAAGGGCCATACGCACCCCAATGTTCATAGCAGCAATGTCCACAATAGCCACACTGTGGAAGGAGCCGAGATACGGATGTGGTCCGTATACCTAATGGAATATTACTCAGCCATCAGAAAGGATGAATACCCAACTTTTGCATCAACATGGATAGGACTGGAGGAGACTAAGCCAAGTGAAATAAGTCAAACAGAGAAAGTCAATTATCATATGGTTTCACTTATTCGTGGAACATAAGGAATAGCACGGAGGACATTAGGAGAAGGAAAGGAAAAATGAAGGGAGAGAAATTGGGAGTGGGAGACAAACCATGAGAAACTATGGACTCCAGGAAACAAACTGAAGGTTTTAGAAGGGAGGAGAGCCTGGTGATGGGTATTAAGGAGGGCACGAATTGCATGGAGCACTGGGTGTTATACACGAATAGTGAATCATGAAACACTACATCAAACACTAATGATGTACTGAATGGTGACTAACATAACACAATAAAAATAAATAAATAAATAAAATGGCCAATTCTCAGGGCTCGTTTTACTCAATGTCTCAGCAGCATTTGACACAATTGACAGACTTTTCCCTCCCTGAAACACTTTCTTCTGTCTTGCAGGGCGTCGTTCTCTGTTGGTTCTCTTCCTACCTTACTGGCTGCTCCTTTGTTAAATCGTTCTCATGTAACCTCTCCTACCCTCAAATTTAGTCCTGGACCTCTCCCTCTCCCCACTCATTACTTAGATGATCTCATTCAGCCTCATGGCTTTAATTACCATGCAAATGCTGACAAGCCCCAAAATCATGTCTCCAACCTGACTTCTTCCCCGACTCCAGATTCCCTTATCCAACTGCCTACTCAAATCCCTGCTTGGGTATTCAAGAAGCATTTCTAATTTAGCAAATGGCACTTTTCTTCCTCAAACCTGCGTTGCTTGAATTCCACCAATTATTTAGATTTTAAAAAACAACAACAACAACTTGGTATCATCTTTGACCCCTCCTTTATATATATGCCACAATCATTTACATGTCACAATCAGCAGATTCTGTTGATTTGATCATCAAAATACATGCAGAATCTGAACGCTCCTCAGCACCCCCAACCCTACGGTCCTTGCCAGATCACAACCTCACCTTGACGACTGCAACACTCTCCTGACCTTGCTGCTTCCTCTCTTGCCCTCCTTTGATCAGATTTCAACTCTGGTCAGTAATCCTTTTATTGGAAAGGTCAGTTTAGGTCAATCCTTTACCTAAAACCTCCCTGACGTGTCCCCCACCACCCAAAGTCAAAGTCTTGGTTCTAGAAATGGATGATGGGCATGGCTGTACCACAGCAGGCACAGCTTTAGTACCCCTGAACTGTATACCGCCAAAAATGGTTAAGATGGTAAATTTCACATGTATTTTACAATTTAAAAAAACAAAAACAAAAACAAAAAACTGAGGATGCGGGGGGAAAGTCCTTACAAGATCTACATGATCTGGCCTCTCCCTCCCTCTCTAACTTCATTTCATACCTTTTTCCCCTTGCTCACTGCACTCGAGGCTTACATTCCTTCCTTTAGCTCCTCAAACACACCAAATTCTTTCCTATATAACAGGCCTTTGCATCCATCTTCATAAAGGTAGCCCTTCCTGTCATTCAATTTCAGCTTCTATTTCAACTCAGAAAGACCTTCCCCAATACACTCTCTGCCATCTCATTTTAATTTTCCACAGCATACCCATCACAATCTTGGTCATTGTCAGTCTCCCTCCTATGAATGTAAACTTGCAGGAGAAGGATTTTGTCAATCATACCCACTAGTGCTTCCCAGGTATCTAAACAGTGCCTGGGACACAACCAGAATCAAATACTGAGCAGAAAAGAAGGAATAAAGGAAGTACAGACCAGCCTTTCCTAGGGTCTGAAAGATTTCAATAAATGATAGGAGTGATTATAGACTCCCATGATTCTCAAATTTCAGCATGTGAAAAGAGAGATTTCAGCCCTACTTCAAAGTCTGGGGGGAAGGAGGCAGGGAAAGCCCAAGAATTAGCATTTTTAACTTGTAGCCAAATACTTGTCTACTAACAGGTAATACTGATGCAGCTGCACTAGTGATCACACTTCAAGAATGAACCACTGAGGGGCGCCTGGGTGGCTCAGTGGGTTAAAGCCTCTGCCTTTGGCTTAGGTCATGATCTCAGGGTCCTGGGATGGAGCCCTGCATTGGGCCCTCTGCTCAGCAGGGAGCCTCCTTCTCTCTCTTTCTGCCTGCCTCTCTGCCTACCTGTGATCTCTCTCTCTCTGCCAAATAAACGAATAAAATTTAAAAAAAAAAAAAATGAACCACTGATCAAGTTAAATGCAATTCTTCCTCCAAATAATTTAGTACACAAAACAAAATAAACTTAAGGTATACTTGGTATACTTAATAATCCATCAACAGAGCTTTGCAATAAAACAGATTTCAAAGAAAAACAGCATTTGTAGGACTGAAGCTTACTCCTCTTCTATCGCTATCCTTAGTTACTGCCTCATTCTTCTAATGAGTAAGAATAAAACTACCTGGGTCGCCTGGATGGCTCAATTGATTGGGTAGCTGCCTTGGGCTCAGGTCATGATCCCAAGGGTCCTGGGATCGAGCCCTGCATCAGGCTCCCCATTCAGCAGAGAGCCTGCTTCTCCTTCTCCCTCTGCCTGCAGTACTCTGCCTACTTGTGCTCTATCTCCCTGTCAAATAAATAAATAAAATCTTTTTTAAATAAATAAATAAAATAATAATTTAAAAAACTACGTAAGTTTTTCACTTAGTTCAAATACCTGCCAGAGTTCTATTACATGGAGCTAAAGATTATGACAGTTACTTAAAAAAAAAAAGGGCAAAAAAGCTGACTAAAACACTAAGAACAAATTGGACTATAATTATAAGTTATAGTCATGCTTATCCATGATCACTTACATGTTGCCTTATGGAAGAGGTGGTGACTAACGTTATGACAAGTTATGCAACATACCAACAAATACACATAAGTTATTTTAAGGGCCAGTGAACCCAATGCAGATGGAAGCATTTTCTATTTCTTTGCGAATCAAAAAAGTAAATTTATAAGTGCCTCTTCTAAATGCAAATGGCCAAGAGACTCTTAATATTTTCATTAAGCCTATAAACAATGAAGACTAACAATTTCCAGAAAGTCCCTGAGACTACCTTGAGACTGGTTATTTCCTCCTTTACTCCTCTCAAGATGCTCAATATTTTTAACTACTTGGCTAAAGGAACCGAAAAACCTATTTCTGTCCTATTAACACTCACTGCTAATTCAGTACACGTAATGATGCTGAGAATACCATATTCAGAGCCAATTTTCCAATATGGACCCAAGTTTTCCCAGACACTTCATGATATAGCTTAACATATTACCATGGAAATGTCCTGGTACTGCCACCATATCCCACTATTAATTGCCTTACGTCTCTATACCTTAATGATCTGGAACCCTGCCTACCTGCCAAGCAACTTTTTTTTTGCCACCTACCCTTACCTCCTGCAGTCCTGTACCCTAACATCCAGCTGTACAGAACTAGCTGTAGCCCACTCAGCAAACCATGCTCTGGTTCACTAGGAACACCGTTACTGTTCTACTTCCACTATGGACTGCTTCCGTGTGCCAGGCACAATGCTAAGCACTTTACATGCATTATTTCAGTTCATCTTCAACTACCCTGTGGGTGTTTACCCCATCTAAAGAGGAGGACACTGGGACACCTGAATGGCTCAGTCGGTTAAGTGTCTGCCTTCAGCTCAGGTCATGATCCCAGGGTCCTGGGATGGAGTCCTACATCAGGTTCCTTGCTCAGCGGGGGGCCTGCTTCTCCCTCTGCCTGCCACTCCCCCTGCTTGTCCTCTGACAAATAAAATCTTTTTTTTAAATGGCTATAAAAAAAAAAAAAGAGAGAACATGGGGGGCGCCTGGGTGGCTCAGTGGGTTAAGCCTCTGCCTTCGGCTCAGGTCATGATCTCAGGGTCCAGGGATCGAGCCCCGCATCGGGCTCTCTGCTTAGCGGGGAGCCTGCTTCCTCCTCTTTCTCTGCCTGCCTCTCTGCCTACTTGTGATCTCTGTCTGTCAAATAAATAAATAAAATCTTTAAAAAAAAAAAAAGAGGGGCGCCTGGGTGGCTCAGTGGGTTAAAGCCGCTGCCTTCGGCTCAGGTCATGATCCCAGGGTCCTGGGATCGAGCCCCGCATCGGGCTCTCTGCTCAGCAGGGAGCCTGCTTCCCTTCCTCTCTCTCTGCCTGCCTCTCTGCCTACTTGTGATCTCTGTCTGTCAAATAAATAAATAAAATCTTAAAAAAAAAAAAAAGAGAACAACACTGAAACTCAGGATAAACTAGCCAAAGTCAAAGCAAAGGAGTAGCAGAATCAACAAGAATCAGCCAACAGCTCTAACCACTTTACCATTTGACATTACTGACATTATTCAGATGCGTTTCTGCAAGGAACAGTCTTTCCAGTCTTTTGCACTTGACAATCTCATTCATCAAGCCTCGGCTCAGGCACGCCCTCCTTTCTGGAAAGCCTTTCTCAATCCCCCATAGCCATAGCACAGACAGGGTTAAGTACCCCTCCTCTACATTCCTAGCGCACCCTGTGCTTCCCGCACTCTTGCCTTTCTTACCACATTCAACCCTGACGGCATTACAATTACCCAAGGGGCTTTTAAAAATCCTAATGCCCAGGCCACACCCCCAGAACAACTAAATCAGAATCTCCAGGCACCAGTTTTTTGTTTAAAGCTCCCCCCTCCCAACTTATTCCAGTGGAGAACCACCCACGTCCCTTTGATTAAATATCCACCTTCCCCTCTAGACTGGCAGCTTCTTGAGGGCACCGACGGTCTTCTCATAGCCCTGGTCTGACACCTGGCATAGTGTCTGATGAATGAGTCTTCCTCCAACACCTGACATGTGGTTTCCAGCTCCTAGTAACTGCTTCTCCCTGACAAGAGGTAATTTACTGGATACACACCGCTTACACATGACTGTTACTCTTTAAAGATATCTTCCTTTGGAGTCAAAGGTATCAATAAGTCACACCTGCTGACAACAGCCTTGGCTCTTAAATACAGAAAAATGACACACAAACAGCTAAAATGTGTTTGAAAGAAGGGAGGTCTGTTCAGTTCTTGCTTCTGGGAGAATGAAGCCTGAAAGTAAGCCAAGAGAGCATTTCTATTCAATACCACTCTTCTGAACACAATTCTCAGTGATTCACTGGAAGGGCCATGCTCAGTGCTCAGGGCCATGTTCTCAAAATGATTAAGTACACTCAGCTTGAAGTCATGAAACAGACAAAGGCTTTGACAATATTCAGGCAGCAGGAAAGCTTAATGGGTTTTGTTGTTGTTGTTGTTTTAGAGTATCATGCTATTGATCACTCTGCTGGATCATCAGCTTTCAATTAGGATCTACTTTTCCTCAATTACAACTTATTACGAGATTAGGAGAAAAATATAACACTAACTCCTCATAAAATGAATCTTCCCTGCATATGGTAATCATGCTACAATGCTAGGCCCTCGTCCCTTTAAGTGTTATTTAGAGCTACAGATTTAAACACACACCATGTTAGGACCCCTTACTCATTTTACAGCCATCAAATCTTCAAACCAGATAATATCTATCAAGCAAAATAGCAATCTATTCTCTATAGACTAATGATCTGACTTCACCACACTGTTTCTTTAGTTACAAATGTACATACTAAGGGAGCAGAGAGCGAGCAGAAGTCTATTTCAAACTTCATACCAGTTAAACTGTCTTAAGTTGACAACAAAGTCACTCGAAACTGTATACACTTCAGTGCATGCTAGCAAACATCACCTACTAAACATTGATTCCTTTAAGCCAGACAAACAAGCAAAAGGGTAGTGTTAATATTTCCAACAAATCTCCATTTGTTCCAGTGAACTCTGAAATTAAAGCCGTTTTTTCCAGGCTGAAAATGCTGTATCAAAGGGTGCTTTCTAACCCATAACAAGTTAACACCTCCATAGAAGAATGCAGTCATTGTTAAGACTTGTTAGAAGATGATTAACTTAGTTGTGTAATTATACAAGCAAGTCATTTCAAGGTTTTACACTTAACTTTTCATTTCTAATAATGCTCTCAGGATCAGATTAATAAAGATACACAGATCCTGCTGTGCGAGGAGTTGCAAAGTTTCACCTTTTCATATAGGAAAGATTCTCATACCACCCTGTGTAAAGCAAGCTAATGGAAGAAATTTAGCTGAGTTCCAAGAAGAAAAACAGTGCCTGCACACCCCTCAGCAATGTGAAATACTCCATACATTTTTTTTTAAAGATGTATTTATTTGAGACAGAGAGAGAGAAAGAGAATGTGTGCCTGTGAGAACAGGTGGAGGGGCAGTGGGAGAGGGTGAGGGAGTCTCAGACTCACCCACTGAGCACAGCCTGACACGGGGCTCGAAGATGGCAAGACCCCGAGATCACAACCTGAGTGAAATCAAGAGTCGGGCACCTAACCAACTGAGCTACCCGAACGCCCCAATACTCCATACTGTTTAGAGAAATTCTCCACTGTGCTGAGCTACAGTGTAAAATATAGACTCTTCAACCATATTAATAACATTTGCAAAGATCGTGTCTATCTCATTAACATTTTTGTGCTTAAAAAATATTTAAAAGCCTCCCCTTCCCTAACTTTTCCTCCGTCCTTTCTGAACAATTTAGTCCCAAAGTTATTACCTAGACAAAGCAAGGTAGATGTTCACGTGGGCAATGGCCCAGTGTGCACTGTCAGAGCCTGAGCAGGCCGAGGGAAGTATTCCTCAAGGTCCTTGCCAAGGGATGTCAGAGCATGAGCAGGGTAGGAGGACATCCATACAAAGGGGTGGCCTGGCAATACAATGCCAGATCCAACTGGATAAGGAAGGCATTCATTCAAGGGGGAGCAGCTGGGCATGGGGAGCCAGAACTTGAGTGGAATGAGAAATGTGTCCAAACACACGGATGGCCAGGCCTGAAACATGAGTGGGGAGAAGAAAGTGCCCCCCAGAGGTACAAGGCTGTCAGAGGCCAAGAGGGTGAGGAGCATGTCCAAGCACAAGGGCACCCTAGAGTACAGTGTGGAAGCCTGGGTTGGTATGAAGAGTTTGGACAGGTGGGTTTGGGGCAGGCTTGCTCAGCATGATGGAGAGTCAGAGTCTGAGCATGGTACCCACAAAGCAGTAGAGAGGGCAGGGGTCCATCAAACTACAGGAGTAGGTATGATGATCCTAGGAAAACAAGATGAAAGAGGAGACCATCCATATAGGGTAGGGATGAAGGGGCCCAAGACCAGTACAGAGGGCCTGCTTTCTCACAGATGAAGTAAACAAGAAACTAGAATGAATTCTATAGAGTTGGGTTTGA
Source organism: Lutra lutra (assembly GCF_902655055.1). Taxonomy (NCBI): domain Eukaryota; kingdom Metazoa; phylum Chordata; class Mammalia; order Carnivora; family Mustelidae; genus Lutra; species Lutra lutra. The sequence goes on from NC_062290.1 coordinate 84,793,470, forward strand.
ATTGGAGGTATTAGTGTGAGCTCAAGGTTTTCAATAAATATATAGATAAGGAAATAAAACATAAATGCAACCTGACTTTTAAACATACACATATTTCCTGGCTCTGTCTACTGACAGGGCCTAGTAGCAGCAAAACCCCCAATAGTAATGAGCATATCTAGTACCCAGACGTTGGGTTCCTAATACAACTCTTCTCTAACAGGAACTAGAGCTCCTTGGGGAAAGAGCTGATTCCAGGGCTGGGGCAGAGAAAGTACAAAATGAGCTGGAACATCTTATTGTGTCAGAAAGGAAAGAAGGGCTCAAAGAAGGACGGGATCTGTCAAAAGACCAGCTTGAAAAGACTCCCACTGGCCAGATCTGGAGAAACTTAAGCATCAAGCTCAATAAGGACATTAACAGATTATTAACTCATCAAATAAAACAGGAAACCATGAGTCCACATTGATACAAATAAGTGAATTGAAAACTGAATGAGAAATGGACCGTTTACATGGTTTCAAAGTACCTTCCCACAAAATACTTACTAATTGCAAGAGGGAAAAGAGTAACTTTTTAGTGTAGAAGTTTAGCAAAGAACTACCTTAATCAACTTATTAAAGTGATCAACATAAGTAATGAGACAAATTGTTAGAATGCAATGGGAAAACAGCATCATTTCCAGGACATTTCTGTCAAAGATGCTTCACCACAATCTAATCTTAAGAAACATCGGACAATCAGACAAATTCAAATTGAGAGATCATCTAAAAAAATATCTGGCCTGTAATCTTTAAAAGTGTCAGGTCATAGAAATCAAGGAAAGACTACAGAGCTCTTCCAGACTGAAGGAAACCAAAGAGACATGACAACTGCACACAATGTATGATTCTGAACTGGATCTTTTTGCTATTATAAAAATGTTACTAGGGACTACTGAAATTTGAATGGGATCTAAGGCTTAAATACAGTAATGCATCAACATTAATTTCCTGATTTTGATGTTTGATTGTGGTTTTATATTTGTCAGAAAAGCCCACTGAAGTATTCAGGGGTGATGAGGCAGCAGATCAACACCTCACTTGAAATTGTTTTGTTTTTTAAAGTTCTTTATATTATTTACAGTGCACTGAATAGAACAGGGTATTACCTTAGCAATAGGGAATAATTAATCCTAGGCTGAGTACTGCTTTAGTCCCACCTAACAAATCTTAAAATCAAAACCCAGAGGATCAAACTCTTTCATACTCAACTTATGAAATATATGAAACAATGGTTTTCAAGATGTCAGGCAGCAAAGCACAGCAATTTCTTGAGAGATGGAAAATAAATGAGAAGAGCTTTCGATTGCCTCAGATCACTGCCAGAAGTCCAAGAATATTCATAAGAACACAAAAATACCCCACACCCAACAATATTAAATATACAGTGTCTGGCAGTCAATAAAAAGATTACCAGGCACGCAAAGAATTAGGAAAATACAACCCATAACAAGAAAAGCAACCTAAAACTTACACAGGTGTTAGAATTAGAAGACAGGACATTCAAATAGTAGTTCTAACTATATTCCAAGTGTTTACAAAATTAAGAGACAAGATTCAAAAAAGAACCAACTGAATTTCTAGAGATAAAACGACAATGAAAAAATCTACCAAGTGAGATTAACTACAGAATAAACACTGAAGAAAAGATTAATGAACTTGAAGACATGAAACATACAAAGGGAAAAAATTCAAAGAAACCCAAAGCATCACTGACCTATGGAACAACTTCACACTGCCTAAATATATCAGTAATTGGAATCCCCAAAGACAGGAGGAGGCAGAAAAACTAAATAATGATCAAAAAACTTTCTAAATTTGATGAAAACAATAAATGCACAAATCCAGAAATCTCAACAAACTTCAAGCACAAGAAACACGAAGAAATCTAAAGCACATCATAATCAAATTGCTCAAAATCAGTATTAAAGAGAAAATCTTAAAAGCAGAACAAAAACACATGTTATATTCACGGGAACAAAGATTAGAATGACAGATTTCTTGTCAGAAACTAGGCAAATGAGTGAACAGCAGAGCAGCATCTCTTAAGTACTGAAAGAAACTGACAACCTTGAATTCTATTCCCAGAGAATATTTCAAAAGTGAAGACAAAATAAAGATTTTTTTCAGACATTATGAATGCTGAAAGAATTCATCACCAGCAGACCTGCACTACAAGAAATGTTAGAAGTCCTTCAAGCAGAAAGAAATAACGGAAATATGGAAATATGGACCTCTACTAAGAAATAAGGAGCATCAAAAATGGTAACTATGTGAACTAAATAAGTCAAATGATCATCTCATTAGATGCAGATGGTTTCACTGGAGAATACTATGAAACATTGAAAGAATTAATAACAATTATACCTTTTGCCTTGTTGCATCTGATGGGAATGGGAAAAATGGGTCACCAGCAGTTCTACTAGAGCCATCTGAGGAAATATGGCCAGGGTTCTTGTTGCGTCTGCTCAAACCCACATGGTCTGATCCAGATACACACCCTCAATACATACCGCCAGTGTTTCTACCAGTACTCAAGGGATATAGGCTTCATTTAGTTGGATTAAATGAACTTCCTTGAATGGGTCATCCAAGAGACCTACTGAAGATACCCAAGATACCTACCCTAATGCTAACTTCCTGTACATAAAACAAAAATATTTCAATTAAAAAAAAAAAAGAATACCAAATTCTATACAATATCTTCCAGAAAACAGAAGAGGATGAAACACTCCAACTCATTATACAAGGCCAGTATTACTCTAATACCAAAACCAGACAAAGACAGTGCCAAAAATATAAATCATACACACACACACACACACACAATAGATCAATACCCTTTAAGCCACAAAAATGCTTACCAAAAAATTAGTAAACAGAATTCAACAAGATACACCATGAACAAGTGGAATTTATTCCAGGGATACAAGGCTGGCTTAATATTGAAAATCAATCAATAGAGTCTATGCCATCTTAAAAGGCTAAAAAAGAAAAATCAAAATTATATCAATCACAGAAAAAGCAGTTCATAAAATTCAAAACATATTCATGATAAAAATTCAGAAAACTAGGGATAGAGGGGATCTTCCTCAAGCTAATAAAGGACCTCTATGAAAAACTTACAGTTAACATTATACTTAATGGTGAAAGACTCAATACCTTCCTTCTAGGATTAGAAATAAAGCAAGGATATCCACCCTCACCACTTAGCCATTACACTGAACAGTTAAGCCAGGGCAGTAAGGCAAGAAAAACAAAAGGCATATGGGCTGAAAAGGAAGCAATCAATTTTTTCCTATTTGCAAACATGACCATCTATGTAGAAAAGAATTTTGAATTAATATTGAGATAATTTCATTCTCTTCTATCTACAATTCTTCCATTTTCATCTAACCTCCTTCTAAGGCTTTCTCCATGCACTCCTCTAATGGTTCAAAATCAAAACCATAGATTTAGATAGCTAAGGATATAAGACTTCAAAAGCAAAAACCAGGGGCGCCTGGCTGGCTCAATTGGAAAAGCATGGGACTCTTGAACTCAGGGTTGTGAGTTTGAGCCCATGTGGGATGTAGAGATTACTAAAAATAATAAACTTTTAAAAAGCACAAACGAAAAATAAATAAAATCTTTTTTTAAAAGGGAGGGGGGGTGCCTGGGTGACTCAGTGGGTTAAACCTCTGCCTTTAGCTCAAGTCATGATCTCAGAGTCCTGGGATGGAGCCCTGCATCGGGCTCTCTGCTCAGCCTACTTGTGATCTCTCTCTGTGAAATAAATAAAATCTTTAACAAGCACAAACCATAATGTGAAAAACTGATGGGTTTGATTACATCAAAATTAAGAATTTCTGTTCAAAAAAGGAATTTTTACTTAAAATGGAAATATTCTGTCCATTTAGGGGTGTGTGTGTGAGAGAGAGAGAGAGAGAGACCAAGACAGAGACCTATGGGAAAATATCCAGCATCATTCAATTTTAACAGCAACTCATGGAACACCAAAGTTCTATGGGAACATGGCTTAAAAACTGCTATGAATTGATCCATCACTAAGAAGCAAAATACAGGAATATTCCCTAAGAACATAAAGGGACCAGGATTAAAAACAAGTTGAGTCAGATTCTCTCTGCTAAGAATCCAGAACTGACTCTCAGAGCTGGCATCAGCTTTACCAGTTGTTCTAGAACTTAGGTCCATCCACTGTTTCAACAAAATCACCTGAGGAAACTTTATGAAAACACAGATTCCCAGGTCCCAAAGATTTTAGTTCAGAGGGTCTAGAGTGAGATCCCAAAAATTTTTTTAAGTTCCCCAGGTGATTCTGGTGAAGAGCCCTCGAGGTTTAGGACCCACTTAAATAACAATGCTTAAAACTGAAAGACAGAGGGAGACAGAAAATCCAATGCAAGAATCTGTATGGTCCCTGACAGACTAGAAGAGCCTAAAGGTTGTGGGAGTGCTTTAAAGGCCTAATTACAGTACTTAATTATTAGCTCCTGAGTAAGTGGTCGGGAGTGTGCAGGCTCTGTGTGACCAGTCATGGACACCCATTCAAATGTCTGCCATTTCCTTAACATCAAGGGCATTAACATAGTGGAAAACAACTTTGATTTTCCTAATGATTTTCAGCGATGGTGGGTCTGCTTACTCACTGAGGTAAATAATATCCGTTTTTAATTTAGAACATCATTATTTTTTTTTAATTTATTTGACAGATCACAAGTAGGCAGAGAGGCAGGCAGAGAGAGAGAGAGAGGAGGAGGAGGAGGCAGGCTCCCTGCTGAGCAGAGAGCCCGAGGCGGGACTCGATCCCAGGACCCTGAAATCATGAACTGAGCCGAAGGCAGAGGATTTAACCACTGAGCCACCCAGGCGCCCCTAGAACATCATTATTTTTCATGGTTTACCTCTTTTCTAGATTTACAGATAGACGGTAATTAATCAGACATTTAAACTTATCAATATAGGGAAAGGCATCTTGGAAAACCTAATGAGCCCAAGTCCACAGGCCCTTACTCTCAGAGAACTCCAAGACCAACCGGAGGAACAAGAAACGATCCACAGACTTACCAAGTAATGCTTCAGAGCAAAGTCAACATTAAAGCCAAGAACACGTACTGTAGAACAGCAAGAGACGAAAGAAGAAGTCCTAGAATGGTGAAAACTACCTGCTTGCTCTGGTTCTGGCAATGAACTAGCTGTGCAGCTTGGAGCAAGAAATGAGAGCCAGGAGGTCTAAAACATGAGCATGTGGGGACTGGCTGTAGCATAGCTTTAAAGACTTCCCTCTGTAGGATCCAATTTTCCCTCTATGAACAGATCACTAAGAAAGATCTATTCCTGTTCTGACATCTTGTAGCTCTAGCATTCTAAATCAAAGAGATTTGCAAAATCTTTTTTTTTTTTTTTGCAAAATACAAAGTCATATTTTAGTTGTTAATACGAAGGCTCATGATATTTATATCAAAATATTGATTCACGGGTGCCTGGTTGGCTCAGTCGGTTGAGCCTCTGACTCTTGGTTTCAGCTCAGGTCCTGATCTTATGGGTCAAGGGTCACAGGATGGAGCCTCACAACAGCTCCTACCCCAGCAGGGAGTCTACTTTGAAGGATTCTCTTCCTCTGCCCCTACACGCACACACTCTAAAATAAGTAAACCTTAAAATATATACACTGATGTAGACTACTACAAATGCTAATTTCCCAACTTATAAAAGTTCTTTGTCCTGATTATCAATTAGACAAATACTTAAGAGAAAGACCCCCTTTTTTTTTAAAGATTTATTTACTTTAGGGGAGGAGTAGAAGGAGAGGGAGAGCAACAGACTCCCCATTGCACAGGGAGCCTGATGTGGGGCTCACTCTTACAACCCTGAGATCATGGCCTGATTGGAAATCAAGAGTTGGATCCTTCACTCAGCCACCCACAAGCCCCAACATTCACTTTTCTAAGGCAGTGGTTTTTAGTGTAGACCAGAGATGTATCAGAGGCCTTAGGGGGAAAGGGAAGGGAATGAAAGAGATCCATCACATAGATCTACTTTTATGGTTTTTTTTGAAGATTTATTTATTTGAGAAAGAGAGAGAGTGAGCCATGCCCCAGGCTTCATGTGGTGGGGGTTGGGGAAGGAGGAGCAGGGAGCAAGCAGAGGAAGGAGAAGGAGTAGAGGAGTAGGGAGCAAGCAGGGGAAGGAGCATGGGGAGGGATGCACACTCCCCACCCAGCAGGGAACCCCACACTGGGTTTGATCCAGGGAACCTGAGCTCATGATCTGAGCTGAAACCAAGACTCAGACTCAACCTGAGCCACTGAGGCACCCCTACTTTTACTGTTTTACCTCTAAATTTTACATAAGTCTCCTCTGACACAGAGTTCCACACCTTAAAAAAAAATGAAAAATAAAACTCTAAAAGCATGTTTGCAAACAAAACAAACATGTAAGACAGCTATGTTTATTACCCAGTGTACCAGTGAAGAAACTAACGAAGTGCAGACTGTTCAAGTACTTGTCTGAGCTCACACATTTAGGAAATGAAGCTGGGACCAGAACCCAGGCATTTTGGCTCCAAAGTCCATGTTCCTAACTACTATGCTAAGCTCTACATGGCACAACACAGTTTAGAAAATGAGACAAAACTCTAACATGAATCTCTGAGACTCCCAAATGCATTCAGTAATAAAGATACTAATTAGGGGCGCCTGGGTGGCTCAGTGGGTTAAAGCCTCTGCCTTCGGCTCAGGTCATGATCCCAGGGTCCTGGGATCGAGCCCCGCATCGGGCTCTCTGCTCGGCAGGGAGCCTGCTTCCTCCTCTCTCTCTCTCTGCCTGCCTCTCTGCCTACTTGTGATCTGTCTGTCAAATAAATAAATAAAATCTTTAAAAAAACAAAAAACAAAACAAAACAAAAAAAAAGATACTAATTAGCATGAGAAGCAATGTTGTTTGCAACTGAGCCTCTAGACCCTTCAGCTTCTGCCACCACCAGCTACCAACACACAACACATAGCCCCCACGTGACAGTCACATTGACCTTCTCATCAGACCTCAATCACCTATGCCTTGCAGGTATATTTATCATGTGTTGAGCTAATTCCGAAGGGCTGGGAACTGTGCAGAGCGTTTTATATACCACACCTCCTTTTATCTACATGACAATCCTGTGAGGTAAGGAAGTCTTGGAGGATTTTACAAAATAGTCTTACAGAAATTAAATAGCTTGCCCCAAGGGCAAATATCTAGTAAGTAGCAGTGTATGAACTCAAACCCAGGTCTGCTGTGACTTCACAAGGTATGTTCCTGAGCACAATCTCCTTCCTAAAACGTGCTCTATCACCAAGCATCGTACTCACTCAAGATGCATCTACAACAGAGGTTGGCAAATAGTAGGCACTGGAGATATGTGCCGAATCAATGACTAAATGAAAGAATGCCTCCTCCCCTCCGGAGGCCTCTCTGACTCCCTCACAAAACACAGTTGCTCTCTCTACATTGTCACAAGACTTGTTTCAAAGCTCTACTATACAGGCTTCCCAGGAGCTAGTCCATTCTTTCTAGTTATATGTACGGAGAACCCACTAGACTGGAACTTTGTTTCACTTCATCTTTGTATTCTCAGCCTCTAACAAAAGGCCTGGCTTTTAACAAGCACTCAGTAAGTTTGTTAATTGAATGAATTTCCCTGAGGAGAAGGGAGATGAATAAGAGACTCATGATTCATATTAAAACTTCTTTTTCCTCAAGAAATAAACAACATTCAAAGCTGTGATATACTCAAATGTGTGCTCTATAAATATTTTTAGGTTTCAACTATCATCAGAGGCATCTAAATTTAACTCATTCAACACATATTTATGAGGAATCTAAATACACACATATAATGGCTCTTAAGGAGCTTACAGTCTAGTCAAGAAGATAAAACATAACAAAATGTGAAGGTAAACAGTAAGACATGAGCTGCCGTGAGGAAATACAAGACTAGGTGCCACAGAATTGGTAAAATAAAATGCTATGGGCTCGCAAGTTGAAGACCTCACCCTGGTTGCAGGCCATGGGTCTGATTACCTGTGGACAGTCTACAGTGAGGTCCTCAACAGTCAAAAGCAAAATGAGGGGGACAACAAGAGGACAGCGCAGTGTGTTTTCCATATAAAAGTATGTAATTTTTAAAACCACCCTTAATCTGACATGTTCTTCCTGCTCTTTGCTGTACAAATGTAATTTCTTTTTAAAAATGATGATGATGGGCGATGATCATTTCTTTGTGGTTCCACAAACCTTGTTTTTAAGATTTTAGTGGTGCAAAATTCCAAACATCTGTAAACTACTGAGCAAGGACATTCTGCGATGCCTCTCTTGAAGAGGGAGAACTTGAAGTGAACCTTGCAGAGTGAACAGGATTTGGCTGGGTGGGGAGGACAGGAGATTCGAAGCAGCGGAAACGGCCTGATAAAAATACAGAGGTGCTAAGTGTTCATATAAAGTCTGAAGAATAGTAACTAACTCGGGTTGAAACTTGGAAAAACTGCAGCTGTGAATTCCATTTCTGGCAATATGACAAGCTAAGTACAATTCTGATTCTCCACTGAAACAATTATAAATAATGGATGTTTTTATCTTCTCAACTAAATACACTGACGAGCTTGGAAGGAAATAAGGAAGATTCAGATGAAGAACTGAATGAAACTAAGAACCCAACAGGGTAAAAAGCAAAACACAAAAACTAGCTTTCCCTTCGAAGGCATTTATTTACATCACCCAATGCAAGATTCATTCTCCCAATTAAATGGGGCTCAAGGATTACAAGGCAAAAGTAACATCCAGCCTGAGAGAGAAATTATAATATATGCTCCTCCCTCCTAATTTAAACTGGGACTACAAAGGTGATCAAGATAGAAACCCATCCACATACACACACATCTCAGGAACTAAAATGAAAACAATTACTCTCAAAACTTGGCAATCTTCCTGCAAGTTCAACCACAACCTGGCCCTCACAAGGGATTGCTACTGAATGGTCAAAAACCTCAACCCAGGAATGCAAGTTGAAATGGTCACAAACTGAAAGCAGCCACAGAGGTCTAACAAGAAATACGTAAATCATCTCGGAAAAAATTCACTTCAACCTTAGCCTAAACACACACATACACACACAGTTCCAAGAAATAGTTCATGGGCAAAAATTACATCCCTCCGGGAAACAAAGCCCATAAATAAGAACCTGAGAAATAGAAGATGGCGGAATCGGACTTTTAAAGACTTCAGATATTGGAATTATGAGTTACAGGACATGGAATGCTCAATAAGCTTAAAGAAATAAAAGGATTAAAAATGAGGAAAAACTATGACATGATCAAGCAAAACTGAAAAAGAAAAAAGTATTTCTCAAAATAAGAAAAAAATAACTCAACAGTTGGCTAAGAGCAGAAAGGTCACAATTAACACAAACTAGAGATACAACCAAAGTGAATTAGTGAACCTACAGAAATTATACAGAACAGTGTTTAGAGACAGAAATTATTTAAAAAAAAAAAAAAAAAAAGAGGCAGAAGATAGGGATACCCGGATGGCTCAGTTGGTTAAGCATCTGTTTTCAGCTCAGGTCATGATGCCAAGGCCCCGGGTTCGAGTCTCACATCGGCTCCCTGCTCAGTGGGGAGCCTGCTTCTCCCTCTCCCTGCTGCTCCCCCTGCTTGTGCTCTCTGTCTGACAAGTAAATAAAATCTTTTGATAACTAAATAAAAATAAAAAGCAAAAGACAAAGATAAACCCAGAAATTCTAAGACTAATCAATATTCCAGAAGAGGTAAAGAGAATGGGGCACAACCCAAGCTGGTTTCAAGGCTCTATGTACCCTTTTTGGATTCCCATCTTCACTTAGTTCTTGGTATGAAAAGAGCTGAAAATTTTCCAAAACTGACAAGAGATACATATTCACACATTCAAGGAGTCCAATGAATGCAGAGCAGGATAAATAAAAAGAAATCTGGAAGTTCTGGTTCCAAGTAAAATACAGTCAGCCTACTCCACCTTGTCTCTCACAGCTATCAAATACTTCTGTACACCCAGGGTCAAACTCAAGGAGCACCTACGTGAGGGATCAAAAAAGGTAAACAAGAGTACATGCACTGGGGCAGAAGATCAGAATTCAAAATTTCACCCAATCAGTGATAAACCATACCTTTACTATTTCCTTTCCTCTGGTATCACTCAGCATGGACATAAGGCGGCATAAAAACTGGAAGTTGACAACAGCATAGACAGAGTTCCAGGAAAAGCACTCTATTTCAGGCTCAAGGAATGGGAAAGTGGGAGCATCTACAGATACCTAAAGCAGTGAGTGAAGAACCTTCCTTTCCAACCAGTAGTGTAACCCGAAGAGAATGGGGCAAATCCCAATTACTTATTTGTCCTCTGTGCCCTCCCACTGCTAGGTCTGGATCACAGATGTAGTCGTGGGAGGTGCACAGCAGAACAGGATAAATAAAGCCCCAGTGTTCTGGCCAGCAGAATTGACAGGGAGCCCCAGGGAACTGGGGAGATAATAGAAAGAGGGAAGCTCAGGAACATGACCCCATAAACTTGGTTTTGAACACCACGGCCCATCTCTGAGTCTATCAGGAAGGCATGAGGATGCCAGGTACTCCACATTCTTCCTAACACTTCCTAATGTAAGTCTCTTTAATTTTAGCCATTCTACGGGATGCGTCAGGGCTTTCTCAAGGTAGTTTTAATTTGCATTTTCCCAATGACTAATGATGCCAAGCATCTTTTCATAAGCTTATTTGCCATCTGCATATCTCCTTTGATAAAGCGTTCAAATCTTTAGCCCATTTTTCTTTATTAGATTGTCTTACTGAGTTGTAAGAGTTTATAAATTGAGTTTTTAGAACTCAGTGCCTTGACTTGTCATTTCCCTAAAGAGTGTCTTTGGATGAGATTTCATTGTGATAAAGTCTAATGTATCCATTACTCTTGTATAGTTTCACTTTTGTGTCCTACTTACGAAGGTAAATTTGACAGCACTTCATCCTAATACTGAAGGGACAAGTAATAGGAGAGATATGGAAGAGAATGCCTAGATTTCTGTCTTGCGGAATGAATTAATGCATTTAATACTGAGACCATTTTCTCAAAGGACATCTGCAACTCATTGTTAAACCAAACTGTCTCCTCTGGATTCCCATTTCTACTGACATCCCTGCAGCATTCTACACTATATAAGTCTCTTCTTTCCCCCAGGTTCAAACCTTGAACCGTGCTTTGCTATATTCAGCCTGAAAACAACTCACAGCTTCATTTTCTTCATTCGCACCAATGATTTCCAAATCTCTATGCTCTCTTCCTAGTAACAGTGGCACCCAATATTTACTGGTGGCCTTACTCGATGACAGGCACTAAGCCTATATTCTAAATGCCTGTTGCATTCTTCTCCTCAACCTTATCATTAGAGTCAACCAAAGCCACTCTTCTTGACCTCCCTGCCAGTTCTCCCTCCTGACTCACCAGTTACTGTTCATGAGGTTTTGATGCTCCCAGATTGAAAACCTTGATATTGTCACCTTTTACTTTACTTCCTCTTCTCTCCCCCATATTAATTTAATAGTTCTCCAGTTATGCTACTTAAAACACTGCAGGTTTAGGAACCACGCTGAAGTGCCAAAAATGGCCACTACTCAATTTGCATGAAAAAAAAATGTAATCTAATTTAAGTTTTCCTACCATAAATTTTTCTTAAGCCTTTCTCACTCCTATTCTATTCTAAAATATAATATAAAATAGTATCTGATTTAGGGGGAAAATGTAGTTTAACATTTAATATATAAATATTTCAGAGTATTCCACACAATACCATTACTTTTAGTACCCCATCACCTGAATGGGTTTGAGCGCCACTGAGCTAATAATGTACAACTCCTATTCCTGCTAAATTGTTCCTTCCTACGCAATATGAAACTTTCCCAGTGAGGAAGTCAGACCAAGGTGGGAAAGGTGAGACCAATTTGCCAGAGAAAACATTAAGAAGTAGGCCATCAGAACTCTCCATAAATTTCTTCCTTTTTAATTCCAGGCTGTGACTGCCCGTCCTCTGGCACCAAAGAGAACAGCCGTCTTACAGGTAGAGGAGAAACAACCTTCTCCTCAGTGATCAGTATAAAAATAAATGACTTTATATTGTAGTCACCACAAGTGAGGCACACCCAGGCTGCATCCTCCACATTCTGGACTTTCTCTGCTGATTCTCAGGATTTACTCCAGGAATAAAGCATAACAACATTAGCCTCAGAAAATAAATACAAATATTCATAATCCCAAAGGGGATCTGCCAAAGCCACATGATTTGGGGATCATCAGTTATTTGGAACAATCACAAATAGTGGGGTTAAATATCTGAAAAGACTACTTATTGATTATACTCTTTTAAGATTTTATTTATTTATTTATTTATTTATTTATTTGACACAGAGAGAGAGAGAGATCACAAGTAGGCAGAGAGGCAGGCAGATAGAGAGAGGAGGAAGCAGGCTCCCTGCTGAGCAAAGAGCCCAAAGCCGGGCTTGATCCCAGGACCCTGAGATCATGACCTGAGCCAAAGGCAGAGGCTTAACCCACTGAGCCACCCAGGCGCCCCTGATCATACTCTTTTAAGATGAAACCAAATCAACACCAAACCTCTACACTGTATTAAACATTCATTTAATTATTCAGTTTGTATTAACTGAGTACCTACTATGTGACTCATACTGTGTAAGTCACTCAAGGTTTAACAGTGAACAAGGCTTTTACAGTACCTGATTTCATGAAGTCTGTAGACCACAGGAAAAACAAGAAGAGTAACAGTGAACTGACCTGATCAGGTCAACCCTTGGAAGACTCACTGTGGACACTGTACAGATAGCCCTTGGAAGACTCACTGTGGACACTGTACAGATAGGACTGGAGAGAAAAAGAGTGGTAAAGAACCCAGTCGGGAGGAATCACAGCCATTATGCTGAGAGTATGGTGGCCTGCCAAGAGGACAGCAGTGGATAAGGAGGAGAGTACATGAATAAACAGGACCTGATATCTGGATTTAGGAGGTGAGATGTCTCCAACATCTTACTGATCTTTCTCTCCCTCCGGCCCTCCATCTGCCTACTTAGGATTTATGAAATATCTTTAGTTCTCACTACTCACCACTCTGTAACTGACTCCCTAACTATCTTTAGCTCCCACCTCTCCAATGACCTTCAGGTCCAAAATTTCAACTGTCCCTGGAGAGCACCGCATGGATAGTAAACTCACACTCAATAGAACCCAAATCAGGGGCGCCTGGGTGGCTCAGTGGGTTAAACCTCTGCCTTCAGCTCAGGTTATGATCCCAGGGTCCTGGGATCCAGCCCCACATCGGTCTCTCTGCTCAGCAGGGAGCCTGCTTCCCCACCCCCTCTCTGCCTGCCTCTTTGCGTACTTGTGATCTCAGTCAAATAAATAAATAAAATCTTAAAAAAAAAAAAAAGAACTCAAATCAAAGCAATAAAAAAAAAAAAAATCAAGCCCAGAAAATCTCTACTTCCTTCTTTTTTAATGCCAGCACTGCCACCTTTTCCTCTGTCACCCTGGCTACAAACCCTAGAGTCATCATCTATCTGGTTGTGAAGACTTTTTAATCTTCCGATACGTACTTCTTAACAACTCTCACTGATAGCTGGATTCTTAAAGACATTGTGATGCAAACCAAAAGGAAATATTCAAATATCAATCCTCATTACCTCTCTTCTATTATAATAGGTTAATTGGTCTACCTGCCTTCAGTCACTGTGCCCTTCAATTCTGGTTACACTCACGGTTCATACACACGTACTTTAAATATGGAGAGCCACTCAATCTCTTGAATTATTTTTAAAATGAGTTATATTGGTTATAATAATTACACACAAAAAGCACAGTGAGAACAGAGACAAGAACAACTCTAATGGAGTATACTTGGAATTTTCATTTCTTCTATAGGTGATCAGAGTTCAGAATAGGAGAGTATCAGACAGTGAGGGAATAAAATTTTACCTCAGTAGCACAGATGCCTGCTAGTCACTAGGAATATGACTGGAACAGTGAATATGAACTAGTCCTTCAGATACAAGATCTGAGAAGGGGACCTGACAGCCACTGAGGGCACAAAGAACAGTGCCCATGGTAATCCACTCGCCTTGCTTATGGCAAACAACAAATCTAGATAGAGCTCACCTTGCTCAAGGGCATACAGAAAATAAAAGACCTTTTAAAAATACTGCAAATTGAGGAATGTGAACATCGTCTCTTAGAAGTATGTATCTCTGGGGGCGCCTGGGTGGCTCAGTGGGTTAAGCCGCTGCCTTCGGCTCAGGTCATGATCTCAGGGTCCTGGGATCGAGTCCCACATCGGGCTCTCTGCTCAGCAAGAAGCCTGCTTCCCTCTCTCTCTCTCTGCCTGCCTCTCCGTCTACTTGTGATCTCTCTCTGTCAAATAAATAAATAAAATCTTTAAAAAAAAAAGAAGTATGTATCTCTGAAAATGATTAAGAAATATGTTTGAGGAAACTGGTATCCTTAAATAGAACAGAAAAAACATGACTTTTACAAAACAGGAACAGAAAGCTACAAGAGGATAAGAAAGACAACAAATAAGAGCCTTTAAAAAAAAAAAAAAAAAGGATGGAAGAAAAAAGAATAACTCCAAGGAGAATAAAAATGCATACCATTAGACACGTTACCCATGGTATTGTTGCCAAAATGTTTTTTTGTTTTGTTTTTAAGATTTTCTTGATTTATTTGACACAGAGAGAGAGGGAGAGCGCGCACAAATAGGCAGAGCGGCAAGCAGAGGGAGAAGCAGGCTCTCTGCTGAGCAGGGAGCCCAACACCGGGCTTGATCCCAGGACTCCAGGATCATGACCTGGGCTGAAGGCAGCCACTTCACTGACTGAGCCGCCCAGGCGCCTCTTGCCAAAATGTTTAAACATGAACTTAAGCATGAGAAAACAATGAGACAAATTCTAAATGTGAGAAATTCTATAAAACAACTGGTCTGGATGCTTTAAAAAGTCAATGTCAGAGCCAAAATGTGGGGGGCAGAAGAACAGTTCTAGATAAAAGGGAACAAGAGACAGGACAACTACATGCAACATGTGATCCCTAACTGGACCCAGGCTCAAAACAAAACAGCTGCAAAGGACACAACCGGAACCGGGAAAATTTAAATACGGATTGTTTGTTAGATACTGTTGTATGAATGTGAAATTTCTTGGTGGTGGTAAAGAATCCTCATTATATATACAGAATATAATTGTTCTTAGGAGATATGCACTAAAATACTAACAGATAAAACATCATGGAGGCCTTAACTTGACATGAGATTATGCAGCCAAAATAAGTAAAATAAATATAAGTACATAATGGGGTGGGGGTATAGGGAGGGATTACCTATCCCCTCATATTACAGGGAAACACTGATAAGCATTTCCCTATTCCCACTGCTTATGAGTAATACTGAATTTTCCTAAATTCGACACTCATCCAAAAAGCTGCACTGATGACTTTCTATACTAAAAACCACACCACTTCTAGTTTAAAATACAATCCTCTTTCCTTTTTATGAGGCCAGCATGACCTTGACACCAAAATCTGACAAGAACATTACAAGAAACAAAAATTACAGCCAAAATCTCCGATGAATATAGATGTGACCATAAAATAAGTATCAGGAAACTGATTCTAGCAATATGGATAAAAAGGATAATATATCATGACCAAATGGGTTTATCCCTGGGATGCAAAGTTAAACATTTGAAAATAAATGTCACTTACATTAACAAATGGGAAAAATCGTATCATCTCAATAGATGTAGAAAAAGTATTTGATAAAATTCAACCTCCATTCATGACTAAAGTGGCAACCCATAAATAGCAATTAATGCAGACCAAAAAACCTCCAAAAAAGAGTCAGCCAAAGAGCAAGAAAAGGGACACCCTGAAAAAGTGAGAAAACTCAGGGGAAAAAAACCACCAAACATCAGCCAAACACCACAGAAAAACCTGTGTGGTTTTTCCACTCAAGCCAGCAAAGGACAAGCAGGGAAGAAACCAAATTTCTATCTTGGCCAGGCTGTAAAGAAATTAAGTCAAATAGGGGGCTGGGACTTTCATCATCCCCAGCAGAAACGAGGACATCCTCACTGTGGTTTCAGTGGAGAATGTGGAGAACCTGGACTTCCACTCTCCTGTGGCAGTAACTGAAGCCGTGGCGAGAGCAGCAAAAAGGCACTACTCTGGGGCGCCTGGGTGGCTCAGTCAGTTAGGCAGCGGACTCTTGATTTAGCTCAAGTCATGATTTCAGGGTCCTGGATCCAGCCCCGCATTGGACTCTGTGCTCAGTGGAGATTCTGCTTGAGGATTCCCTCTCTCCTTCTCCCTCTGCCCCTCCCTTCTACTCACATGCATGCACATATGCACTATAAAATAAATAAATAAATCTTTAAAAAAAAAAAAAAAAGGCACTACTCTACCCAGCCAGAGAGCTATCAGTGGAGTCCTCTCAGAGAATCAGAACTCCTACCCACCACTCATAAAAGGGAATTTCTCACCCTGGTGCTAAGGAAGCCTGAACAAGGAATCTACACACATACCCCAAATGGCAGTAAGAGGGCAAAGTATTCCCTTCCCCTTTGGAAGCAGGGTCAGAGGAAGCCAGCTAAAGACAGTAGGAAACTTTCTTCAAAGTTCTGGAGGCAAATTCTAGAGCCTAAAACTCCAGCAGCATACAAATTATCAACCAGGTTTGAGAAAGCAGACATTTTTCAGACATGGAAAAACTCAAATGCACCCTTTCTACAAGTCCACTGCTGTGACTGTCTCCTATAAAAACTGGAATATGAACTCCGGCAAATGAAATAAAATAACACAGGGGCCAGGAAATAATGAAATAGGAGCATGATGAAGGGACATTCCAGGATTACAACAATGTAGCTAACTTTGCACAGATCAGAACAGGAAGGTAGGAGGAAGCCATCAAGAGGGGGGAAAAAAAAAAAGAAAGCCTTTAGACTGCAAGTATTATTTTAAGTTTGGAAAAGATTAAGGATATGATAAAGCAAATAATGCAAGAGGCGAAAAGGATTAGAAATGCAGGGAGGGGCTGCCTGGGTGGCTCAGTGGGTTAAGCCTCTGCCTTCAGCTCGGGTCATGATCTCAGGGTCCTGGGATCGAATCCCACATCGGGCTCTCTGCTAGGCAGGGAGCCTGCTTCCTCCTCTCTCTCTCTCTACTTGTGATCTCTCTCTGTCAAATAAATTTTAAAAATCTTTAAAAAAAAATGCAGGGAGAAGGGGAAAATGAGACTAATATTTAAAAAAATCAAAATCCAAATACCACTCTTTCTTTTCCAGTCTCAAGCACTTTCTGAACTGCGGGCAGCAATGCAGACATGGCAAAGTCCAAGAACTACATACCACACAGTACCAAATGGCACAGAATGGTATCAGTAAGCCCTAATCATAAAGATAGGTTAAGGAGGTAGAATCTAAGTTCCTAGGAACTTTAAACTTTTGTCAAGAAACGCAAGAAGGCTCTAAAGAAGATGCAGACCAATAAAATAAAATTAAAGCCATCAAGGCTTTTGCCAAATTCAAGGCCCTAAAAGGCATCAGTCTCAAGTTTGAGAGACATGCCTCCCCTCCCCCCAGCCTGGGTTTTTTTTTTTTTTTTTTTTTTTTTTTAAGATTTTATTATTTATTTGACAGAGAGAGAGAGAGATCACAAGTAGGCAGAGAGGCAGGCAGAGAGAGAGAGGGGGAAGCAGATTCCCCACCAAGCGGAGAGCCGGATGTGGGGCTCGATCCCAGGACCCTGGGATCATGACCTGAGCTGAAGGCAGAGGATTTAATCCACTGAGCCACCCAGGCGCCCCGGTTTTGTTGTTTTTTTTTGTTTGTTTGTTTTTTTAAGAGACACACTTATTACAACACTGCCAGGGCACCAGGCTGTGTTGGTCTGAGGCTACTAACAAGGTCAAAGTCAAAGCCAAGGCTCATGCTCCGAAAAGTGCCCCAATCCCCACAAAATGTGCAAAGTAGAGCCTTCTGTCTGCCAACATGAGGATGGAAGGACTCATGTGACATCTTTTTTTTTTTTTTTTAAGATTTTATTTATTTATTTGACAGAGATCACAAGTGGGCAGAGAGGCAGGCAGAGAGAGAGAGAGGAGGAAGAAGGCCCCCCGCTGAGCAGAGAGCCCGATGCGGGGCTCGATCCCAGGACCCAGGATCATGACCCGAGCCGAAGGCAGAGGCTTAACCCACTGAGCCACCCAGGCGCCCCCTCATGTGACATCTTGGGCTACTCATCTATACAGGGTGGGTGTCCCCTTGTGCTTTTTTGTGCAAATAATTGCAAAACTAATCTATATATTAGAATATAGAATATAGCTTTTAATTCTGGATGGATTATAAGAAAAAAAGTTTATATGACCCTGATGTTAAGAACATTCTCCTTCAAATGGGATGGCACTACACCAAAAAGGAAGAAAAGGTTATTCCAGCACACTACTTGGCCTATGTTGAGTATTTAAATACTTAAAATAACATTTTTATTTAAACACTCATAATAACATTTAATTCTTAGACTTAACCTAAGGAAAAATAAAGGACTTGGTTCTGGCCATGGATCAGAACTAAAACAACCACATAAAAGTAAAAGTACAGTTTAGAGAAACTAGAAACAATAGGTATCCTTCCTTTAGAGAGTGGAGAATAATGAAACACTGTTGAAGGTTAATGGAATAAAAAGGGTTAAGTAACAATGTCAAAATAAAACCATTATAAGAATTAGAAATAACAGAGGCACCTGGGTGGCTCAGTCAGTTAAGCATCTGCCATCAGCTCAAGTCATGATCCCAGGATCCTGGGATCGAGCCCCACATGGGGCTCCCTGCTCAGTGGGGGATCTGCTTCTCCCCCATCCTATGCACCTCCTCTGTATTTGTGTTATCTCTCAAATAAAATATTTTTTTAAAAATTAGAAATTATAGGGGCGCCTGGGTGGCTCAGTGGGTTAAGCTGCTGCCTTCGGCTCAGGTCATGATCTCAGAGTCCTGGGATCGAGCCCCGCATCGGGCTCTCTGCTCAGTAGGGAGCCTGCTTCCTCCTCTCTCTCTGTCTGCCTCTCTGCCTGCTTGTGATCTCTCTGTCAAATAAATAAATAAAATCTTTTAAATAAATAAATAAATAAAAATTAAAAATAAAAATTAGAAATTATATAAATAATATATTAAAACTATATATTAGTATATATACCAATATATATAATACATATGTGTATATATTTATTTAAAAATATATAATACCCTAGAAGAGGCAAAGAATTACTGTAAAGGCATGCATCATCTTTCACTTCAGGGAGTCAACAAATACTATCTAAAGTTAAATTAAGTGAGATCTACCTAAGGGTTATGGGTTAACATTCTAGAAGAACTAGAAGTAAAATTGTTAATACAGGTTCTTGGGGGGATACAGTACAGACTCAATGCTCTCCATCATCAGTGCTTACAAACTATTTTACCATGGGCATTATAACTTTGATTAAAACAATTTTAAAGTCTGACAAACACATTCCATTGGTGAAGCTGTAAGGTAACGGGCACTCTCATATGTGGGACTATGTACCGGCACAATCCCTGTGGAGGGGAACCGGACACTATTTAGCAAAATCACATATAAGTTTGCTCTCTGATCCAGCAATTCTACCTCTAAAAATCTATCCCAATGGTATAATAGTAAAAATATAGAAAGACACATTTATAAGAATATTCATTACAACACCATTTGTAATAACAACACTGGAAGCGATCTAAGCGGCCATCAGTGTAAGATTGTTTGAATAACCCAAAATCCATCCATCAGAGTACTAACTGTGCTGTCCTTAAAGAGAAATGAGGATGCTCGCCAGACACTGCTAGAAGTGATCTCTCTACAAACTATAAAATGAGAAAAGGGAAGGAGAGAAAAGTGCATTCAGAATGCTACCATTTACCTGAGAAAAGGTACTTCTATTGGTGTCACTGGAAATCAGCACTTTTGGGATAAGCACTAGGAGATTCAGATACAAGGGTGAGGAGGTTAAATAGAAATGCTATAGTCTGGAATCGGAAATATCATTACGAACAGTCTACCTTTAACACACACACACTTATTTCCTAGTGCTGACCCCTGGAAAACCCTGGAATAACGGCTGACCTAGCAGCAAAAAAACTAAACAAAGACAGTCCCAAAACCCAGACTATAATCTCTAACACCAATTCCCACCAAAAGGAAGCAAGACTCCTTAGAGAAACAGAGGAATACAGGTCTGGAGCAGGAAAAATAGAAGACAAGCTCAGAACATCTTGTCCTACCAAAAGGCAAGGGAGCTATTTTAAAAACTACTGGGATCAGGATCCTGTCAAAAGGATTCTAGAAGCTAACATGAAGAAGCTGTCACTAGACAAAGATAAGACAAATTAAACATCAGTGAGAACTATGGTAATCCAAATATAGTAAACAGGTTTAAATCTATGTGTTTAAGTCTTGGCGGGGGAAAACAGTCATCTCTGGAAAATACCAGCAAACTCAGTTTGAAAAATGAAGGGCATCAAATATTTAATCCTACTTTTCCTGGATGAACTGTACCTCACAGTAACCAAACAGCAGATATGGGCAAGTTTTTCTATATAGACATACTGTAGCTAGTATGAAGAAATGATAATGTAAAAATCACCATTTTACAGCCCCTAATAAAAAGACCAGAGAGATAGAGATAATCAGATATAATGTCCCTACTGATGAAAATACCTATCACCACATTTTAAGTATTCTTGCCAAGAAAAGAACTTGAATCTGATCAAGTAACTAAATCTAACTACCAATTTGTAGGAAATAAAGGGGACAGGACATTAAATTAAAGAGGATGCAGTGTAAACTACATAGGACAAATAACATACTTCTTCAATAAATAAATTGCAAGAAGGAAAAAAGACACTTACCAACCAACTGCAAAGTATGATCTTACTTGATTTAAGCAAATCAACACTAAAAATATACATAATTAGAAAACTCTGAACATATTTGATGATACAAAGGAATTTTTCTTTAGGTGTGATGTCATTGTTATGTTTTTAAAAAAAGAAAGTCTATCTTTTAGAGACACGTATGGCAATATTTAAGAATAAGATAGGACAGAACGACTGGGTGGTGCAGTCAGTTGAGCAACTGACTTGGTTTTGGCTCAGGTCATGATCTCAGGGTCCTGAGATGGAGCCCCAGGTCAGGCTCTGCACTGCTTAGGATTCTCCCTCTCCCTCTCTCAAGATCTCCATTCTCAGCGCCTGGGTGGCTCAGTGGGTTAAGCCTCTGTCTTCGGCTCAGGTCATTATCTCAGGGTCCTGGGATCAAGCCCCACGACGGGCTCTCTGCTCAGCAGAGAGCCTGCTTCCCCCTCTCTGCCTCTCTACCTACTTGTGATATCTCTCTCTATCAAATAAATAATCAACCTTAAAAAAAAAACCCTCCTCTCCCTCTCTCTGAAAACAAAACAAACAAAAAAAAAAAGAATGAGATATGATAGTCAGAATTCACTTCAAGATAATCCAGGTCTGGAGGACAGGAGGAGTTATAGTCAGTTATCTATAAAGGGAACTAAATAAGCTATACATTAATAAGTGTTTTAACACTGATGACCATTTGAGGGCTCATTGTACTATTCTCTCTACTTTTGTAGACGTTCAAAATTTCCCTTAAAAAAGTCTTAAGAACAATAATTTTAAGCACCCAGGAAAAAGAAATGAGAAGTTACGTTAAAAAGACTAAAAGTGGGAATGCCTGGGTGGCTCAGTTCGTTAAGTGTCCGACTCTTGGTTTCAGCCCAGGTCATGATCTCGGGGTTGTGGGATCAAGCCCTGTATCAGGCTCTGTGCTCAGTGTGGGGGGGGTCTGCTTCAGATTTCCTCTCCCACCCGCCCTAAATAAAATCTTAAAAAAAAAAAAAAACTAGAAATGAACAGTACCATCAGCTAAACAAAGAAATATAAATGATGCAACTCTTACGTAGAACTGAGTAAAAATTTTCAGATATTGTTTGAGAGGAGAGGCATCAAATGTTAAATACTATTGTTCTTACTCACATGCTCTTCTTATCTAAGTGGACTTTAAGCTTCTTTTCTCCCAGCCAGCAAAAGGAATAATGCTTTGCATATATGAGGATGACAGAACTTCAAATAAATTCAGTAAAATATACAACACATCATACCTAACATACTCACAAAGAAGAAGCAAATACTTTCTCTGTGGCTTTAAAAAAAAAGCTATAAAAAGGAACACTTGCTTTGACCTTGATTCCAGGGGTTCAAATAAGTGTGCCCATCCTCGCCAAGCATTGTTAATGACAGCTGCCGTTTACTCCACAATCATTTCTCTGCTGAAGGTGAGATACAAGATTGCTTCTAATCCTTACAACAATCCTACAGGTCAATTTATCAGCTTCCTTCTACAAAAAAAAACAAAAAACAAAAAAACAACTGAGGCTGAGAAACTTGGGACTCCGACAGGGACTGCGTGTGTCTCCAAGGCCCACATCCCCCAGCTCCTCTCACACGCTGAGCACAAGAACTGTTTGCTTGGAGTCAAACAGCATCTTGCTCTAGACGGGTTTCCTTCCTCCTGTTTATTCAAACAGACTCGGCGAGATCAATGAAACATCCCTGAAACCTTTCCTGCGGCTCAAGTGAGTTCGAAAGTTTATTTTTTTCTCTGTCTAAATTGAACGTGGACGGATTTCCCTTCAGCAACCTGGCTCAGCCCACTTTAAGTCTTACTCATCGGATGAAGTACGCACATTCACCAAGGAGCCCTTAAAGATCTCCTCCTTTCTCACTGCAGACTACAACGCCTTCTCCCAATTATAACTTTCCACTTTTCCTCAGAAAAAGCAAACACATTACATAACTGGCCCTCACCTTCCAAACACTCACTTATAACTTTGCTAACCTTGGCAAGTCATCTTTGATTCTTCTCTTGCCCCTTACATGTACTTTGTCACCAAATCCTGTCAATTCTACCTAAAATCTCTCCCCAATCTTTCCCTTTTCTTTCAACAACCAAAACCCCACTTCAGGCCTTGATCTTCTACAGCATAAACACAGGTCCATAAACCAGCGGTCTCCAATTTTTTTTCCATGCATTCCTTCCCATCAAAAAATTTGAGCATACATCTGATACACATATATTTCTAAACTGTGAGAATGTCTTACTATACTTAGACATTCGAAAATACAAAAACAGAAATTTTGACAATTGATATAAAAACAAATATAAATTCTAACATTTTTTTCGCACCCCAATGGATCATCTTCTACAGGCCAGAGTTAGCATAGTTCTATACTAATGCTGCCAGAGTGATCGTCCTAAAAACCCCAACCTGATCGTATTACGTTCCCAACTCAAATCTTTCAGTGGCATCATGTTCCAGTGGCATAAGCTTTTACTTTTTTCAATGCCATCTCCTCTAGCCCTTATTCACATGTCCTGTATTTCTGCCATACCTGTCTTTTACACAGTTCCCTCTGCCTACAAATTCTTTATTTTTGACACCCATGGATTTCTATGTTAACAGTATCTCCAAGAAAAAAAAATACATTCTAAATACTGTAACCAATTTACAAAATGAACTTTGGGAATACAACCTATCTTTTCTATAGGAAGTCAAATATTTTGAACATACCTTTTGTTACTTCCTTTATAGGGCTCCTTTTCAAGTCCTAAATACTTGGAAAGAATGGGTATGGATTCCAATAAAAGTCAAGGAGACTAACTTTGTTTTTATTTTCTTTGGTTTATTTTTCTTCCTTGTTTATCTTTCCATTTCCCAACAAAATCCTTTTAAGCAAAAAGGATGTTGTAAATCCAGAGATTAGTTCCCTCTAGGGCCAGGAAAAAGGCTGAACCTTTGCAACGCACAATGAGAACTCCAGCCAGGAGCTTACACACAGATGTGACAGCCTGACACACATTTTTCTACAACACTCCAGGTTTACCTTCCCTGTTTCAACTTCCTAGCTGCTGTGCAAAGCCCTCCGCATTGACTGCAATGACTAAGATTAGAATGGAGTTGCACCAATACATTATCCAGAAAAGTCATGAAAATTCAAGTGACTGACTTTGGGCACTAATAATGGGGAGATCAGTCTCCAGCAAGACTCTCATTCCACCACCCCAAGTTTTTGTATGGTCTTCCATGGGGACTGGCAGGGGAACACTGCATGGTTAGAGGAAAGAGAAGAGGCAGTATTGGGGGCAGGAGAGGGGTTAGGTAAACCCCTAGATGAAGGACATCACATTTCAACTTCTGGTCTTATCCCACAGAAGGGAGACAGGTCAACTCTGCTACGTAACAGGCCTTACAAAACAAGCAAGTCTGTGGTGCATTTTGGTAATGGGATCCTATGATGAGCAGTCCAAAAATAAGACTGAAAAAGAGCTATCCTAAGAAGCCAAAGCTGCTTTTCTGTACCAAAAAACAATGCAAAGGGGTTATCCCACTCCCAAGTCATAAAACTTCCACTGGTCTCCCTCCAGGAATGCATCCTCCCTTAATCAAGTCTCACCTTTCTTTCAGTTCAAGTTTCAACGTCTTCTGAGAAACTTCTCTGTCTACTCTGATTTTTTTGTTTTCTACACTATCATTTGGGCCAAATCAAAACCACAATGAGGTACCACTTTACACAAAGTGGTACAATTGCTTTGGAAAACAGTTTTACGATTTCTTAAACAGAGTTACCATATGATCCGGCAATTCCACTCCTAGGTATATACCCAAGAGAAATGGAAAACATATGTCCACACAAAATGTTCACAGCAACATTATTCATAACAGTGAAAAAGTAGAAACAACCCAAATACCTAACAACTGATGAATAGATGAACAAAATGTGGTTTTATCTATACAATGAAATATTATTCACCAATTAAAAAGTAATGAAATATTTATATGCTGTAACATAAATAAACTTCAGGACCATAATATTAAGTGGAAGACAAAGGATTATATATTGTATGATTCCATTTACATGAAATGCCCAGAATAAATCTACAGCAACTGTAAGCCGATTAGTGATTGCTCAAGGCTGGGGTTTCGGGGAATGGGAAGTGAATGCTAATGGGTACAAGGTTACTTTCTGGGGGTGATGAAATGTTCTTAAATTGGATAGTAGTGTTTGATCACACTTTTGTGATTATGCTAAAAATCACTTAATTATATATTTTTACAAAATAAATCTTACAGTATGTTAATTACACCATAAGTTGTTTACTAACTGCCATGGGCTACAAAGCCCTACTCAGCCCCCCCCCCCCCCCCCCCCCCCCCCGTCTATATCTCTGACCTTACCTCAAGGCTCTGTCCCATCAGTCACTACCCAAACCTCTGGCCTTCAAGCAGTTCCCAAAATGTATCTAGGGTTTTCTCACCTCGAGGCCTTTGTATATATATGCTCAACTCCACCTGAAATGAAAAGTCTTCCCCAGTCCCTTTACAGGACAAATGTTTTCTCATGCTCAAAGTCTCCACTCAAATGTCAGCTCTACAGTAAACCTGTTCTAAAACAGGACAGCCGCCCCTGCATTCTCCCTCGGCATTCCTTTCCTTTCTAGCACATCCACGTGGCTTTATGGGAATTGATCTGTTATTTTTAACCTGTTGGGTCCACCAGACTCTAAGCTCCATGAGAGCAGGAACAAGTATGTGTTATTTAGCATAATTCTGAATGTCTAACACAATTCCTGGCATGTGCCTAAAAGTGGTAATTAACATTTTTATTTCCCTAATATGCCACATCTTCACACATACTGCTTCTCCCTCTATTGAGACTACTGCCACCACCATCACCACTCCCCTCTGCTACCACTCTTGCCCTTTTCACTCCTTTACTCATGTCTCCTGTCTCAGCTAAAACAGCCTTCTTGATGAAGCCTGCTTTTCTTGCTTGAGTCATCCTGGGAAAACAGTCTCTCCATTTCCTTACCTATTCAGGACTAGCAGCACCTCCACCATAGCACTGATGAGAGTGTATCATACTGGGGTTTTTATTGGTGGAGAGGGGGCCCGGAGGGAGTTTATTTTGTTTTGCATTTCTGTCTCACTACAGAGAGTTTGGGAAACCTTAAAATGAAGAAAAACCTTTTCATTTTTGTGTCCCTAGCACACAGTCCACTAGCAGGCACATGATACTAATCATGACAATACCAGTAATGACTAATATTTTCTGAGTGCTCATGATGTGCTTCACACCCTTAGTTCTACAGTGAGTGAGTGAGTGAGTGAGTGAATAAATGGATACACTTCTTGGTCACAAACCTCAAAGAGGTCACAGTCTGACAGGGACAGAAGACAGGTATGTTGGCTAATGCAGAATTAATACCACCACAAGGCCAAATGAGCTGCCCTGTCCAGTCTCTATGGCTTCAAATCTTAAAGTATGCTCTTCTCTGCATCCATAAATGTCAGGTTTCCTCAAACTCACTTAGAATACTTCCTTCGATTACTTAAAATCCACTTCCTGACCTTGGTGCCTGGAAACAATTTCTAGGATGTCACCACAAGCAATATTAAACTGCCACACAGTTTCCTGCTGTATGTCTGCATTATCAGTTAAATTGCTTCATATTAACCACATTCTAGTCCACTGGGATCACTCAAACACTAAATAAGATTTAAACCTACCTGTCGAAGATTGCCAGTTTCCACTGCTCCTTTTATCCCTCTAGATAAAGGTCTGCTCAGGTTTAAAGTTCAGGAGCTTTCCAGGGTGCTACCTGCACACTGGTGACCTTTTCTTTCCCTGCCAAGTAGGTGCTTGGTTTGAAGCTAGACACTATTCGTTTAGATGAACATGAACTAAAAAAAAAAAAAAAGCACTCTTTAGAAAAAGTAAGTAATTGGGCACCCGAGTGGCTCAGTTGGTTAAGCATCTGCCTTTGGCTCAGGATGTGGTTGCGGGGTTCTGGGACTGATTCCTGCATTGAGCTCCCTGCTCCCTGGGGAGACTGCTTCTCCCTCTGCCTCTCTCTCTGTCTCTCATGAATAAATAAACAAAATCTCTTTAAAAAAAAAAAAGAAAAGAAAAAAGTAAGTAATTCTCTGCACAGACCAGGGCAATTAACTTAAAAACATAAAACCTCTTTCTTCTCAAGAGTACAGGTAGCAAATTGTTCTTATAACTCTATGTAAACTCACCTTGGAGCCTCAGTCAGGATCTTCAGATCCTACCACACTTCTTAAATCATTCCATAAACTCTTCCTAAACAACTCTGTATGTCAGGTACCAGGTCTGACACAGGGAACTCAAGGACAAATAAGACAGTCCTGCTCTCAAGAAGTTTACTCTCCAGTTTAATATGGAAGACAGTCAAGGAACTGAATTTGGTGCTAGAACAGTGAGAAACACAAGGGGCCACAGAAACACACGAGGGGCACCTGGCCTAGGATGAGGAAGGAGTGCACAGATGAGGGTCACCCGCTCTAGGCTGAAAAGAAAATGCACAGATGAGGGGCACCAGGCCTAGGCTAGGGGTGGTTGCACAGATGAGGGCAGCTGGCTGAGCTGGGAGGGGCTGAGAGTGCAGAACCAGGATCAGGGCGGGCTTCCTGGGGACAGCAACCAATCTTAGGCAAATAAACTCCCTTTCTCTCATGAAAAATGTGGTCGGTAGTACCTATATCATTGGACAGTTGTGGGGATTTGATGAAATGGTTCACATAAAGCAGTACCACCATGCCTGACACAGAGATTATGCTCAACCGGCCTTAGCTTGAAGTCTGATCAAGCACTATAACTCAACAACTGTGCTAGCAACGCAACCGCTTTATTACTAATCATACAACAGACACGAGCTGTACGATTACACAGTGTTGTTTTAATCAAATTTTATTTAATAAGAGAATGTTAAGTCCTGCTCTTCGCATTAACAGTCTAATTCCTTGATCAAAACTTTCTTCACCTCTTAAAACATACCATTTCTGACATTTCTGGCATAAAATATATGGGTTTTCTTGTTTTTTGATAGAGAAGGTATAAAAGAGAACTAACAATTGCTGAATTTTTAATACAGGCCCAGCAATCATGTTGATACAGCATTTATTGCTCATTATGACTCTGCAACATAGTCCTCCCCATTATACCCTCAGGGAAACTGAGGGTGAAAGAGGTAGTTCGTGTGAAGTTCCAGTCAGTATACAAAAGAGCTGGAATTTGAACCAGCTCTGATTCCACATCATCAGCCTGACTGGGTCACATAGCATCAGAGATAAGAGGAAACACTGGCGGCCATAGTGCTCTCCTATTGAGGGGCCCCAGAGTGCTGTGTTCCACCCCCACCCCAACACACACACATACACACACACACACACAGCTGTCCCTACACAACAGAGCCTACACACTTAGATTTCAACTCAGACAGCTCAATACCTTGAGCTAATTCTGTTCTTTCCTTTCAGGGTAGAACAGTTAGTGACCAAAGTTCTGTTTCCTCCAAAGACTAGGGGGGCAGCATCTATGTAGATGGTCCCTAGCCACCTGTCCATCCCCATTCCTAGCTGCGGACAGAAATCAAGAGTCACCATAAATCACAACTATTTTTCATAACTTCTCTTCATGTTCTCTTTCAGTCCCACCACAAATAAAGCAAACATATTTCCCAAGCCTAAGCTTTTATCCCAGAGCAAGGTGGCTTCAAAATCAAAAAAGCTATTCTTTACACTAATTTCACACCTTAGTAAGTTCCTTCACCCAAGTGCTCAGCTGTAACAGTAATGGGTTCCACAAAACACACCTGAGAAATGTATGTGAACCTGCAACCTTCGAGAGCAAGACAGAGACCGGAGGTCTAGGCACCTGACCTTCCACTGGTTGGATTTTCATGCTGGTTCTGACACTGACAGCCTTGTGTCAGTCAGGCAAGTTTCTGAACGTCTCTGTAACAAAGGTAAGCATCCTCACAAGCATACTCCGCGACTGTAAGGTGGCTTTTGGAAAGTGTTTCTAAGTGCTATTGAAATTCAAGTTTACAACTCTTTCTTAGAAGCAGGAGCTAAACTTGGAGTACCTCCTTAATCCCAATGCTTTACAAACTATGTCTTTTTACTCCCAAACTTCTTAAGCTGTTGTTTGGAGCACACTTCTAACTCTCCCCCGTTTCCACAAAATCACAAACGAACAGCGTGCTCATCCGACTGTTCTATTTTCATTATCATAAGCGAACTTTTCTAGCTTCATTTAGCGGATGTCTCAGGCCTGCCGCCGCACATATGAGCCATTGGTGAATGGGAAGCCTAAGCCAGTCAAGGGACTACCAAGGATGGGCAGGGGCCACGCTGCATGGACATCGACTGGACATGAGAGACAACATTTGAATAATTATTAGAGTTTGTCCTCAGGGCCCTTCCCCTTTCAAACTTCCCCAGCATTATTCTCAAAGTGCTGAAATAAACACATTCCACAGACTTTCTTGTAAGCAGGTTTAAAGTGACCTATGAAAGCCGTTTAGGGAAAAAGCCTATGCTGTCAACTTTGTTTTTAAGTGCCCTTCAACAATTCTATTACTCACAGAGAAAAGTGAACATTTGTTAGTGATTAGAGATAAGGCATCTCATGTTCTGGAGCTGAGGAAGGGAGAGGCCCAAAAAGGACCTGACGGGAAGGGGAGATAGAGTCTAAAGCAACACACC
Source organism: Lutra lutra (assembly GCF_902655055.1). NCBI lineage: Eukaryota > Metazoa > Chordata > Mammalia > Carnivora > Mustelidae > Lutra > Lutra lutra. Next base: position 84,823,247 of record NC_062290.1, read on the forward strand.
CAAACTGGACTGCATAAAAGTTGCACTTTCCAAAGTCAACTTCTAGGTCTAGAAGCAAGGCAACAATGTTTCAATGGGTCCTGAAGTTTGATGTATCAACAACATCCCCAGAAAACGAATCCCCCACCGAGGACCCGAGGTGAATGAATGAGGGAATTTGCCAGACTGGATTTACAAAGCCTCTCCAGCCACTATCAAGATCAGGTGCTCAATTACGACACAGAGGCATCTTCCTTCATAGCCTTTGGCCCTTGCTGTGTGGCGACTTTCACAGATAAGAGGTAAAGGAGGAAAGAGAAAGGGGCCTTCCTCCGCAGTCCATCCAGACCTTAAATCCAGGAGTGGCCCCTCCGAGGACCTGAGGCGACTTTCTGTGGGGACCGCAGGCCGTAAGCAGACCTCTCAGGACCTGCCCAACTCTCAGGGGCGCCCCAAACACACCCATTTGGGGAGTTGCTTCCGGAGATTTCTCACCCTCCCCCCAACAGTTGTGTGAGCGTTTTCAGAGGTTCTGTTATCCCGGGGAGGGGGCCACCTTGTAATCTCTGCGACTCCGGCCCTCAGGTGAGGAGGGGACACCTGACCACCAGAGCCCTTCCACCCCGCGCGCTCCCCGCCCCCGCGCCTCCCTGGATCGCCATGGCAACCGTCCCCCTCCCCGCGTGACGCCGGCACGCGGGGCGCCCCTCAGGCCCCGGCAACAAGTCCCCCGCGCCGCCCGCGGCCTGCAGCCCTCTCCCGACCTCGCCGCCCCGCGCCCGGCCCGGCTCCGCCCGGCCGCACTCACTTGATCCTGGAGCCCATGGTCCCCGGGCCTCCTCATGGGCCCGCGGGCCCCGCTCGGCGCTGCGCTGCAAGCCCGCCCGCCCGCGGCCGACCGGCCTCCCTCCGGCGCTCTCCCCGCCCCTTCCTCCCTTCCCTCAGGCTGGGCCCGCCCGCTCGAGGCTCGCTCCCTCGTCGCCGCCGCAGCCGCCGCCGCCTCCCGGGGTTAATGTACTCGCTCCAGCCCGGCGAACGCCATGGTCGCCGGCGCGCGTACCCGGCGCGCACCGCCCCCTCCGCCTCCCACACCGCCGCCTCCTTCTGCCCGCGCCGCCGCCACCCGCGGGGGCTGCCGGGAAGTGTAGTCCGCTCGAGGGGGGCGGGGCCGTCTGAAGGCTGTCGGGGACGCGAGCGGCTCTTCAGCCCCGCGGGGGATTCGCGGAGCTGGGCGAGCCTTTTCCCCGAGGTCCCCCGAAGACTTCCACCCACCGTGCTCCCATACCTCTTCCTACAGAGAGTGGGGAATACACCCTCATCCTATGGAGGCCCCCGAGCTCACCTGAAGAAACCTCCACCCGTTCCAACGTTATGAGTCCTCCCGCCCAGTAGCTTTGGCGTTCAGATGTCTCCCACTCAGGCCTCCGGGAAAACACAAGTTTTCCCTTTTTTAAATGCCATCCATACCTTCCAGTAAGGAAGCCACTTATGTTAAGCCACTGTGGCTTAAGGGAGCCTCTTCTCTATCACACTATACATTTCCCCAGCATGGTGCTTGACAGAAGCCCCTTCCTCTTCCCTTAGATCTTTCAGGAGAGGAGCACCTAGGTGGCTCAGTTGGGTAAGTGTCTGTCTTCGGCTCGAGTCATGATCTCCTGGTCCTGGGATGGAGCCCCACATCAGGCTTCCTGCTCAGCAGGGAGTCTGCTTCTCTCCCTCTCCCTCTGCCCCTCAGCACTGCTCGTTCTCTCTCTCTGAAATAGACAAAAACCTTAAAAAAAAAAAATCTTTAAGGAGACCTCTCCTACCCACAGGAGCACCACCGGAGGCTTCGTACTATCCATTTAGTGGCTCTGTTCTGCCCTACCCTTGAGGACTTCTGCCTCCCTATATAAGCCATTATGGGGACTCCAATACAGAAAGGTCATGTCATGGTAATAGTCCCTGATAGAGAGTAGTAACTCAACGGGAATGAACGTGTTTGAGTCAAGCACCAACCTGCTACCTGCCTCCACTCCTCCCTGGGGCTCACCTTCAGGAACACCCCAATATCATTTCCTCTACGCCTGGGGGAATCACAAAGGAAGCAATAAAGAAGGCTGCCCTTAGGACCCACCATTCACTGAGTGAGTGAGTGTTATCCCTGAACGAGGCATGGCTGGTTCTCTACTATTTCCCCTACAGAGTTAGCACCACTCCTCACAATCATCTTGTGTGTGTCCACCACCACCACCCACAACACACACACATCAATTTCACAAAGAGGAAAGGTTACATAACTTGCAACTGCTGGAGCAGAGATTAGTATCCAGGCCGAATAATTCCAAACACATGTGACATAGTTGCGCTGTAGGATGGCACCTTTGACCACAAGTCAGAAGACATAGCAGATTCATGGTTCACTTCTGAAAATAATCCTTTCTTCTCCTTCTTCCTCTTCTTCTTTTACAATTTTCTTTTCTTTTCTTTCTTTCTTTCTTTCTTTTTTTTTTTTTTTAAGTGTAGATGTAATGGATCTTATGGTTCTACCCCAGTCTACTCCAACTTCATTGTGGAGTAGGATGTTTTCAGAGTGGGATGTTTTGTGGGAGTTTTTTGTTTGTTTTGTTTTTTTAAGATTTTATTTATTTATTTGACAGACAGAGATCACAAGTAGGCAGAGAGGCAGGCAGAGAGAGAGAAGGAAGCAGGCTCCCCGCTGAGCAGAGAGCCTGATGCGGGGCTTGATCCTAGGACCCTGGGATCATGACCTGAGCTGAAGGCAGAGGCTTTAACCCACTGAGCCACCCAGGTGTCCCTCTTTTACGATTTTCTGTTCTAAAATGCCATTCATTCCTTTTGCCATTTTAGTGCTTATAAATTCCTGAGATGTGTCCCCACCACTCAATCACTACAGTAACTGGTCCTAGGTCCCTGCTAAGCAGGTAGCAAAGAAAACAAGAACTGCCTCTTTTGGAGTTACATTCCATATAAAGGTAATTTCTCTCCTTTGCCTGTGCCTTGAGATTGTTGAAAGCAAAGAATGAACTTTATTGAATTAAAGCAAAAACATTGAAAGTCCAACCACCATTTTGAATTCCAAGTCTTTTGCACCCAGACACCAACACTGACTTATAAACAACCCCAGGAGCAAAGCTCTGCTAGACAGACAGGGCCTCTGTGGTGTTTATTCACCTTGTTTTCTATGAACCCTCTCCAAAGAACAGTTGTTATCAAGATCTTCCCTGGAATGAACAGCCAGTTCAAAAGCTCTGAGCAGGAGACTATAAATAAAACAAAGTTATTTGGTGGAGGGCAAAGCTGGCTCCTTTTCAAAGGAGGTTGTAGCCATCCTGGCCACAAAAATGTCTGGGTGCCTGCTGGGTGGTGTGTGTGTGTGTGTGTGTACGTGTGTGTGTTGGAGGGGGAGACTGGAGGTGGTTTTGGGGGGTTATCTATCTGTCCAGGTGGCCTCTGAGACTGCAGGGTGGTCTGGGGAGAGAGCTTTGAGCTGGGAGTTAGGATACTGACTAGCACCACTGCCTAGCAAAGCAATTTAAAGGAAATGATTAGAAAATTGTCTGCTTCAGTTTCCTCCTCAGTAAAATGGCTAGAGAGGATGAGGAGGAGCTCACCTCATAAGAGAGGGTATAATGTAAGAGTTAAGAGCCCAGGATCGGGAGCCATACTTCATGGTTGAATCTCAACTCTACCTCTGACTAAATGTGTGCCCTTGGGTAAGTTATTCACTCTCTGTGTGCCTCAGTTTCTCTCTCTGTAAAATGGAAATTATGGTCATAGATCTTACTGAGTTGACATGAAACTTAAATGAGTACATGACATCTAAAAGTATTTAAACAGTGACCTGCTTATAGGAAGCAAGCAAAAATTAATAGTAACTATTATATGCACAACTTAGCACACTTTTGCTTTTCTTATTAATAGTAATAATCTTCATAATAAATAGTCCTGTACTTAGATTCAGGAGACCTGAGTTTCCAACCTAGAATGTAATTGTTTACATTATGGGTCAGAATTTAGTTCAGCTGTAAATGATAGGAGCCTGAAATAACAGTGACTGAAAAGAAAAAAAAGAGTTTCTCTTTCACATAATGTCTGGGGTTGAATGTTCCAGAGCTGGTATGGCAGTTCTGTAAATCATACCATAAGACTTGAAGGCACAGAAACAGGACAGGGCGGCTGATTTGGCCTTGTGGTAGTATACCTGTCTTCTGTTTCCATCAGACTCTTTGGGGTTGGTGGCCCAGAATTCTATGTTATCGTGCCCTTATTCTCCCAATAAGCTTCTACCTTGTGGTCCAGAACAGCTGCTTGAACTCTAGCCTTCTAATCTGCAACCCAGCCAGCAGGAAGAAAGAGGGTCATGCCCAATCCCAACCCCTAATCCTTAAATACACTTTCCTGGAGTTCCTCACACCACTTCCACTTATGTTCTATTGGCCAGAACTTAGTTATACAACCACATCTCATTAAGGAAGTATAGCCCTTTTTTCAGACAATCATGTGCATTGCTGAAGGGGGTCATTTCCTGGGAAGAAAGGGAGAAAAAAAAGGACACCTGGGGGCTCAGTGGGTTAAGCGCCTACCTTTGGCTCAGGTCATGATCCTAGGGTCCTGGAATTGAGTCCCACATTGGGCTCCTTACTCAGCAGGGAGCTTGCTTCTGCCTCTGCCTGCCACTCCCCCTGTTTGTGCATGTGTGCACTCTCTCTCCCCAACAAATAAATAAATAAAATCTTTTTTAAAAAAGAATGGGAGAAAAGATATTGTAAAACAACTGTCAGTCTCAGCCAAGCACCTTGGGCAAGTCACTGTATTTCTCTGGGTCTCAGTCTCCCTATATATAAAGTAAGAGAATCAGGCCAGATGATCCCTCTTCAAATCCCTTTTCAGGGGTACCTGGGTGGCTCAATTGGTTCAGTGTCTGACTTTGGCTCGGGTCATGATCCCAGACTCCTGGGATTACCCTGCCGGGGGCTCCCTGCTCAGTGGGGAGTCTACTTCTCCCTCAGCCCCTCCCCCCTCAAATAAATAAATACAACCTTTTTTAAAGAAGCCCTTTCCAGTTCTAAAATTCTATAATTCAGTTTTATAAACCTAGATGAATCAGATGTTATTCAAATAAAAAGAGGCCTCTCTGCCAAGTACATGGGATAATCAGTTGTTGGGATTGAAACCTTCCAGTGATGAGGAGGGGTTTAGGAACTTTGCTTTCTGGCCTATTGTCAAAATAGGCTAAGCATACCTAGCCAATAAATAATCCCACAGTGTGTGCAATACCACCCGCGCAGACACTCATGCTCCTGTTTCCAAGCTTGCCCTCACTCTCTGTACCTGTTTGGGTTTTTCTGCTTAGGATTTTGAGAGCTGTTACCTATTCAGGGAAGGATAGCAGCCCCAAAGATCTCTAATACCTCATTAACGATACTGTATGAAACAGCAGGACCCACAGGCCAGTGGTATGTTGTTCCTGGTCCACTTAGGCATGATCATATATATTTTTTTAAAACTTGAGATAAGGGGCGCCTGGGTGGCTCAGTGGGTTAAGCCGCTGCCTTCGGCTCAGGTCATGATCTCAGGGTCCTGGGATCGAGTCCCACATCGGGCTCTCTGCTCAGCAAGAAGCCTGCTTCCCTCTCTCTCTCTCTCTCTGCCTGCCTCTCCGTCTACTTGTGATCTCTCTCTGTCAAATAAATAAATAAAATCTTTAAAAAAAAAAAACGAGATAAAATTCAAATGCCATAAAAGTCATCATTTTAACATGTGCAAGTCAATACTTGTAAATATAGTCACAAAGTTGGAAAACTATCATCACTACCTAACTTCATAACACTTCATCATCCCAAAAAGAAACCTTGTATCCACTAGTGTTCACTCACCTTTTCTGCCCACCAACCCCCCCACCTTGTACCCTGGCAACCATGTATCTTTCTGTCTCTATGCAATTGCCTATTCTGGATATTTCATATAAGAGGAAACACATGCTCATGTGGCCATTCTGCCTGCTTTCTTTCACTTATTATAACGTTTTCAAAGTTTATTCATGTCGTACCACCTGTCAGTGCATCATTCTTTTTGACTACCATGTAACATTCTATTGCGTGGATGGACCACATTTTGTTGGTGGTGGATGCTTAGGTTGTTTCCACTTTTTGGCTCTGATGGATAATGTTGCTCTGATCATCCACGTACAAGTTTTTGTGCGGAAGTACATTTATAATTCTCTTGGGCATTGTGGCTATGTTCTTCAGAAAGAATCCAGTTCATTAATAGGGGTGCTGCTGCCCTTACCCAAAAAAGGAGGAGTTATGTAATGAAATAAGTTTGGGATATGCAGAATCACATCAAGTTAGATAGGTTTGGGGCACCTGGGTGGCTCAGTATGGGTTAAGGCCTCTGCCTTTGGCTCAGATAATGATCCTGGGGTTCTGGGATTGAGCCCCCGCCATCGGGCTCTCTGCTCAGCTGGGAACCTGCTCTGCCCCCCACCCTCTGCCTGCCTCTCTGCCTACTTGTGATCTCTGTCAGGTAAATAGATAAAACCTTTAAAAAAAAAAAAAAAGCGGGCGCCTGGGTGGCTCAGTGGGTTAAGCCGCTGCCTCCGGCTCAGGTCATGATCTCAGGGTCCTGGGATCGAGTCCCGCATCGGGCTCTCTGCTCATCAGGGAGCCTGCTTCCCTCTCTCTCTCTCTCTCTCTCTCTCTCTGCCTGCCTCTCTGTCTACTTGTGATCTCTCTCTGTCAAATAAATAAATAAAATCTTAAAAAAAAAAAGTTAGATAGGTTTATTCCCCCGAGCATCTCATCAACATTTATGTAGCAAAGTGCCCCATAGATCTCCTTGGAGGAGAGCATACGCCTTCCCAGTAGTAAGCGAATGGACACTGGAATCAAGCCTATCCAAGGCGCTCATGGAGTGAATTTGGAGAATGTTTCTTAAACTCTGTGAGCCTTAGTTTTCTCATTTTAAATAAGGGGATGATAATACCCACCTCAAGAAGATGAAATAAAGAATGTAGGATTCCTGCTGTATACATTTAGAATTCAATAAGTGGAAATATTACTGTGCTAAATTGTCAGATTGATAAAGACAGAAACCACATCGGCTTATCCATATCTAAACCTCAACATCTAGTACAGAGCCTGGCAGGAAGGCAGTGATCAATAAATATTTATTGAATGAATAAATAAATGACCTCAAAACCCTCATTTTGAGCCTCCTCTCCTAGAAATAATAAGCCACAGAACATGGGGTTCCCCAGGTGGCTCAGTCATTAGGTGTCCCAGGGTTCTGGGATCTAGCCCTGCATCAGGCTCCCTGCTTCACAGGGGGACTCCTTCTCCCTCTCCCACTCCCCCTGCTTGTATCCCCTCTCTGTCAAATAAATAGATAAGATCTTTTTTAAAAAAATGAAAATCTTTAAAAAGAACAAATAAAATCTTTTTTTTTAAAAAGTAAGTCACAGAACAATATTTGGGAAATGCTTTCTTCCTTAAATTTGAACTTATTGTATTAAATTAATAAATTTCTTTACCTTCTATGTTTTATGTTTTCTTTTTTTTTTTAAGATTTTATTTCTTTATTTGACAGAAAGAGAGATCACAAGTAGGCAGGGAGGCAGGCAGAGAGAAAGCAGGCTCCCTGCAGAGCAGAGAGCCCAATGCAAGTCTGCATCCCAGGACCCTGAGATCAGGAGGCAGTAGGCTTAACCCACTGAGCCAACCAGAAGCCCCTATTTTCTTTTTAAACTTGTGATAAAACACACATAACATAAAAGTTACCACTGTTGCCATGTTTAAATATACATTCAATGGCATTAACTGTATTCAGAATATTTTTCTACCGTTGCCACCCTCCATCTCCAGAACTTTTTTTCCAAATCTCCCCAAACTGAAACTCTGTACCCATTAGGCAATGACTCCCCATTCTTCCCCCCACCGGCCCTTGGCAACCACCAAAGACTTTCTGTTACTAGGAGTCAGACAACTTTAGGAACCTTGTGTAAGTGGAATCATATAGTATTTATCCTTTTTTGACTGGTTTACTTCATTTAGCCTAATGTCCCCAAGGTTCATCCATGTTTTATTTTGTTTTCTTTTGTTTAAGTGGGTCCCGTGCTTAACCCGGGGCTTGAACTCAGGACCCCCCAGGCTCAAGAGTCCCACGCTCTACTGAGTCAGCCACGTGCTCCAAGGTTCATCCTTGTTGAGGTATGTATCACAACCTCCTTCCTTTCCACTGTATGTATGTACTACATTTTGTCTCTCTGTTCATCTGTCCACGAACTCTCAGGTTGCTTCCACCTGTTTGACTGTTATGAATAATGCTGCTATGAACATGGGTGTATAAATATTGCTTGAGTCCCTGCTTTCAGTTCTTTGGGGTATATACCCGGAAGTAGAATTGCCAGATCATAGGGTGGTTCTATTTTTCATTGTCTGAGGAGCCACCGTACTGTTCCATCATGGCCGTGCTATTTTTTTTTTTTAAGATTTTATTTATTTGACAGACAGAGATCACAAGTAGGCAGAGAGGCAGGCAGAGAAAGAGGAGAAAGCGGGCTCCCCGAGGAGCAGAGAGCCTGATGCGGTGCTTGACCCAGAACCCTCCAGAACCCTGGGATCATGACCTGAGCCGAAGGCAGAGGCTTTAACCCACTGAGCCACCCAGGCGCCCCATGGCCGTGCTATTTTACCTTCCATCAGCAGGCAGGAGAGTTCAAATTTCTCCACATCCTCACCAACACCTGCTGTTTCTATTTCTTCATAGTAGTCATCCTCATGGGTGTGAGGTGGTGTCTCATTGTGGTGTTTGTTTGTTTGTTTTTAATTTATTTATTTCTTTGACACAGAGAGAGAGCATGAGCTGAGGGAAGGAGCAAGAAGAGAGGGAGAAGTGGGCTCCCTGATGCGGGACTCGATCCCAGGACGCTGGGATCATGATCTGAGCTGAAGGCAGATGCTTAACTGACTGAACAACCCAGGCATCCCCTCGTTATGGATTTGATTTGCATTTCCTTAAAGATAGCGATGCTGAGGGGCGCCTGGGTGGCTCAGTGGGTTAAATCCTCTGCCTTCAGCTCAGGTCATGATCCCAGGGTCCTGGGATCGAGCCCCACATCCGGCTCTCTGCTTGGTGGGGAGTTTGCTTCCCCCTCTCTCTCTCTGCCTGCCTCTCTGCCTACTTGTGATCTCTCTCTCTCTGTCAAATAAATAATAAAATCTTAAAAAAAAAGAAAAGATAGCGATGCTGAACATCCTTTTGTGCACTGACTGGCCATGTGTGTATCTTCTTTGGAGAAACGTCGATTCAAGTCCTTTGCTCATTTTTTAAGTCAGGTTGTTTCTTGGGTTGCTATCATTGAGTTATAGGAGTTATTTATATATTATGGATTCTAACCTCTTGTCAGATGTGTGATTTGCAAATAGAGTCTCCCGTTCTGTGGATTGCCTTTTCACTCTGTTGATAGTATCCTTTGATGCAGAAAAATTTTAAATTGTGATGTAGTCCAATTTACCTATTTTTGCTTTTGTCGCATGTAGCTTTAGTGTCATATCCGAGAAATTATTTTCCAGACCAATGTCACAAAGCTTTCTCCTATGTTTATTTCTATGAGTTTTATAGTTTCAGTTCTTACATCTAGGTCTTTGATCCACTTTGAGTTCATTTTTATATATGATGTAAGGTACCTTTTTTTTTTTTACCTTCTTTTTTTTTTTTTTAGAAATTTTATTTAATTTTTTGAGAGAGACAGCAAGCATGCATGTGAGCGGTAGGCAGGGGGAGGGGACAGAGGGAGAGGGAGAATCTTAAGCGTGAAGCCTGAGAGAAGGCTTAGGATCTCAAGATCCTAAGATCATACATGACCTGAGCCAAAATCAAGAATTAGAGGCTTAACCCCCTGAGCCATCTAGCTATCCTAGGGTCTTTACCTTCTTTTGAGGGCTAAAGGTGCTTGAACCTGTCCTGTATCAGTAACCTCAGCCAGAAGGCTCACCTGCTCTCTGATTATATGGTGCATTATCTTACTATAGTTTAATAATACTACCTTGTGGGACGCCTGGGTGGCTCAGTTGGTTAAGCGGCTGCCTTCGGCTCAGGTCATGATCCCAGCGTCCTGGGATCGAGTCCCACATCGGGCTCCTTGCTGGGCAGGGAACCTGCTTCTCCCTCTGCCTGCCTCTCTGTCTGCCTGTGCTCGCTTGCTCTCACTCCCTCTGTCCCTGACAAATAAATAAATAAAATCTTTAAAAATAATAATAATAATACTACCTTGTAAATACTTAATAGTTTATATCTTTCCAACTGCTCAGTAATCAGGGAGAACCGTTGTCCTTGCTTGCTGATACACAGCTGGCTTAAATAATTTCCCTGAGATGAAACAGCTAGAAAGTGGAGCCAGACCTCAGCTCAGTTGACCTAGCTCCCACTTGTGGATTTATTTCTTAAGATACAGTGTTTTGTCTTGCTGTGGTTTTCCTTCATTGATTAATTCACTAATTCATCAAATATATTATTTTTTTAGTGGCATTAATAACATTGTTTAAAATTTTTTTTAAAAGACAAGAATAAATAGCGCACATAATCCCTCCGTAGGCCTTTCCTAGTTCTACATGGATGTGAAATGATGTGCTTAAGTCTTTTCTTGTGGAATCTAAGAACATAGGCCCTGGAGTCAATCACTAACTAGCAAGTCACTAACCTCTCTCAGACTCAGTTTCCTCAGCTGTAAAATGGGATAATAATACCTTCTTCCTCGGGTCATTGTGAGAACTGAATGTGTTAATGCGTGTGAAGTACATAGATTAGCCTTGCATTTAGTAATGGCTCAATGTGTGCTGTTATATAGTTGTCTTCTTGATAATGAACCCCCAACAAAAGACAAATTCTAAGGAAGGCCGATGAGAACTGATGATTTAAGGCTTTGATTCCTATAATTAGCTATGGGCATCAGTACCACCTGTGATGATTGTTTGTAATAAGGAGTTCGAAGTTCTGGTCTGGGAAATTCTCATTCAGGAGTGAAATCAGAGGCTCTGTGTTTTAACAAGTTCGGCAAGTGATGTAGAGCCACAATCAGGTAGGGAACTACTGATTTAAGCCTTACCCAGATGCCAATAAGGATTGAATTCCCATTAGTACCAACAGAGTCTCAGCAGGCCACCTGCTCCTCTCCCAAGATTCACCAGCCTCCGGCTCCGGATCCTACATTCCACCTGCTGGCTTTCTGAAATAGTCAGGGTATGTGGCTGAGCTTTGTTAGTACTTGGAGACCCAAGGGAGGTGTCATCAACAAACCATTCACTCATGTACCAAATTCCTCCTACGTGCCAGGTCCTGTGTTAAGGACTGCTTCCTGCTTCCAGCTGAGACCCATCCCTCTCCTCCACCCCTGCAGTGTAGCATTCAGCAAACATTCTTAGTGAGCTTACTGTGAGCGTGGTCCCCACGCCTGTGCTAAGGATACATCTATAAATGAGATAGTCAGTAGATGAGACACAGTGCAGAGTCTGGCCTGGTGTGCTCCCCTCAGCTACCTTGCTTACTTCTGATGTCTCATGCTGGACACCTGCAAAAGCACCTCTGTGATCTTGAACTTGCTTCTAAGACTCTTGCCTTGCCCCTGGTCTTCTAATGTCTGGGCTGTCTAGCTCATTACCTTGCAATGTGTTCTTCCACATTCCCCCTCTCTGCAGCTTGAGGATCTGATATGTACATTGTCTGCCCAGCCCTGACCTTGGTGCTTCTCAGGCCAGTTTGGGTGTTAATCCTCCTTGTCAGGACTTCTAGGACCCCTTGTCCTAGAGCTGCTCCCGTTTCCACCTGATTGACCCAGGCTTCTGGCAAGACTCAGGCCTAAACTCCAGAGGTACAGCCCTGTTCCTCTATTCCATGTTGAAGATGGCAACCACGTACCTCTACGCTTTCTGAACTGAGCTGGAGAGTTTACAGGACTCTGCCCAGTTGTACTCTTGGACTCTCTTACCAGTTTTCCTTTATTTAACACTTTTTTCCCCATATGCATTTACATATATTATTACTATATATATTATATATTATTTTTCCCTATTTATTTCAACCAACTACCCTTTCTCCTAAACTAATACCTCCCCTATTCATTTTAGTGTTTTGGTTGTGAGCAGAAAATCAGTTGAATTTTTAAGCTTCCATCCCAACATACCTCCCATTTCCCAAATCAGGGCACACAAAATGAGTGACAGTGATGACCTGCCTAGCATCTGAGTAAAGATTAAGACCCCTGTTCTCTAAACTCTTAGCCTGACCAGAGTTTTCATTGGTCAGAGTGGCCATGACCTTGAAGAGGAGATCCTCTGACCCCATTCAATGATGGTGTTTTTAACTTGTAGGTAGCTTTCTGAGGGTCTCAAAGGAGATTCTACCTCCTCAATCTGTGATCTCTGCTCCCAGGAGTGAAAGTCCTGTCTCTTTAGGAGTGATAGGGGGCGGGGCACCTGGGTGGCTCTGTCAGTTAAGCAACTGCCTCCAGGTCATGATCCCTGAGTCCTGGGATGGAGGCCCACGGTTTCTCTTCTCAGCAGGGAGCCTGCTTCTCTTTCTCCCTCTGTCTGCCACTTTCCCTGCTTGTGCTCTCTGTCTGTGTCAAATTTTTAAAAAAGGAAAGAGAGAAAGAAATGATAGAGGGAGCATCACATGGTAGTTAGGGCACACATCGCCTGGGGTTGGATCCTGGCCCTGTTAGTGCAAATTATGTAACCTTAACTTAGTTTCCTCATCTGGAGAGTGAAAATACTGTTAGTACTCGCTTCACATTATGGTGATGAGGATAAAATTATTATATCCATAAACACTGAGGACCCAGGGACAATAAGCACTTGATAAATGCGTTATTATTATCATAGGGACAATTGGTGGCCACTGACCACATCATTCCCAATCTTTGTAATACCCCGGAGAGGCTGGTACTATGAATACATATTTTCCAGGAGGGAAGGTGATTTGCCCACAGTCTCTCAGCCAAAAGCAATGAGAGCTCATAGAAGAGCTCAAGGGCCATCTGATTCCCAAGCTGCCTCTTCTTCCAAGATAACTTCTACCATGCTCCATTCTCTCACCCTCTCTCTCTCTTAGCTCAACTAAAAATATCCAGAACAGCATCCTCATCAGCTAATATGCATACTTTTTTTTTTTTTTTTTTGCCTTTTAAACGTTATCAGTTCATTCAAAGAAAAAGCTCTCACTTACATGAAGGAAGTTGCTGAGCTGCTCCTTTCCTTCCGAGAAAACTCATTGGAATGCAGAAAAGGGAGCTGCCTGTTGAAACCCCTCTGCTTCCAAGCTTGTGTCCCTAGCTGGATGGCAGCATAGCAGAGCGGGAAAACAAACTCCCCTCATCCACACACTCCCATCACATTTGAGCTTGTCAACTTCCCACAAGTCCCTCCCCACTGCCCCGAGAGTTGGTCTCCTGGGCTGTTCCGCTGAGCTTATAGGAGCGCTGGCCTTACAGAGTTCTGGTAAGGATTAAATGAGACAACCCATGGAGCCTGGCATGTAACATGGGGCCCCTCAGAAGCTGAGAGCTTCCATGACATAGGCGGTATGAATGGAGTAAATCACCAACATTCGCAGGAGAGGCAGGACAGCCTAGTGATTAAGCACGGGGGTTCTGCAGACGAGCAGGGGATGGCTTAGACCCCAGCATGTACCACGCTCTGGTTCTCTGACAGTTTCTTTCTTTCCCCAAGCCTTGGTTTTCCTGGAGTAAAAAAGATATAATACGTATAAAGAGCTCAGTAATGAACGGTGGCTGCATTCACAGCAAGCCTCCCCAACCACATCATCTCTCTAATAGCAGTGGAAGTAATTGATTTCTGCTTCTAGGGCAACGCACACACGGACACCACAGAGTGTGCATCCTGGGGCAGCTCCGGGCAGCTAAAGCCAAACTGTCTGCCCCGAATTCTCCTGCTGGTAATGTGGCTGATGACAGCTTAATGGACTCTTTACCCTTGAATGCTAAGGAGAAAATAACTCATGGCATTATAACATATGAATGTAATATGTTTTTTTTTTTTCTTGAGCAACATAGAGAGAAATTCAAAAACATATGTGGACTTGAGTCTGCACCCTGAACCTCCCTCTTCCTGGCCATGTCTATATGGGGAAAAGATTGAGCCATTGCAATCACCCAGATCATTCATGTTTGTAAAATATAGCCGTATCTGTGTGTGTGTATGTGTGTGTGTGTGTTTTCCTAAATGATCTGAGTCTAACAAAACAGAATATGTAGTCAGTTGGTTTATAAAGACAGGACTGTGAATGCCCCTAAGTTATTGATTTTCCAGGGGCAAGCCAGTTCCTCTCGGAATGGATGGGTAAATGTACACATTCCCGCATGCTTGTACACACACACACACACACACACACACACACACACCACGCACACACATACACACTCACACTCTTTCTCGTCATAGGGAAGCTGGTCCAAGATCCACCTGCACAAATTTCAGAAAGCCATGCCATCCTGACTAGACAGATGGGGGCCCCTCACTGTGGGAAGTTAAAACTTTCTTTAGCCTCACAGTCTGAGGGAGTGGCAGTCACGGGAACCTCCATTGGACTGAGGGGCTGGGCAGGAGGGGAGGAGGGCAAGGAGAATTACGTGAGAGGGGGCAGATCAGAGACTTGAAGAGTCAGGGTGATCCAGGTTCAAATCCATCGCGCTGACTTTGGGCAAGTCTCTTCCTCCTGTTGGAACCTCAGTGTCCCCATCTGTGAAATGGGTTTCACAACAGCCAGCTTCCATGGTGCTTAAGAACGAATAATGAAGCAGATAAAGGCCTGGCATGAGGCACAGTGCCAGGCTGAGGGTAGAGTTTGGGACAAGGTGGCTCTTCTCCCTCGGAAGGAAATCCAGGCCAGGCAGGAGTTGTGAGGAGTCCCAGCTACCAAACAGCGTAGGTAATGTCCTTTCCAGCCACCCAGAGCCTTGCCGAAAAGGAAGTGTGTGGAAGCTCGACTCTCCATCTGGCTAATGTTCTCTTGTGTTTCCTACTGGAGAGCATCGCTTTTTTTCACCTCACCTGGTTTGTTTACCCAAACAAGCTGCTCATTAACAACACAAATTGCATTTTTTGCAATTCTGTTGACAGCACAAATGTCTGCAGTCAGCTTGGGAGTTTGGTGGGAACTGTCCCCGGATCCCACCCAGCCCAGCTAGCACAGCTTCTGAGGAAAGAAATCCAGGCCACGCTGGGGTCTGGGGTAGGGGCAGGGGGGCCTGGCCTGGGCCGCTGGCAGGTCCAGCCCAAGGTCTCCAGCCCCTGAGTGGAGACAGCCCTGGGCCTCCTGGGAGAAATAAGGCACTTTCCAGAAAACAAGGAGACGGATTTTCAAGTGAAGGGGGAGGAGCCAGACATGAAAGAGTGGATAAAACCCCAGGCAGAGGTAGAGATCTGGCAGGCGGGAGTCTCGGCCTCCACAGAGAGACCCTCAGGGCTTCCCTTGTGGACTCAGCAAAGCCCACAGTTCGGCTGCCTTTGGCACCTCCAGCACCAAGAAGCGGATGAGAAAAATAAAAAATAATTATCCCCCTTCTTGGTTTGGCCCCAAAAGGCTGAGTTCAATCTGGTTTGCCAAAGCACTACTTTCTCATCTCTGCTGCTCAAGCAGGGAGAAAGACGAGGTTATTAATGTGTGTGTTCAGTTATTTCAAATGATTGCCCTCAGAATGCTTTCTTTTCTGTTCATTTCCTCATTCAGCAAGGTTCTTTTGAGGACTCACTGCTTGCTCTGCAGTTGTTGCCAAGGGATATGGAAGTGAGAAAAGACACAGCCCCTGCCCTCTTGGACTTGGCAATCTAGTGAAGGGAGTGATTATTAAATGACATGACAAAAATTGCAAATCTTGATGAGTTGAAAGAGGGAGAAGTCCAAGATGTTAAGGAAACAGGGGACCTGACCTCTGGCAGGGACAATCAAAGGCATCTTCCTGAAAAAGTGAGCTTCAAGTTGACCCTCCAATTAATAAGAGAAGTTATCAAGCCCAGGAGTGGCAAGAGGCAATGGTTTGGTTTCAGACTTCATCAAAACCCCAAAGAAAGTCTTTGGGTTCTTATTCTGTTTAAGGGAAAGCTTGCACAGAACCTGGGAAGTAGATGGTACCTGCCTTACTATTTGAGGTTAACTCTAGGAGGCAAGGATCTGGTCAACACCGTGTTGTGGGGCCTATAGTACACACACATACGTATTTGTTCATTGAAAAAGCAGGGGCTGGGGTGGGGGTTGGGGATTCCATGCAGGGAACAGCATGTACAAAGGCTAAATACATGCCTATCCCTCTTCTCTCTTGTAAGTGTTAATAATAAATCAATAAATAATACTATTTAACATGTACCTGCATATATATATATATATTTTTTTATTTATTTATTTGAGAGAGAGAGATCACAAGCAGGCAGAGAGGCAGGCAGAGAGAGAGAGAGAGGAAGGGAAGCAGGCTCCCTGCTGAGCAGAGAGCCTGATTCGGGGCTCGATCCCAGGATTTAACCCACTGAGCCACCCAGGTGCCCCAACTGATTCATTTTATATGGCCTCCTGATCCAACCTAAAGTCAAGAGGAATAAGATAATAATAAAAGCAGAAATGTATGGAGAGCTTACCCCATAGCAGGTACCAGTCTAAGTATGTTACTTGTATTAACACTTTTAATCCTCCTCGTGGATGACAGTAGCCATCATACCTCCCCTACCCCGCATTCCTGCTCAACTCTTTCTGGTGATGGGTCAACAATTATCAACACCTGTGCACCAGCCAATACATGTATGTTATTTCCTTTAATCCCCACATGAACCACCAAGTGCGCAGTGGCTCTTTGCCGCATGTGCAGTGGGAAAGAGAAATGACTCATCCCAGGCTCCTGGGTTAGAGAAGATCTTGAACCCAGGTCTGCTGGATTCCAAACCACAGGTGCTCACCCCGACTGGCAAGTCAGGCAGGATTCTAGTGCAAAGAGCACGGAATCCATTAAAACAACAACAACAACAACTACTACTCAGTCTCTTCTTCGTAGCCCCCTTTTCGCCCATTCTATTGTCTCCTGCAATTCTCACCCAAATAATCTATCCACAGTGGTATCTTCACCTGCACACAGTGGGGAAATGCTAAAAAATGTGGGAGAGAGTGGGGTGCCTGGGTGGCTCAGTGGGTTAAAGCCTCTGCCTTCGGCTCAGGTCATGATCTCAGAGTTCTGGGATCGAGCCCCACATCGGGCTCTCTGTTCAGCGGGGAGCCTGCTTCCTCCTCTCCCTCTCTCTCTCTCTCTCTCTCTCTGCCTGCCTCTCTGCCTACTTGTGATCTCTGTCTGTCAAATAAATAAATAAAATCTTAAAAAAAAAAAAAGAAAATGTGGGAGAAAGAGCATTCAGCCTCAACTTCGATCCTTTCACTTGAAAAATGGAAATAAAAACCCTAAATCCTAGGATTATTTAGCAGATTAAACAAGATCATGTCTCTTAAATACTGGGCACACAGAGGCATGTGAGAAATCCTTCTTTGCTCCTTCTCCCAGCTTGTTCTTCCCTGTCATTCAGACAGTCCTGCTTTGTACCAGTCCGTCCACTTCCTGTGGGCACCTAGTCTCACCCTCAGCCAAGGCAGGATGTCCCTTGAGGGCAGAAACATTGCCCTCTGTTCCAGTTTCCTCTGGGCATTGTAAGGTGCTGTGTACACCTACGGCCCCATACAAATAATCACTAATAGCGGTAATAAACCACTCGGCTTTCATTTGCCGCCAAGCACAACGCATTCTGACAAGTCTCCCTGGAAAGGCAAGCCCGTGGCTGCACAGACATGGGAAGTCATTTTCCAAATGGGCATTTTCTTTGGAAGAACTAATTTAGCCTCATTTCCAGCAGGCTGCATTCCTGAGGTCTCCAAGCACAGGAATTCCAACTGGCTGGTTGCATCCCGGGCTCAAGGAAGGCCACTGTTCAAGAGAAAGAAGACCATCCACTCCAAGAAGCAGACAGTGGCTGGAGCGCATCCTACAGGTGGGGAAACTGTAGGGAAAAGCAAAGCAACAATAACAATCAGCCTAGCTACTGTATAACCAGCTGGAGAGGGTGGTAGAGACGGTTCCAGAAAAGTCTCCTCCAATGGGAGGCAATCAGCCACCAGGTAGAGCAATCCAAATGAGCCTAAACATTCTTAAGACTGGAATGATAAGTTTTCAGCCTTTTCAGAAAGCAGTTTGGTGTATGTGTCCAAAATGTTTAAAAGGTAATGCTCTTTGAGATGTAATTTCCTCTCTCAGAATCTGACATTAACAATCAATGCTGGAGACAAAATAAATGCACAAAAATGGTCACTGCGCCATTTCTTATTTTGTGGTTCAGTTGTTTTTTTAAAAAAGATTTTATTTATTTATTTGACAGAGAGAGATCACAAGTAGGCAGAGAGGCAGTCTCCCTGCTGAGCGGAGAGCCCGATGTGGGGCTCGATCCAGAGAGCCCGATGCAGAACTCGATCCCAGGACCCTGGGATCATGACCAGAGCCAAAGGCAGAGGCTTAACCCACTGAGCCACCCAGGTACCCCTGTGGCTCAGTATTTTATGGAGCACCTACGATATGCCAGTCAGTGTATGACACTGTCCTAAGGTCAATTAGACATCAGGGTAGCCAAGGTCATTCAGTCCCGTTCTTTCCTTGGGAAGGTAATGTGGCAGATTAGAGGGAGTTTGGGAATTGAAAAACCTGGATTTTTTTTACTCTTTTTTTCTTTCTTTCTTTCACTCATTTGTTTACTCATTCCACAAATATTTATGAAAAGCCCTCTATATGTAGACACTGAATCACCCTTCGACCTAGCAATGCTGCTCCCAGGTACATAACCAAACTAACTGGAAACAGGTATTTGAGCGAACACTTGTGCGTGTTTTTACAGCATTATTCATAATAGCCACAAAGTAGATGCAGCACAAGTACCCGTCATCTGGCAAACGGATAAATGTATTGTGGCGCATCCATACAATGGAATATTGCTGAGCCATAAAAAGACACGAAGTACTAACACATGCTACCACATGAAGAACCTTGAAAACATTACATTAAGTGAAAGAAACCAGTCTCCAAAAGCTACATCTCTTACGAAATGCCCGGAATACGCAAATCCAGAGAGACAGAAAGCAGACTGGTGGTTGCCAGGGGCTGAAGGGAGGAGGGAGTGGGGAGCAACTACTTAGCGGATATGGGGTACCCTTTTGGGGGGTGATTAAAAAAATGTCTTGGAACTAGATAAAGGTGAAGGTTGCGTAACATTGCAAACGCACTGAATGCTAATGGATGGTGCATTTTAAAATGGTTAATTTTGTGTTATGTGAATTTCACCTCAAAAAATAAAATCCTTCTGTGATTTTCAGGGGCTTAGGCATTTAGGCTCTTGTTCTAAGAATGAGACAAATCTCTGCCTCCATGGAGCCTGGGGCAGGCTGTCAACAGACGAGTAAACAAAACAAAACAAAAACAAGATGACAGCAATGTATGATAAAGCTAAAGCAGAATAAGGAGGTAGAATAACCTGGGAAAGGGGATACTTTAGGTCACGTGCTCAGGCTTTCTGAAGAGGTGACATTTAATAAAGATTTATAACGAGTGGAAGGAGTGGAGGATGTGGCTATCCGGGGGGAAGAAGTTTCCAGACAGGGGGAGGGGCGAGGACAAATGTACCAGAACACGGAGGAGATCGGCAAGTTCTAGCCAAACGAGGAGGCTGCTGTGGTGGAAACAGAGGGAGCAAAGAGACTCTAGAGAGACTGTGGCCTGCCTGGGCTGTCTTCTCTGGGCCGAATCCTCATTTCTTTGTGGTGTTTTGTTTTGTTTTTTCTCAATATTTTATTTATTTATTTATTGGAGGGGGAGGGGTGCACACATGCGTGCAGTGGGAGCAGGGGAAGGAGCAGAGGGAGAGGGAGAGAGAGAATCTCCAGCAGACACCATGCTGAGCGCAGAGCCCTATTCGGGGACTGGATCTCTTGACCCTGAGATCGTGACCTGAGCAGAAATCAAGAGTTGGACACTTAACCGACTGAGCCGCCCAGGTGTCCCTGACTCCTCATTTCTAAAAATGGGGCCAGAATTTCTACCTTGAAGATCAGCTACAAGGTTGGGATAAGGTCCTAGGATTTGTTGGCTTTGAGGACGATACATCAAAGTTTTCTCTTTCTTGTCAAGAAGTCCCGCCTTTCATAGCTGCACCATAGTTCTGGAATTCCCAGCACAGCTATATGTGCCCACGTCACAGACCTGGACATTGCCCACTAGAGCACGTAGATAGACTAGGACCCAACGGAGACCCACACCTGCACAGTGGGGCACTCGGGGTGCCTCCAAGCTATGCCTGAGCTACCATCTAGGCACCAGAGAGGTGGAAAGCTGGAAGTCGCCATTGTCACCTTTGTGAGGCAAGGAGCGCATTCCCCTGTGTGCTCCCTGTAGGTGCTCAGACAAAGACTGTTGGAGCCTCAAGTGTCACAGAAGCTGGTGAAGTATTTAAGTTCTTTCAATTCAAGAACAAAGCCCTTTGCTCCCTGGGGCACACAATGGGATGAGTTTCATTAGTGCTGAGTTCATCCTCCTTGTAGAGTCTCTCTCATTATGCCGAATGACTGGTTGTTAAATTCTCTTGGGCTCTCACCCATACCCTTTACCTTCTGCAATGTCTCCAGCACCCAACCCCGTCTTGTCTGGATAGGTCCAAATCTCTGGGGTGTGTGGGGTTCAGTGCATGCTGGGTATTTTCTATCTACTCCCCAGATCCACTCCCCACTCTGCCACTCTGCTCTATGCCCAGGAGGCTGAGCATATAGACTGTGTCTGCCAGGCTCCCTTACCCTCTGGTTTCCGGTTGGGTCCAGCCAATGGGGAAGGCCAGCAGAAGACCCGAGGGCGGGAGGGGAGAGGGATGGGGCATGACTCTCTGCTGCATCGTGGTTTGGCAGAGGTTCCCTCTTGTCTCCATGGCCATGGGTCCTATTGGTGACATTTATCCTCAGCTGTGATTCTCATCAAATTCCAGTAACCTGGGGTGCCTGGGGGGCTCAGTGAGTTAAGCCTCTGCCTTCAGCTCAGGTCATGATCCCAGGGTCCTGCGTTCGAGCCCCACATCTGGGTCTCCACTCAGCGGGGAGCCTGCTTCCCCCTCTCTCTCTGCCTGCCTCTCTGTCTACTTGTGATCTCTGTCTGTCAAATAAATAAAATCTTTTAAAACAAATTCCAGTAGCCTCCCCTTCTCCTGGCTTTTTCACACAAAGGATAGTAATGGCTCCCTGGTGTGGTTCATTCTGAGGAGCTCCACCATCCCTTAACCCTGCCCACCCTAGGAAATAGTCCCCTCACACTGAAATCTTTTTATGCATTCCCTTTGGAACATGTCCCTTCTCTCCATCTTGGCCCCTGAGGGATGCAGAGTCTTTTCCATGGAGCCCCTCAGCTCCCAGGCAATCAGGGAATGTAAGGAACATCACCACCTCAAGGCCCATTCTTGGTCCAGACAAGTGGCCGTGTTACCTGAAGAAATGAAGAGTGAGCTCTTTCAGATCCAAGTTCGAGATGAGGAAAGGCTAAGGCTAGGCACTTGGAAAGACATTTAAGGATGAACTCCTTTCAAAGCAAGCAGAGCTCTGGAACGCTGGTAGATTTTGTTATGACGGGTGAAAGCGAGGTGGACGACAGCTATCAGGCCCGTCTGCGGCCTTCTAGGGGCCCTAGTTCATAGTCATAGACATGAGGGAAGGAGAGGAAGCACTGAAACCCCAGGTCTGGCTGCTGGAAAACATGGCAGGATGCAAGCCTGCTGGAAAGGCCCAAGTTAATAGTTTGATGGCTCTCAGCTTTTCACAGGGAAAAAGAAGCAAAGGTGAGATGTTTATTTTCAAAGCAAGAAACAGATTTCTTATGTTCCTACATTTCTTATGACAGTATCTCCGCTTAATGGCCCCATCATGTCTAATAACTTAGGAGATAAAATGCGTTTCTTTGATCTGAGCTAGTCAAGAAGAGTGACAGCTGGCATTCTGCACAAGAATTTAGTGCCTTGTCTAATTGTGTTGACTTCTCATTATTGGAAAGTCTCACAGCCAGTAGAGGATTTTTTTTTTTAATTTTATCAAAACTGTTAACCATTTTCTGGCTCCCATCACCTCCCCCCGACACACACCTCCACTTGGAACTGATAGACTTTTGAGAATGGAGTCAATGTTGGGCATGACTCTGCTCTGGGCCTTGACTTGCATGAGGGGCTCTCGGGACCTTGGCTAATCAAGAACTCCTCATCCTGTGTGTATCTTCTCTTCCAGTCTGGGATGGTTATGCCCATTCGAATGCGATGAGAGCATTCACCTGGGCTGGCTTTTAAAGGATGTGTGTGATTTTTCCTCCAGCCATCAGAGGCCACAGAACACTAGTATATCAGGCTCATGCGTATATAAAGTGGAAAATAGAAACACATCAGCATTGATCTCTGCACGGAAGGACCCACTCCCCAGTGGAGGGATAGGCACTTAAGGACTGTATTACTGGGGCGCCTGGGTGGCTCAGTGGGTTAAGCCGCTGCCTTCGGCTCAGGTCATGATCCCAGGTCCTGGGTTCAAGCCCCACATCGGGCTTTCTGCTCAGCAGGGAGCCTGCTTCCTCCTCTCTCTCTGCCTGCCTCTCTGCCTACTTGTGATTTCTCTCTGTCAAATAAATAAATAAAATCTTTTAAAAAAAAAAAAAAAAAAAAGGACTGTATTACTGTGTGGTAACAGCGTTAGAATCCTGGCTCTGTTGTTTCCTCCCTATACAGTCTTGGGGATGTCGCTTCCTTTTTCTGAGCCTTACTTTCTCCAAAAGAAAACAGTCTCCTCAAAGAGCAATGGCTGGCCAACCTTAGATTACATTGGAATCACTTGGAGAGAAAGCGCGGGTTGCTGAGCCCCGGGAGTTTCTAGTTCAGTAGATTTGGGCTGAGGCTTGAGGATGAGGTTGAGGCTTGCATTTCTTTTCCTTTCCTTCCCTTCCCTCCCCTTCCCTCCCCTTCCCTCCCCTTCCCTTCCCTTTCTTTTCTTTTCTCTTCTTTTCTTTTTTAAGATTGATCTATTTAAGGGGCACCTGGGTGGCTCAGGGGGCTAAGCCTCTGCCTTCGGCTTGGGTCAATGATCTCAGGATCCTGGGATCGAGCCCCACATGGAGCTCTCTGTTTGTCAGGGACCCTGCTTCTCCCTCTCTCTCTGCAGGCCTCTGCCTACTTGTGATCTCTCTCTTTCAAATAAATAAATAAAATCTTTTAAAAAATGGTTTTTTTTTTTTTTTAAAGATTGATCTATTTGAGAGAGAGAGAGAAAAGGTGCAAGAGAGTGAGCGTGAGGAGGGGCAGAGGGAGAGGGCGGGAATCCCAAGCAGACTCCCTGCTGAGTACAGAGCCAGACACAGGGCTCCATCGCAGGACCCTGAGATCATGACCTGAGCTGAAACCAAGAGTCTGAGGGCTCAACCAACTGAGCCACTCAGGGGCCCTGAGGCTGCATTTCTAGCAAGCTCACAGAGAGTTCGGAAACCACATTTTGAGATCCACTTTCATGGCAGGATGGGGCCGATTCTGTGAGCTCAAATGTATGATAGGCCCCGGGCAGTGCTCAGTAAATTCTCTGTGGAAACCAGAGAGCTACGTGGTCCTGTGCAAGCACAGGGTGGGGTGTCTTTCCACAGGTCATTTGGAAACAGAGGCCATGAGGGGGAGGTAGACAGCAAAGCTCATCTGGGGACTAGCTGGGCCTCTCCTCTGCTGAGGAAAGCCATCCAGTATTTCCCTCTGGAGGTACTGGCTTTTTACGGCTACCCACTGGAAGAAATTTCTTTAACACTGTGACCCTGAACACAAACGGGCATGTGTCTTATAGCAGGAACACGAAACAGGGCTTCTCCCTCTTCTGTATGACACATGCTAATTTCTGTTTCATTAGGCATTAAAAAATACTGATTGCACAACATTAGATAATGTAAATAGATTCTGTAATAGATGACACGTAAGTCAGATTGAGAGAGGTGTTCAAATCAGAATTGGGGCTGCAGGAGAGAGGAGGCTGGAAGCTGTCTTCTAATAACTAACCCTGGGAGGTGCTTACTGTGGGTCAGTTTCTAAAATTGAGCCAAATTGTACATGAACAGATTAAAACACATACATACATATATTCATGTTTTTGTGTACATGTGTGCTTTGATTCAATCCTCACATCAAACCTCCGAAGTAGATAATATCACCACCATCTTCAACCCTCATTACAGATACGGTTAAGTGACCTGCCCAAGGTCATACAATCCAGGAAGTACCTAAGAAGGACTTAAGAAGCCCAGCCCCAAGTTCATAGCCACTGTGGCAGACAGTGTCTCTGTGCTAATGGATTACAATCCACAGGCTGGACAGGTCTCTCCCTGGAGACCTCAACCACAGCCCACCAACTGGGTCAACAGATATTTAAAGACTTCCTAAGGGGACGCCTAGGTGGCTCAGTTGGTTGGGCCGCTGCTTTCGGCTCAGGTCATGACCCCAGCGTCCTGGGATCGAATCCCACATCAGGCTCCCTGCTCAGCGGGAGCCTGCTTCTCCGTCTGCCTCTGCCTGCCACTCTGTCTGCCTGTGCTCACTCTGACAAATAAATAAATAAAATCTTTAAAAAAAATAAATAAAGACTTCCTAAGTACCAGCCAGAGCCCTGTGTGTTGGCACAGATCTAAATAAAGAGTTTGATTAATTTATTTCATCTTTTCTTGAGTTCCTAGTAGGTGCCATGCCAGGTATGGGAGTACACGCAAATTAATTCACTTGCTTGCACACTCAAAATGGAGTCACTGGTACCCATTCTTTGCCCAGCTCTGTGCTAGAGCAGCTCAACATTGAGGGGCTAGGGGCCCAGGAAGGGTTGGCCCCCCCCCCTCGGTTTTCCATGCACTGACCATCTGATCCATCAGATCCCTTCTCTTTCCTTGAAGAAACAGAATGCCAGGACCCTCTTTTAATTCCTCCCTGCCTGGAGCTTAGACATATAGAATGCCAGGCAAGCAGAGATGATTTATAGTAGGTATTAATTGGGCCAAATTTGCCATGGGCGGTTTGGTTGCAGTCACTGCGTCGTGTGCTCTGGGCAGCAGGAGCCACTGGGAACACCTGCTTAATGAATTCTGTGGTCTTGTCTTTGGCCCTCATCCTGCTGACATCCTGCCTCTACCAGGGCGCTCTGCGAACAGGCTTTGCTGCCAGAAAGTGAGCAGTTCGGCCCTTTGGGGGCCCCCCTCTGCTAGTGGCTAAGCTGGAGCTTAGCTTGACGCCTCTGCATGACTCCCAAGATGCACACTCACCAGCCCGAGTCTCTTCCTCACTGAACAGATTACCTGGACTTTGGCTGTGTTTTGAGTAGATCATGCTGAGTTAGTATTCTAAAGCTGTAAAGCCAGTTCTCTACGCTGTGGTCCTTTTTCTCCCTCTGAGCTTCTCACTCTCTGTGCGCTGATCTGATTTGGAACATTGGATTTCTTTCCAATAATTTCTTTATAAACGGTAAAGACTTGGGCTTGGAGGGAGACGGACCGGGGGTGGGATTCTACCTCCACGCCTACTGGTCTGTGACCCTGGCTAGTGACTTCGACACTGGACCCTCTGTTTCCTCAACTGAAAATGAGAATAAAAGAATACATGTAAAGGTTCAGAGTCTAAGGGGACGTGATTAAGAGTGATATCATGTCCTGGATCAAACTGTAGGACAGCAAAAAGACATTAGTAGGAAAACTGTTGAAATCTGAGTAAAGCCTGTAGGTTACTGAATGGGGTCATACCAATAATAACTTATTTTGACAAATGTGCTTTCGTTAGGGAAGGTGTGAACATTAGAAGAAAGCCTAGTGAAGGCGATATGGGAGCCCTTGGTACTATTCTCACAACTTTCTGGCAATCTAAAATTGTTTAAAAGCAAATAGAAAGTTAAAAATCAATGCAGATAAAGCCCTGAGCACAGCGCCTGACCCCAGTACATTCTTGAAAAATAGGAGTTGTGGGCGCCTGGGTGGCTCAGTGGGTTAAGCCGCTGCCTTCGGCTCAGGTCATGATCTCAGGGTCCTGGGATCGAGTCCCACATCGGGCTCTCTGCTCAGCAGGAAGCCTGCTTCCCTCTCTCTCTCTCTCTCTCTCTGCCTTCCTCTCCGTCTACTTGTGATCTCTCTCTGTCAAATAAATAAATAAAATCTTTAAAAAAAAAACTGTTTATTTAAAAAAAAAATAGGAGTTGTTATCATCCCCATGATGACCATCTCATTTATTCCTCACGGCAATCCTGTGAGGTAGGTACGATGATCAGCCCATGTTGCGGACTTGGAAACCTGAGAGGTGAAATCCTTACAAGGTCACACAGCCAGGAAAAGGCAGAGCCCAAATCCAAGCACAGCCATAGTGTAGCTCTACCATCCATGCCCTT
The DNA here is from genome assembly GCF_902655055.1 of Lutra lutra. NCBI lineage: Eukaryota > Metazoa > Chordata > Mammalia > Carnivora > Mustelidae > Lutra > Lutra lutra. The sequence goes on from NC_062290.1 coordinate 84,849,710, forward strand.
ACCCCTTACCCTCTCTTCCTCCCACCCCACCGAGCTAGCATCACTACAGTAAATGATGATAAATACTAATGAGCAGGGAAGAGTGGGTGTAAAATGAGCACAGGTTTTAGATCTGAAAAGACTCAAGTTCAAGAGCTACATCTCTGAGGCAAGCTGTTTAGTCTCTCTGAGCCTCAGATCTTTTATCATTAACATGGACATGAAACTCTCAGGTCTAACTGAGAGGGTCGTATAAGGACTAATAGGAAAACTCTGTTGATAACAGCGCTTGGAACAAGAAAATCTTTGACCCCCTGGCTTGGATAACTGACATTGTAGGAGCACGTCAGGGGAAGGAACAGGGGCTCTTACGTGGCTGTCAACTCTGACTCGGCTCCTTTCTCATTGGCAGCGTGGAACAAGCTACTTTCTTTCCTATCTCTGAGTGTCGGGCTGGTCAAGTATTAACTGAAGATAACAGTCCCTGCTCTGAGGATTGTTGAGGACATTAAGGGATATATCTGAAAAACCTTTGGCACAATGCCTGGCACGTGATCAGTGCTCAGTGAATGGTAGACACCATTTGACAAATATTTCTGATTCTCTCCCCTAACAGGCACATGATAGGCTCACCTTGGCACCCCCACTGCCCCGCCGTGATTAGGTGGGCCACGTGACATGTTCTGGCCAATGAATTGTGACTAAAAAGTGGCATGTGTCACTTCTAGGCCAGAACAGTTAATTAACCCTAGGAGACCCCCCAAATCCCCTTTTCCCCTTGGACACAATAATCATAAACAAGATGGCCGTGCTCTCTTATCCTGAGTCCCTTTGTGGCCACAATGAACAGCTTCCCCATGTTGACCCATGATGAACATGGAGCATGAATGAGAAATAAACGTCCATTGTGTTAAAGCCACTGGGTTTAGGGTTGCTTATTGTTGGTTTTTTTTTTAAGATTTTATTTATTTATTTGACTGAGAGAGAGAGATCACAAGGAGGCAGAGAGGCAGGCAGAGAGAGAGGGGAGGAAGCAGGCTCCCTGTGGAGCAGAGAGCCGGACTCGGGGCTCGATCCCAGGACCCTGGGACCGTGACCTGAGCCGAAGGCAGAGGCTTTAACCCACTGAGCCACCCAGGCGCCCCTAGGGTTGCTTATTGTTGTAGCAAAACCTAGCTTAGTCTGACCTGTATAGCTACTATATTAAATTACTATTATAATTTTTACTTCCTACAATTCTAAAAAGGAAGTTTAAAAAAAATAGCACTCATAATAACTTACAAAACATGTCATCATTCTAACAAGCTGAGATTTATCTCCATTGTATAGACTCAGACATGGAGGTCAAGGACACTTGTCCAAGGTCACACAGCTGGAAAGTAACTGAGCCTGGACTTGAAGCTGGCTTCAAATCTTCAAACCTGTCTATTTATAGCATGATTCCCATCCATAAGCTATACCATTCAAGGTGAATTTGGGTCAGAAACTTGGATCCTGGAGAAGTTTCTGGAAGGTTTCTGGAAGGAAGGAAGGCTCAATTTTACTTTGTTCTCTTTCCATCTCGGCCTTTCACATCCTGCCTTGCTCTTTCATAATTTTAATATCTGAAACCTCACACTAACCACGTAAGTGATGTGAATATTTTCAGAAAACATGTGCTGGACATATGATTCTTTCTTAAGCTCTAGTGCTTTGTAACATCCGTATTTTCCAGCCAGACGGTTACTTCTCTGCCGCGTCATCAGATATTGTGTCTTCACCGTGAGCTTATTTCAGAGTCTCACCCAAGCTCCAGCCTCTTATTCTTTCCACAGCCCCGATTCAGTCATTTACCTCGCGAACTTCATCTGTGAAGTGGGATCATAAAACTGACCTCCCTTGTCTAGGGCCAAAGACAAGCATCTATGAAAAGCATTCCTCAAACTCTGTGGTTTGCTGCACATGTGTTAGTGATTACCTAGCGCTTCGCTTATTTACTCAACAGCAGACATTTATTGAGCACCTACTGTATATGGTGCTGGGGGCCTGAAGAGAAGAGATGAATGAGATGTCACGTGTGCCCTCAAGCAGGAAGTATCTTATCGTGATTAAGTGTACAGACTGTAGAGTCAGAAAAACTCTGTCCTTCATTCTGTCCCTTATTCTGTCACTCGTTTGTGCCCTGAGTCTTTTGTCTTCAACAGCAACATGGTGACAATTACTAATATTTACCTCGAAGCACTTTTGTAAGTGCTAGAACATGCAGGTGAGGCCTGGAAAGTGCAGTGCCTGACGGATGGGAGATATCGAATAGGACCACAGTGTTGAAGCAGTGTTTGGAAACAGGAGAAATTCTATGAATGTCTGTGGAGAAAAAGAGTGAAGAGCATTGCATGCCCATGAATGAATGTGGGCAAAGGTCCTGGCTTCCATGAGGGATCTAGCCACGCTAATTTCCACAGCAGCTAAGCTGAGGCCTGTGGGCCGAGACCCAGGAAAAGGCTGAGCAGCCTCTAGATTCTTCACTGCAGAAGCGCCCGTCTGGGGTCAGAAACCCTCAAAGCCACAGGACACTCTTGGCTCCACCATGGTGCAGAAGAAAACATGCTTCTAGCCAGCACTCCCTTCTTGGGTAAGCAAGGGTTAACACGAGAAGTGAGAAATAAGAAGTGAACATATGGAATGCCAATGTAATACAGAAACGTGGGATTAAACAACTCAGTAGCACGGGAACAGCCACCCTCCAGGCTCCAACACTCTGTTGGGCTCCCTCTTTCTCTCTCTGCTTGTATTGGCGGTTACGGCAGGTTCCAGCTCTAGAAAACAAGCTTCCGCGCAGAGCTGAGGTCGCGTGTGGGTGACCCCAGGGCCTCAGAGTCAGGAGGATCAAGGTTTGATTCCTGGCACCCCACTTTCCCGCTGCAAGACAATGGCAAGACACATCACCTCTCGGAGCTCAGATTCCTTATTTGTGAAGTGGGAATGGTCCCACCTTTCCCACCAGGTTTGGCTGTGCTATTATGAATGGTTAACATCTAGTCCGTGAGCTTTATGTACATTTCTGGCATCCACTCAATTAATACTGACAATAACTCTAATATGGGTCATTATCATCCCCATTTGACACATTAGGAAACTGAAGTTCAAAGAGGTTACATCGCTTGCTCATAGCAGGTGAGGAGATGAGCTGGGATCTGAACTCAGGTCTGTCAGACGCTAATGCACATGCTTTCTCTACTTCGTCCCTGGAAGACATTTGGCTCACATTTCTCCACTTCTAATACCTCTAAATCTGGGAAGACACGGGGGTAGGGGGATGGGGGGGAAGAAACCCATTTTTTTAATTACCAATTCGAATAATTAAATTTGGCAGCAGAAAGCTCAGTATCGGAAATACATTTCACCACCCCATTGCTGAATCTGTTTAATGTATTTTGAACCAGCTTAGCTCGGCTAGTTAAGGAAATGGAGCAGGGGTTTAAATTTGAAAGTAGCAGAGAGGGGTCACATCTATATGTGGTTCAGGGAAGTCTGCGTTCAACCTTGGCTTCCCACAGGAGTCGTGGAGAGGTCACCCTCACCTCTGAACTCATCCAGGACTCTTTAAAGGTAAGAACGGGGAGAGAGAAGGGCACGAAGGAAGACTTGAAGAAAGCTTTGCCTCTCAAGCCATTTATTTCCATAACAAGCATGTTTCATCTTCAAAGCCCTTTACAAGCCATAATTAATCTTCACAACACCTTAGTGAGGTGGGTGCATGGCATTACCCATGTTTTATAGGCCAAGGTGGCCGAGGGGAGGCCTTTGGACGGTCTGGCAGGCCACCCTCAGATTTCCCAATCCCTAACCAGGCCCACCTGATTAATCTTCAGAAAATGTTTCCTGATGTGAAGAAAGGTGGGTAGGAAGAAGAGGGACGCACACAGGACATGCAGGACATAAGCCCTGGTGTTGTTGTCATTTAAATGTGTTTCATTTTATTGGGATTGTACCCTGGTGGTTAATTTCATGTAAATAACCCTGAGGAATAGTAACTTCTACTTGTATATGTACATCCAGCATTTCCAAGGGCCTTTCCTACGCAATATCTCGGGTGATCCTTATAACGGGTCATTTCAGTCAACACGCATTTACTGAGTACCTACTTTCTGCCAGGCTCTGAGAGGCCTCGGGATGGGGTAGGGAGGCCTGCCCTCATGGGGCATGCGGGAGTACAGCAGCCCTACAGGGGAGGCTAACACCTTTTCTTTTTAACAGATGATAAAACTGAGGCTTAAGTTCATACACTGAGTGGGTGGCAGAAGTTGAACTCCATCCAAGTTTGATGGACTTTGTTGCTTCTGTTCTGGCCAAGTACAAAGACACTCATCACAGCATTGTTTAAAATGACAGAGAATTGGAAGCAAACTGTATGTCCATCGGTAAGGAAAATGGATACGGAAAATGCGGGGAATGCGTGAGATGAAATATTACACACCAAAGGGAACGACTTCCATCTCCTTACAGATCATGTCAAAAGAAAAAATAAAGAAGCAGGAGGAGACGGACTATGATATCACTTCCATAGAATTTTAGAAGCACGCTCAAAGCAATGCTGTATCTTTACATACATGTGAATAAAGATACGAAAGATAGACTGAGACAACCCATGCTAGATACACAAATGTGGGTGCCTCGGGGAGAGGGGCAGGGTCATGAATGATGGGTTGCGGACCAAAACCCAGGGGTGGGGATCATACTAGATGAAGACAGTGGGTGCCATATATCAAGGCACAAGGCCGACCAGACTCAATTCACGTATGTCCCCTTGTAGGGTCCCTCGAAAACCAGTAACATCACAAGACACACACACCGTCTGCTCTTTTACAGGCTATGTTCTCTCCCCTCCATCTCAGTGTTGCAATTGCCTGTCGAACTTGAACCAGCCAAAAATCTAAATGGAAAACAGGAACAAAAAGAGCAAAATTTAAAACCAACTCGAGAAGTGAACAGTGTCTGTTTGGGCTGCAAGTGGGTGCTGTCGAGCGTGTGTGACAGCCATCACGGAGCAGAGACCAGTAGCAGCTGAGCTGTGAGCCCTTAGGTGGCTGGGCCCGTCCCCCGGGGCCAGGTCAGCCGCGATGCCACCGAAGCCCAAGGAGGCTGCAGGGGGAATCCTGGCTGGAGGGTGCCCACGGAACCTTGCTTATCGACTTCTCCAAGCCACACTTGCCTGCTTCCTTGTTGGTTTCCTGCCACGACATGATCGATTCTTACAGATATGTTTTCTAGATGTTGAGTTGTGCCAGGCAAACCATGCCAAAGCAGCCTCATTTCCATGTGTGGTCGGGGCGGATTGGGGGAGGCTGTAGGCAGAGTGCTTCTCCAGCAAGCCGCTTGGAGGGGTGTCTTTCCTACCTCGACCTCCCTAAAACACAAGTCTGACCTGGCCCTCCTCTGCTAGCACCTACAACTCCACAGGGCCCATAGGATAGATTGGGACCTCCTCAGCTGTGCATGTAAAGCCTTCGATGATCTGGTCTCTACCACACCTGCCAACCTCCTAGGCCAGTGCTCTCCCCTGCCCTCTCCTTCCTTGCTGTCCTGACTCACCGCCGTTCCACAGTACATCTTTACTCCCCTTCCTCCAGGATCTCACCGAGGCTGCTACTGCCCCCCACCCTCCCCGCCGCCGCCGCCTCCTGCAATGCTGCCCTTCTCTGCCTCGTTCCCATGGTTAATCTGCCGTCTGCTTCAGGCTCAGGTCAGCGCTGCTTCCCTACAAGACTTCCCAGACCTCTCCCCTTCTGTCCCACCCAATCAGAATAGACACATCAACTTATTTAGTTACTTCTTACAAAACGCTTAGGACAGTAAGCATTCAGGCCAGATGTGCCCTGAAATTCAGAATTTTTCAGAATATTTTGTAAAATGTCTAAAGCTCACACACCACCGTTTACAGAAGAGCTGGAGCAGAAAACGGAGCTGGTCCCCATAACAAAACTGATGAACGTTTCTGCAGTAACTGCTTGTATATTCACACACTAAATGAAGAACTATAAATAGCTTCATGTCAGGTCAGGGAAGGTTTTGCCACTAAACTCCTGAAAGAAAATGTTGGTGTGTTGGTGTTGTTTCTCGGGGCATTTAGGATTTTTGAATCGTGGGTCTGGATAAAGATGACTACGACGATGACGATGACGATGGCTCCGTCTCTTGTTCCACCGATGTGGTGATAACCATCTTTAGGACTGATACAAGTATTTGTTATTCACCAAGAATTATGCAATGCAACTGACATAAGCGATCTCGTCCTTGTGGCCACCCCCTCCCACGAAGTATGAAGGGGCTCAGTAACTTGCCCTAGTAAGTGGAACAGCCGGGACTTGAACTCGCAGCCTTTCTGATGCCACAACCCACCCTCTCAGCCCCATCCAGAACTGCCGTTTATTGCTAAACTTTCCATCAGGGTACTTATCTCCTTTTGCTGCAATTCATTCTTTATGAGTCTCTCTCTCCAACTTGGCTGGGAGTTCCTCCACTGTGGGGACTGGAGCCGATCCATCTCTGCCTATGAATGAATGAATGAATGAAATCCCTATGCACAGGATGGTGAAATGCTGTGAGCTTGCAAAGACTCCTTTGGCTGGCTGTGTCACATGTAAATGAGGAATTCATGCACCAACCGTGTTTGCATACCCAACTGCTCAGGGTCCTGGAGTCAGACAAAGAAATCAAGCCAGAGTCCCTGCCTTCAAGGAGTTCACAATCTGAGAGACAGACGCATCTCTGTGTCACTGTAACATGAGATTAAGGTAAGAGAAATAACGCATTGGGAGCTCAAGAGTGGAGAGCCAGTCCCTCTGGGGAATCCCAGAGTGCCTCAGGGATGTACCCATTGCCTAACAAACTATCCCAAACCTTAGTGACTTAAAACAATGTTTTCAGCTCATCAGTCTATGGGTCCGCTGGGCAGTTCTCATCTAAGCCACCCTTGGCTGACTCCCTACCTGTTCCCCCAAGACAACCATTTTCCTGACCTCTAACACTGTGGATTCATTTCGCTTATTTTTGAACTTGACACAGATGGAGTCTGGCTTCCTTTACTGAACATTCTGTTTGTAAGATTTATTCATGTTGTTGCTTGTAGCAATGATGCATTCTTTCTTGTTGCTTTGTAGTAGTTCCTTATACAGAGTTACCACAATCTACTTATCCTTTCTACTCTTAAAGGATAGTTAGGTCATTTTGAGTTAGATGAACATGAGAAAAGTTGCTATGGTTTTTCCTTTAAGGTAGCATGATGGACATGTTTCCCATTTTCGCCACTTTTAATTGTACAGTTTGGGTCATTAAGTACCTTTACATGGTTGCACAACCATCATACTATTCCTTTCCAGAATTTTTTTTTTCTTCCCAAACCAAAACTCTGAGCTTATTAAAAAATAACTCCCCACTCTCACATCCCTAGACCCTGGTAACCATTATTCTACTTTATGTCTCTGAATCTATGAACATTTTTATACGTTGGTGCCTATGTGCCCACATTTCTATTACTAAATACTTAATAACGGCTGTGTTAAGTGTACATGGGATCAACTTTTGAAGGTCATGCCAAATAGTTTTCTAAAATAGTTGTGCCAATTTATACTCCCACCAGCAGAATATAAGAATTCACTGCTCCACATCCTCATCAAGACTTGACAGTGTCAGATTTTTTTTTTAAAGATTTGTTTATTGGGGCACCTGTGTGGCTCAGTCGGTTAAGTGTCTGCCTTTGGCTCAGGTCATGATCCCGGGGTCCTGGGATAGAGTCCTGCACTGGGCTCCCTGCTCAGTGGGGATTCTGCTTCTCCCTCTCCCTCTGCCCCTCCCTCCTGCTCATGCTCTCTCTAGCACTCTCACATAAATAAAATCTTAACAAAATAAACAAAGATTGATTTATTTATTCATTTTAGAGAGACTGAGAGAGAGAGAATGCACCTGTTGTGGGAAAGGAGGGGTAGAGGAAGAAAATCTCAAGCAGACTCCACACTGACCATGGAGCCCCACATGGGGTTCGATCCCAGGACCCTGAGATCATGACCCCAGCCAAAATCAAGAGTCAGATGCTTAACTGACTGAGCCACCCAATGCCCCAACAGAGTCAGATTTTTAAATCTTAGTTGTTCAAATGGGCATGGGATGGTATCTCGCTATGATGGTGATTTCTACCTTTGACTTCTTTTTCTTTTTTTTTAAGATTAAAAAAAATTTTTTTTTAAGTAACCTCTGTGCTCAGCCTGGGGTTCAAACTCACAACCCCAAGATTAAGAGTTGCAAGCTTCCCCAACTGAGCCAGTCATGCGCCCTTCCACCTCCTTGATCTCTAATGATGCTGAGTATCTTGTCATATGTTTGTTGGCTGTTTGGATTTCTGCTTTTGTTAAGTGTCCTGTTAAGGTTTTGGTCCAGTTTTCTACTAGATTATCTGTCTTCCTCATATTGATTTGTAGGGCTCTTTATGTATACTAGATAGAAGTTTTTCGTTAGATAAATGCATTGCAAATACTCTCAGTTTGTGGCTTGCTTTTTACTTTCTTCATGATGGGTTTTGATGAACAGAAGTTCTTCATGATGGGTTTTGATGAACAGAAGTTCTTCATTTTAGTGAAGATCAATTCGTCAATATTTTTCTTTATGGTGAAAGTTTTTGTGGCCTGTTTAAAAAAATCTTTGCTAACCCAAGGTCATAGAGATAGCCTTCTTTGTTTTCCTATAGAAGCTTCAGTGTTTTATCTTTCACATTTAAGATCTGACTAAAAGCTCTTTCCTATGTGAATTTTCTGACACCTCTGTGCCCAGCTCCCCTCTCTTTCCCCCGCAGTATGCTCCATCACTTCCCCTCCCTATCCTGTCCTAGCTGATGGAGGAGGAAGGAGAGGATGCCCTCCTCTCTGGGTCAGCAAAGAAACTCAGGACCCAGGTTGGTGGACAAAGTGGGGAGGGAGATGCTGGCTGGGCTAGCAACCATTACAGCTGCACCTGCTGTGCCTACAGCCCATTTTAAGCTAGGAACTTCTCAGCAGGGAAACCAAGTCTGCTCTCCCTCAAAGATGCTTCTTTCCCACTCCAACCCAACGGATTCCCCTATGGTATGCGGAGCACTGGGTGTCTATTTTTTGCAGGTCCCATACAAACAGTTGGAGTCACTCAAAATCGGCCAGTCAGCATCATTTTGGTGGTCTAAACTCACAAGATTCTGCAAAATTCCACATTTGCCACCAGGAATCATTTGCTTGCTAGGCGCCTTCCTGGAACCGGAGTCTGTCCAGCCCACATAGGCACAAGACCAGAATCTTTTTGGACCTCTGATTAAGGGGGAGAAGGGATTCCAAGATCCACAAATTTCTAGCCCAAGCTCAGGGTATCCCAGGCCGATGACACCATCAGCCTAGTCAGTGCCAGGCACCATAAGGGGGCTTAGAAAATGTCAAGGCATTCCAAAGCATAAGGACCTCTTGAGGACAACATCGGAGAAGGGTCTAAGGAGAGTTCTGGGTACAGTCACACCAGAGTGCGATCAGGGGACCCCAGTAGGCTTTTCCTGATCAAACCTTCACAATTCAGTTCCTCTCTCCTGCTTACCTTCCCCTGGATTCTGTGTCACCCGAAAGTCCCATTGTCCAGCGGAATTCTTGGGCTCCTTGCTTTCTAGCTCCTAAGAAGTCACGGCCTCATTTCTGTTTCTCCTTGGGGTAAACATTGCCTACTTCCCTCCACTCCTCCCCTTCTCCTCTCCATCCCACCTTCTCTTTCTTCTTTCATTCTCCATCACTCTCTTTCTCTCTCTCCTCCCTGCTTTCCCTCCTCATTCATCCACCCTGCTTCCCCTCTGTTCTCCTCCTCCTCCCCCCACCAAGCACACACACTGACACAGGCGCGTTCTGAGCCCTGCGGCCCCCAGAGCCCTCCCGGCTCAGCCCTTCTCCCGGGCAGGCGTGCAGGCGTGCAGACCATATGTGGTGCCAGGAACAAGCAGAGCCTGGCGGATGTGGTGTGGCAGCCTGGTAACCATTTGTTTTCACCTGGTCCTCACGCTGCTAACATGTTGGAGCATCTCCACGCTTTAACCCTCTTGCTGCCAGTCGCAGACCTAGAGAAAAAGAGACAGAAGGAAGAGGAGTATGGGAGAGCCTCAGCGGGTCCCCGGTTTATTTATGCATTCGTTCACTCAGCAACCAGTAACCAAACCCTACCTTGCCCTCCACAGGGCCTGGCTGGGCTCAGGGGAAGCAGAAGGGAAACACACAGAAAAAGACACACAGAAAAACTGTTCAAATCCAGCCTTATACACACGCGATGGAGGGAGGAGAAAACACTAGACACCAAGGGTGTCACCTAACCCTGTTTTGGGGTCAGTGAGCCTTGTTGGAGATGTTGCCAGCTGCATTGTGAAGGTCAACGTGAAGGAGAAGTAGCAGCTAGCTGGGCGAGGAAGAGGGACAGAACATTCTAGGCAAAAGAAACAGCAGATGGAAAGTCATAGAAGCTTAAGAGAGCTTCCAGGAAACTGTTCAGAATGGCAGAGGTGTGTGTGTGTGTGTGTGTGTGTGTGTGTGTGTGTGTGTGTGTGTTTGGGTGGAGGATATGGGGATGGAGGTTAAGGTAGGAACTGAGTCTAGAGAAGATGGCAAGGGCCAGGTCAGAGGACCCGGAATGCCAGGCTAAACAGCCACTACTTTATTCTGAAGGCCATTCACAGAGAGCAGTAGAGTCAGTTTGTCTTTCCAAAAGATCCCCGAAGCTTCAGGGCACAGGAGGAGTGGGAAGGGGGAGGTGGGAGGCAGGGTGAGCAGAGAAGGAGGAACTTCTGGCTCTCTCTGGTGCCCCTGCCCCCCACCAGTGGGGACTGGGGGGGCCCCTTCCTTCAGCCTCTGTCTCCACCTCAGGCTGGGTGTGCCAGAGACAGGCTCACTGGCCTGCAGGGCTCAGCCCACAGCCCACTAGGCTGCCGGACTTGTCCTGATCAGGGTGGGGTAGTGGGGGAGGGGCCGGCAGCCCCGCCCCTTGGGCAGGTGGGGCTCAGGAGCAGTGTGGCCTTCACCCATGCATCTGGGGGAAGCTCTGAGGCCCCAGGTGCCCCCGCAGCTCAGCTTTTACCCACCCATCTGCTGGCTCAGATGGCCTGGTAGGAACGCCTCAACATCTGGACTCAGACCACAGAAGGACCTGGGTAGTGGTATTAGTATCCTAGGGGCTTACGAGTTAATCCAGAAGAGTTTACAATAGTGCCTGGTATATAATAAGATCACAATATTATCTTCTTACTCGCGTTTCTCATGTGCATTGTACTTTTTCTCTGGTTCGAAGCTGGCTACGGAGACCAAAACCCGTTGAATGGTGCCTTGAGCCCCAGTTTGAGCACAAGCCGCCCGCAGCCTCCATATATTCCAACAAAGTGTTGGATGTGGAAGTGTGCCTGACGGGATTACGCCTACGACATTTCACAATCAAGACTATCGGGGGAGTGAAATGTGGATTTTGTTCGGCGAATTGTTAGGCGGATTTTCACATTGGGCGACAGCCACGAGTCACTTCTAGGTTGGAGTGGGTCACTCGTTTGTTCAATCAACAAACTCTGATCGCTTCTCTGTGGCGGAGGCGGACACGGAGGGAAGCACACTGAAATCACCACTTCTTCTCAACATGCAGACATGTTCCTGGATTTCCCTAGGTGGGTGATGTAAGCAAACTCCACTTCCTTGCAAGAAGAGCCAAGAGCAAAATTGTTTCTCCTCTTCCAACAATTCCATATGATGCTTCCAGGTCTGGCAAAGGCATTCCCTCTATTTAGAACCACCGAGTAGTAGCTTTCCAAGAAAATTCTAATGTAGCACTTTACTTAATCTGCAAACGACCCTGGGAGGAAGAGATGGTTATATCCTTCCCTCAGAAGAAGAAACAGAGACCCAATGATCCACACAGATCACCAGCTACAGAATGGCAGAGGCAGGATTAAAACCCACTTCTTGGGGGGTGCATGGGTGGCTCAGTGGGTTAAGCCTTTGCCTTCGGCTCCGGTCATGATCCAAGGGTCCTGGGATTGAGCCCCGTGTTGGGCTCTCTGCTCAGCGGGGAGCCTGCTCCCCATCTCTCTGTCTGCCTGCCTCTCTGTCTACTTGTGCTCTCTGTCCAATAAATAAATAAAATCTTAAAAAAAAAAAAACAACCACTTCTCTCCAGCTGTGAAGTTCACATTCCGTTCACTGTACCGTACTGAACTTTATGGACCTTTCCACTCCCTAATTACTGTGATTCTAGGCTCAGGTGGGAGGAAATGTGCCTTCCAGAAGAAGGATTCCACTCTCTGAATAAACCTTGCTTCTGGATCGCTGGAGAGTCTCAAGAATGATCAGCATCAGATTTTCCCCCCAAATCTTTATTTTTTGTCTTTTTACCAAGGTAATGCGTGTCTATTTTTAACAATTCAAACACTATCGGAATGTTTAAAAAGTGAAAGTCACAGGTATTTCCCTCCCCCAAAATAACAGCTGTTAACAATATGGAACATATTCTCCCAGTCTCTTCCCGTGCAAATATTAATAACACACACAAATAACATAATAATTATTAGTATTACAGAAATTACATGTACCATACACCTTTTAAAACATTTTTAACACCATATCAAGAACACCTTTCACTGTCAGCTCACTTAATATGCCTCATTCTTTTTAATAGATTGTTGTAAACTGTATATTCGTGCCCCCCAAATTCATGGGGCAAAGCCTAATCCCCATCATGAGGTGAACCTTTGAGAGGTAATTAGGTCATGATGATAGGGCCATAATAAATGGGGTTAGTGCCCTTATAAAAGGGACGCCAGAAAGCTCCCTCATCCCTTTATGCCATGTGCCGACACAGCAAGAGGACAGTCCTCTGTGAACCAGAAAGAGGACTCTTGCCAGACACCAAATGTACCAGCACCCTAATCTCGGACTTCTGAGTCTCCAGAACTGTGAGAAAGAAATGCCTGTTGTTGCTAAGTCACTCGGTCTGTGGTATTTCTGTTACAGCAGCCCCAACGGACGAAGACATAGGTGCACGGGAATCCAAAGTATGAATGGACCACGGCTTCCCTGCCACTACCCTGTGGGTAGAGATTTGGACTGCTGCCTTTCTTCATTCACAAAATCATTGCTTGCACCTTGACCTACCCTGCCTGGCCCTGCTCACCTCAAGTACCCGGGATCATCTCAACTAAGGATTTCTGTGAATGGTTCTTCAACATTTCTCTCCCCAGTGAAGCTCTGAGATGTTTAAGGCATCCTACGGGATCATGACTGTGTGTTCATGAAAATATCCTTAGCGCCTAGTTCAGTGCCTTGCCCATACTAGGACCTCAGTAGTTCACTTAGTTCACTTGGTAGAAACAAGTGAAGAAACGACTTCCCGGACGGATCAATGCATCGGCTTACGCAGGGCACACTCCTAGGGAGAAATACCAGGTCACAGGATATGCCTTTTTTTTTTTTTTTTTAAGATTTTTAAAAATTTATTTATTTGACAGAGAGAGATCACCAGTAGGCAGAGAGGCAGGCAGAGAGAGAGGAGGAAGCAGGGTCCCTGCTGAGCAGAGGGCCCGATGCGGGACTCGATCTCAGGACCCTGAGACCATGACCTGAGCCAAAGACAGAGGCTTTAACCCACTGAGGCACCCAGGAGCCCCCCCCTTTTCAAAGATTTCTTAGGATATGCCTTTTCAAAGCATGTTTATAGGCTACAAAATTTTCCCCTGGAAAAAGTGAACCAGTGTGAGGGACCAAGAGAGCTGGTTTCCCCCCACTGCAAGGAAGACACTTTTGGGGGATACGGGAGTATAGTCTATTTCACTTAGTCCCATCCAGGGGATGGGGAAGCCAGGGATGAATCTTCTCCTTGCTATTCTTGTGGAGCTCTCACCTGTTGCTGAGAGAAGAAAGCAAATATGAACCTGCTCAGCACCCCCGCAAGGGAGTCACCCCCACCCTGGACCCGAGTACATGGTCCCCGTGTCACCCTGCCTGCTGTCCCATGGTCTCCAGATGCCTGACAGCCAGCAGTTAAAGCAGCGGACATCGAAGTTCTGTGTCTGTTCTGCCAGCTTTGGTACGGCTGCCCTGTGCCCTCTCCTTGCAGGAAGAACAGGAGCAACACCTAGTCTTGCTTTAAAACCGGGGATTACAAATAAATAAATAAAACCAGGGATTATGCCACAGCTGCATGGGGCTAGGATCTCAGATAGAAAGGAGCAGCACAGCCTGGAACCAGGAATAGGCCGGATAAGGTCTCTGCTTTGTAAACTTTGTATTTTAGAAGGAGGGAGCAGACTACAGAAGAATCAGCAAATCAGTGAGCTAAATAATATCAGATGGAAACAGTCATGAACAGAATAAAACAGAGAGTGCTCTAAAGAGAGCAGTGGAGAGTTCCTTCTGACTATGTGATCAGGGAAGGCCTCCTGGAGGAGGTAGCATTTGAGCTGGGGCTAGAATGAGGAGAGGGGACTAGCCCAGTGATGAAGTGGAAATACAAGGTTCTAGGAGGGCATGACAGGTGCCAAGCCCAATGAACTTGCTGCTTTGGTTGTCTGAAGGATGAAGAGAACTGGACGTGGTGGGCCAGGGTCAGGTCAGGCAGGGCCTGGTAGGCTGTGGAAAGGGGCTTGGGTTTTATATTATTTTTTAAATTATTTTACTTTTAAGGAATTTCTATATCCAATGTGGGGCTCGAGCTCACAACTCTGAGATCAAGCGTTGTGTGTTCTACTGACTGATCCAGCCAGGTGCCCCTGGATTTGATTTGATTTGATTTGATTTATTTGACTGGCAGAGATCACAAGTAGGCAGAGAGGCAGGCAGAGAGAGAGGTGGAAGCAGGCTCCCTGCTGAGCAGAGAGCCCGATGCGGGGCTCGATCCTAGGACCCTGGGATCATGGCCTGAGCCGAAGGCAGAGGCTTTAACCCACTGAGCCAGCCAGGCGCCCCTGGATTTTATTTTAAATGTGGTGGGAAGTCATGTCCTACCTTGTACGCAACTTATGATTGGACATTGACTCATTTACTCGTTCATTCATTCAGTCGGTTGACTAGTCAGTTAACAATCCTTCTCTGAAGACATACACAGGGAATGAGGATATAGAGGTGAACGAGAGACAGTCCTAGCCCTTGCAAAACTTAGGGCCTAGTGGGCGAATACAGTGTGAACATGGATACTTACAGGCCAAAGGAATAAGCAGAGGAGTAAACAAGGTGCTGGGAGCTCAGATCAGGGAGCATTTGTTTCTGAAGTGGGAGGATCAGGGAAAATCTCCAAGAACACATGATATATTTGAGCTGAATCTTGAAACACCAAGCACCATGCTGGCACATCGAGGTGCTCAGTATATATTTATGAAACGAAAGAAGGGAAGGGAGGGAGGAAGAGAAGGAAGAAGGAAGGATGGGAATTTGCCAAGTGCTAAAGAGAGAAAGGGCAGAAGGAACTGTGTGTGCAGACTTCTGGCAAAATAACAGGGTGAAGAAGGGATACCCGAGCCTGCTTGGAGCCCCTAGGGACACCTCGGAGGTGACATGGGGACAGAGCACTTCCCACCTCCTATTCTGGGGCTCCTACCATGCACGTCACATAGTAGGTGCACAGTAAATGTTGATGGGTGTGGTGGTATTTAACGCTACTTGCTAAATATTTCCATCTCTCTGCTTTCAAGGCACATGCTAGGATTATACTTCCTTGCCAATATGTAAAATTAGGTATGGTTCTGTGACTTGTCTTGGCCATTGAAATATGAGCAGAAATGACATGAGTCACCTCTGAACAGAAGCTTTAAGAGCTAGTGAGCAATCTGTGGCGTTGGCTTTTCTCTGCCTCAGCAACCATAGAAGCCCAGAGAAGTATTCTTCCTCAGCTTGGTTCCCCGAGGGAGAACAACGTAGAGAAGAGGTCCCCAGCCACCCTGCAGCGTGCACCCAGGAGGAGCCACCAAAAATCAGGGGTGGTTGTTACCGCAGCAGAACTATACTATCCTGACTTCTAGAATCAATAAGGGAGTGAGGCGGAGAGTTAAGGGAAGGTTTCTGAGCTTGGACAGGGACACGAGGTCCCTTCAGAAGTTAGGAGGGTGATGAAGCTGTCAAAGGATGATTCATCCTGAAGCCCATTAAGAAGATTTCTTAAAGAAGAATCTTGAGACTTCGCTCTTAATTCAGCCGGTCAGAGGGAACTGGAGTCTCCCTTCAGCCGTGCTACCCTCCCCTGCAGCCTTTTGCTTCTCTTCTTTCCCAGGGACAGCATTTTGGGCCTCCCAGGACCACCTCTGTGGCCTTGGTCCTCCCCTTGTCTAGACAGCAGCTTTTTAAACAAACAGAAAATCTCAACAGCTATAAGTAAAGATCTAGATCCTTTACAGCCCACAGACCTGGATTCAAGCCCTAGTCCACCGGTTTCTAGCTGCACGACTTTGGCAAGTGAATCTCAGTTCACTTAAGCCTCGGTTTCTTCATCTGTAATGCAGGACCCACAATTGTATCTACCTCTTGATGCCGTAAAGAGGACTAGTCCAAGGAAAGAACTTAGCAAGGTGCCCGGTACACAGCAAGGGTCAACCAATGGTAGATGTGATTATTATTAGTGAAGTGGGACATCATGGGGGACAAGAGTGATATTTAATGTGTGTGCAGAGCTGGGGGGGTAGGGAATGGTACATACTCTGGGCTACTTTCTAAACTTCTGGGCTCTTATAGTTTGCTTCCAACATGCCTTAAATCTCCTTGAAGGTCCCTCATTTCTCTGTGTCTTGCGGGGGGTGGGATGGGGGGCACAGACCAGTGAGGTAGACGTAAGGTCTGGATCAGGGACCTCTCCCTGAGCACAAGATCTTGTGTCTGTGTCACTCTGGCTATAACCTCTGGGACCAGGGATGGGCAGCTTTGATGTGTAGCTACAAAGGTCCACCTGCCCCTCCCTGAGATGGTCAGGTCTGAGTAAGTGATGACACCCCACCCATTTTGGAGGATGTCTTTAATAAGGGGTGTGGGAGATGCTGGGTTTGTTCCCAAAAGTCCTGAAGGCTGCTTCTGGGATGACACTGGTTAATGTGAGCACAAAACAGACTTGGAGCTTTGGCCACACCCAAGTTCTTTGGCTAATTGGGGTACATTTTTCGTTTAGGCCCCAAAAGGAAGGAGCTAGCCTTGGCATGGGCCTACCAGGTGCAGGTGCTTCCACATCCAGGATCTCTCCCTTGCAGATCAGTCTCCCTGTCCCTGACTCGCAGTGAGAACTCAAGGCGCAGAAAGGGCCAGCCACCCGTCCCACGGCTCTAAGGACAAGAGCCAGAGAGGAAGCAAGGCCAACCTGACCCCAAACCAGTGACCTATTCCTGGGACCTTAGGGGGATCGTGTCTTATACGCCTCCCGGGGGATCTCCTCTGTCAAGTTCAGCCCTATCCATGCTCTTCCCAGAGAGTAAATCTGGTGACGTCACCTTCTCTTCCTCACCTTCAGTCTGTTTAGAAACTTGCCATGGGCTCCTTGGCCAAAAACTCAAAGCTTCCTTAGGATGGCGGCTCCCTCCACCCATCATTGGCCGGTGCCCACCCTTCCCTGGCCTCCTGCAGCCCCCAGCAGATGCCCAGTCCTTCTGATGGATTTACCACTCCTCTGAGGGGGCCCCTGTGTCTTTGCCCACGTTTTTCCCTCTACCTGCGGGACATCCCTCCACTTAAATCTCTGCCTTTTCTCTCCTGGTGAAGCTCTCGCATCACCTGGTCAGGGGAGCCATCCTCGGAGCCTCCCCCAGGTTCCCCCTACCACAGCTCTGTCATTGTCTGTTAGGGCCCTTTCTCCCCCATGGGGCCATAAAGTCTTTCAAGGCCAAGGTATTTATATGTCTCAAACTCTGGTTCCGGAGCTCATAGATTTTTTTAAGCAGACATTAATCTTTGCATATATGATTTTCCCCTCCAAAAAGGAGGCTTGAGGGCTATGGTGAGAACACATTCACCCAGGGCATGGCATCTACCATTCACTAAGTCCCCACTATGACCTAGGTGCCGTGCCAAGCACCTTCTGTAGAATCTCTCATTGGCTGTACACACCTTATGAGGAAGAGCCTTCTATCATACCCATTTTACCCATGAAAAAACTGAGTCCTGGAGAACTTGAGCATCTTGCCTAAGGCCTCCCCGCGCTGCTTAGTGGCAAATCCCAGATTGTTAACTAAGACTGAATGTATTCCTTTCAATATTGATTCAGTCATTCAAAATTCACTGAGGGTCTACTCTGAGCCAAGGGTTGTTTGAAGCACCGGGGACACAACAATGAACACTAGAGAAGTCCTGTGTGACTGTGAGTGTGTGTATGAGTGTGGGAGCATGTGTGTGTATATGTGTGTGTGAGAATGAGTATATGTGTATGAGTATCTAGGAAAGCATATGTGTGGTGCAGGCTGCAGGTGATGCCTAAGGTGAGAATCAGGGAGGGCTTCCTGGAAGAGGTGATGTGTAAGCTGAGACCTAGGAATAAGTAGCAATTTGATCAGCAAAGATGGAACATGGGGTCATCTCTGAGAGGGGAGAAGCAGAGGTGAAGGCTTGCAGAGAAAAAGAGCACAGTGGCTTGGGGGATGGGGGAGGAGAGAGGGCAGAGGCTGCTGAGACATGAGGCAGCAGAAGGAGGCAGGAGTCTGAGCATGGAGGGTCATCCCAAGAAAAATCACCTTCGTAGACTTTTAATGACTTAATCAGTTCAGTGCCCTACAGAGCTGGGCAGAGGATTTCCGTAGGTTCAATGCCAAGAGGATTTCCTGTGCCGCCAGCCCTGCAGCATGTTCCTTTACTGGAAGAGTGTAGAGGGGGGATGCAGAGCCTGGGAGGGAGGCAGCCCCTGCTCTCAGAAACCTCCAGAGTGGAGGGGAGTGTCTGTTGGGTCCTAGGCCGGAAGGCAGAAGTTGGGTTTGGACCTTGGGAGCTGACCAGCTGTGGGGGCCTAGGCAAGGAGCTTTACCTCTCTGAGCCAAAAGTTATTCTGTGTGAAATAGACAAATCCCCACGTACCTGCCCTAGAAATCCTTGCCCCGTTATTTCCTCCTGGAGAAAGGAGCTTATTTTGCCCAAGAGGGTCGGCTCAGGATAGAATAAAACATTTATTGGACATGCTCTGATTCCTGGCGACCCCCAGCAGGCACTAATGCACAGGGAGGAGAAGCTGTCCCAGGGACTTTCAAAGATGAAAGGGTGTCCTCCAGAGGGATGGGCTCCCTCCTGGCCTCTCAGACTCTCTTTGCCAGCCACTGGGCTGCCTCTTCACCCTGCCCAGAGGTCAAGGCTGCCAAGGGCTTTGGCATTTTCACTCTGGCTCTGCACCAAAAGGAGTCTGACAAGGGGTACCCTGCCCCTTTAGGCGGCGCTGCTTGGGGCAAGCGAGCACAGGGGTGAGGAGTGCGGGGGTGGGGGGTGGGGTCCTTCTTACCTGTAAGGCCTGTGGTGCGTCTCTGTGAGACTCAGTTTCCTCATGGAGAAAATGGAAGAAATAATTGCCGCTGGGATGGTTGCAAAGGACTAAGTAGACGGTGGGTAGAATGCAGTTGGCATGGCGCCTAGCACACGGTGAGTGCTCAGTGAAGACCACGTAGCACAGAGCTCTTGCTTCTCATCTTTGCCTTTTTGTCTAGGAAGACTCCTGATTAGAAATGGGCGGGAGGGCGTCTGGCTGGCTCAGTGGGAAGAGCGTGCAACTCTCCATCTCGGGGTTGTGACTTCAAGCCCCGAGTTGGGTGTAGAGATGACTTAAAAATAAAATCTGAAAGTGGCGTCTGGGTGACACAGTCAGTTGAGCATCTGACCCTTGGTTTCAGCTTGGGTCACGATCTCAGGGTTATGAGATCGAGCCCCACTTCAGACTCAGTGCTGAGCTCAGAGGTAGAGTCTGCTAAAGTTTCTCTCTCTTTCTCTGTCTGCACCCCGCCCCCCCACCTCAAGCTCTCTCTCTCTCCTTCTCTCTCTCCAATAAATAAATAAATCTTAAAATAAATAAATAAAATCTTCAAAAAAAAAAGAAATAGAGGCAACATCAGCTTTGGTTTTTTATATGGTGGCAAAACGGGCATAATGTAAAATATATCATTTTTTTTTAACTTAGTAATGCAACTGATGGACTGTAAGGTAGTTCTAACTTTTTTTGTTTTTAAAGATTTTACTTATTTATTTGACAGACAGAGATCACAAGTAGGCAGAGAGGCAGGCAGAGAGAGAGGAGGAAGCAGGCTCCCTGCGGGGCAGAGAGCCCGACGTGGGGCTCTATCCCAGTGCCCTGGGATCATGACCTGAGCCAAAGGCAGAGGCTTTAACCCACTGAGCCACCCAGGCGCCCCTAAAATATATCATTTTAACCATTTAAAGTGTACAGTTCAGCGACATCAAGCACATTTATATGGTTGTGCAACCCTCACCACCATCCGTGTTCGCTTTTTTGTCTTCCTCATCTTAAACTCTGTCCACGTGAGGCAGTAACTCCCCGTTCCCCAGCCCCCAAGCCCTGGTGACCACCATTCAGTTTCTCATCTCTAGGAGTTGGCCCATTTGAGGGACCTTATGTGAGTGCAGTCGTACAGTATTTGTCCCTTGTGTGATGGCTGACTTCACTAGGCGCAGTGTCCTGGAGGGTCATAGGTGTCATGGCAGATGTCAGAAGCCCCCTCCTTTTTAAGACTGAGTACTGTTTCACTGTGTGTACAGACCACATTGTGTTTATCCTTTCACCTATCAATGGACACATGAGTTGCTTTTACCTTTTGGATATTGTCAATGATGCTGCTATGCGCATGGGCGTACAGACATCTGTTTGAGCCTCAGCTTTCCATTCCTTCGGGTGTACTCCCAGGAGTGGAACTGCTGGATCATATGGTAATTCTATGTTTCATTTTTACGTTGTGTGTTTTCAAGTCACCATTTCTTCTGCTTGAACAGGGACCCCATGGCCAAATGGGAGCTCCTGTTTACCCTCTCCATGTAGTCACAGAGTGAATACAGAGTCTGCCTGGCACCAGGCTTTGGCACCCAACCCAAGGTTCCTCTGGGCCATGCTGACCTCCACAGTGATGGTGTAGTTGGAGTGTTCCTGACCCCCCACTGGCACCTAGCATCCAGCCATCCCTTGTTGGGTAACTCCTGCTCTTGCTCTCACTGCAGAGAGAAATTTAGGGGCCACCTCCTGGTTTCATGGAAATCCCTAGATGAAGCTGAACCATAGCCACCAGGGACCACCACTGACCGGGAGGATAACCTCTTCCTGCTGACAGCCCAAGAGACTCCATTCCCAAGGCCCCATTATCTTCCCAGCCTCACTGACCCTCCAGAGTTTGCACCAAACAGCTTAGTGTCCCAGTTACAATCATGGGCTTTGGGAGCAGACAATTTGGGCTGAACACATAGTGCTGACAGCTGCTGGTTGTGTGACTTTGAGAAAGTCACTCTCCCTTGGAGACTCAGTTTCCTCTTCTTAAAAGGAGACAGTCGTAGACTCTGTTAATTTGGAAGTTGAGCTAATGCATGGAAATTCCTGAGCCCTCTGCCTGGTACCATAAATGGAATCTTCATGACCAGAGTCATGCCTGGTCAGGCATCAGACTGAAGGAGGAGGAGCTTCCAGATGGAGGGGGGTTGGGACAGTGAGATACTTCTGAGCAGGGTCCTTGGGGTCCCAGCTGAGGACACTTGGGAGCAGATTCTTCCCCCACCCGCACCCCACCCCCATTGTAGAAGGATTTCTTCTGCCCTTGGCCTGGATGTAGACAAGTTTCCCAGAGTCAGCAGCTCTGCACCTCCATCCCTCCTTGTTCCCACATACTGCTCTGGGGCGTCTCCTAGGGTGTCTAAGTCACAGTCAACTGCATCGTGATCAGGCAGGGGAGGAGGACACTGCACTGCCTCCCTTCCACCTATCCCTGCTCCAACCTGAAGCTTTCTAGTTTCCATGATGATACACAGGATGATTCCAGAACTTCCTATTCTTGCCTCTCATTGTCCTTAGAGTCTACCACTCCTCGCGCCTGCATTCAAACCCCCTCCCACGCTACTTCGTATAAGCAGGAACACTCCACTTGAAGTTAGAGAGCCCTCCAAGGTCCCCTTCCCACATCACTGTCCTCTCCGCTTCACTTGAGCTGCTGTTGGCCACATCTCCCTGCTGAGCTGACGCTGTTGGTGTGTTCTGGAACCAGGGACAGGAGTTTATAGTCTCCCCTGCCTCCTATCATCTTGTAAACCCCATCCTGCTGAAATCATTTTGGATGCTTGTTACACTGAACATGCTTGTGTGATTCCTCCACTGAACAATAAGCTGTAGGAGGACAGGTACCTGTCTGTGTCTGTCTGATCTTCCATTGTTCCATCAGAGTCTAGTTCAGTTCCTGGCACAGAGGTACCCCCTTCACCCCCGCCAAAAAAAAAAAAAAAAAAAAAGAGTTTTATCATTCAACACAGTCTCTTGTTCTTCCTTCCATGAACCATCTGCCAGTGGGACAAGTGGGCTGTCCAATGTTTGGCATCGTCACATGTGACTTGGATGGACAGAACAGGAACTAGTATAGGGAGCTAGGGTACTCCACTAGAGGTCTTTTTCCATGGAACAGAGATCTGTCAAAATCCTTTCATTATGGGTAGTCAACTTCCCAATCGCCTTTGAATCCATCGTACACTTCTCTGTCCTGTTTGCGAGAAGACCATCAGAGGCTGGGCTCACTCTGTCCATCATACCCCTCCGGATCTACCCACCCACTGACCCTAACGAAAAAAGAAATCAGGCTGATCTGGCATGACTCGTTCTTAGGGAATCAGTCCTGAGAATCACTGTTTTCTCTTTTAGGTGCTCTCACAAGCCCCAAGGTTTCTGGAATACTGCTCAGACTGACATTAAACTCACCACAAACTCAACACAATCTCTTGGCTTCCAGATTTTGAAAATGCAAACCACCCTTGTCCATTTCTTAGGTTCTTTCAATGATGCTTAGGATATCTTTCAAGGATAGCGAGGATTCCCTGGGAAACCAGGACAGTGGCTTGGCAATCCTGTGTGCAAATTCTCTTATTGCCCTGGAATGAACTCCTCCCAGCTGGGAGATTTTAACTTCTGTGCCCACCCCGCAACCCCCTACCCTCTCCCCACTGCTTCATCTTTCCTGGCCTCCTGTTTCCACTCAGCGATATTGAGTCAGGTCTTTCTGGGTCTGGTGATCATTTTTCCTTGCTGGTTGTAGTGGGTTGTAGTGTAGCTGATGACCTCCAAAAAGGTGTGTCCATTTCCTGGAACCTATGAATGTGAATGTGTTTTTAAAAGGGCGTCTTTGAAATCATAATTATCTTAGGGGTCTTGGGATGAGATCATCTTGTGTTACAATAAATCTTGAATCCAATGACAGGTGTCCTTCTAGGAGACAGAAGAGAGAAGCAGAGATGGAAAATACGCAGTAACCAACCAAGGAACATCTGGAGCCAGCCAGAGCTGGAAGAGGAAAAGAATTCTCCCCTACAACCTTCAGAGGGAGTACTACCCTGCTGACACCTGAATTTCAGAATTCCAGGCTCCAGAACCGTGAGAGAATCCATCCTTGTTGTTTTAAGCCACCCAGCTCATCCTGATCTGTTACAGCAGCAGTAAGAAGCTAACGCGCCGGTGGAGACCAAAACCCCTGGCTTTGCTTGCTCTTCCTCATGAGTCCTCTTTGGGATGACCACACTAGCCTCCCCTCTAGCCTCTTTGCCTCCAAGCTCACCCACTTCAGTCCCTCAGCTTGATGTTCCTAAAATACACAGTCTCGTGTCGCATTTCTGTTTAAAGCCTATCAGCTAGAATGATCTGTTCCAAGTGACAGAAAACCCAACCCAAACTGGCTTACACAAAAAGGAATTTATTGGCTCATGAAACCAGAGACCAGGGGCTAGGGCTAGCTTCATCTCTGCTGGATTTGAGGGTCAAACAATGTCACTGGAACTCATTTTGCTGTGCCCTGCCGCCTTCTGCTCTGTTGGCTTTGGTGTCAAGCTCTGCGTGGCGAAGAGATGGCAGCAGCCCCAGCCCCTGCATCCGGTTAGAACAGAGACCAGCGGAAAGATTCAAAGACCTCCCCCAGGTCCTCAAGCCAGAGCCCTGGGGCGGTGCCCATTGGGCTTGATTGTCCATCCCTCAACCAATCACTGTGGTCACACGAATGGAATGTGCTGATTGGCTGAGGTCTAGGTCACATGCCCCCTCCGCAGGCGTCCTGATGGAGTTTCCTCTCCTTGAGCCGGGTGCTCTGGGAAGGAAGAACGGGGGAAAGGCAGGGAAACAGAATCCCAAAAGAAAAATCCCACTCCAAGGATAGCAAATGCATACTGAGGAGCTAAAACCAGAGAAACAAACAGGAAATGTCCATGCAGGGGGCTCTTTAGTGGTTCCTGCCAAGACGCATCAAGATCGGGATCCCTGGTCTGCAGCCCAACCTCAGTTCCAAGCCACTTGACGTCCTCTTGCCCTTATGCTCCTGTTCACGTGGTCCCCTATACGCAGAAACTCTCTTCCCCTCCTTCACACTTTTCTTCTGACCAATGCCTACTCCTCCTTCAGGACTGCTCGACTGGAGCCTTTACCATTACTTGGGACCCCCAAAGCAGCCTGAAGTCCATCTAGACTGACCCTTACCCCACTGAAGTGAACTTGACTGCTAATGAATGTATCTCTTCTTCTGAACTCTGTCCTCCACGAGAGCAGAGATTTTGTTTTATTCTTATTTTATTTAACACACACACGAAGCCCTTTCCAAGGGCCAACCACCATTCTAAGATTTTACAGACATTAATGCACTTCATCCTCATACTATCCTCCACGAAGGAGGCTCGATTATTAACCTTACTTTAAAGATAAAGAAATTCAGGTAGGAAGATCATATGTGATTCATCTCTACTTCCTGGGCCCAGCTCAGGGCTAGGAACACCATAAGTATTCAGAAAATATCTTTCAGGTTGTCTGTCGTGGCCCACATTCTAGGTCTTCCCAGCCTGGAAAGGGGCATTGCTGGCTCTGCGTCCACTGTCCAGGCTGGCAACCCAACGGCTGTCACTGAAGCCTGTGGCCGTGACCCACTCAGGAAGGTCTGGGTCTGGGCCCAGGAAATCCCTGCAATTAGAGGATGAGCCCAGGAGAAAACCAGGGAGAAGGTCTTCTGTCTCCCCCACTTCAGCGCCCTCCGAGCCCCTCTGTGTTTCAAGAGCCCAGTCCGGGCGTCCCACCCTGATGGTCACTTACCTCAACAGACTCCTGAGGATGACTTTTGTCTCTAGAATCCTAACCTGAAACCTCCTGAGCTTCCACTGGCTCGAAATGAAAATGTGTCAAAGTTTTGCCCTCACAGGAGAGATTCTTTAATTAAGACCAGCAAGCATAAAATCTTAAAAAAAAGTAAAATAAGGGATGCCTGGGTGGCTCAGAGGGTTGGGCCTCTGTCTTCGGCTCATGTCATGATCTCAGGGTCCTAGGATCAATTCCCACATCTGGCTCTCTGCTCAGTGGGGAGCCTGCTTCCTCCTCCACCTCTCTCTGCCTGCTGCTCTGCCTACTTGTGATCTCTCTCTGTCCATGAATAAATAAAAATCTTTAAAAAAAAAGTAAAATAAAAAAGATCAGCAAGCCTCCACCTCTGCAGACCAACCTGGTTCTGTCTTTTTGGTCTCCCCGTCCCCGTTCTCCATGCCTCCTCCACCACTCTGTCCCAGCTGCCTCTTCCTCGCAAGCTGTCTATCCTGCATGACCATCCATCCCTCTCCCTGTTCTTGCTCCTTTTCCTTTGTCTCCCGCCCTGGTCTCTTTCTGCCTGGTTATGTCTCTTTTTCCTTGTCTTTTTGCTGGAATCTTCTCTTCTGTCTCCCCCCACCACCACCACCCCAGTGTGTGTCTGGGCTTTGCGTGTCTCCTGGATATCTGCCTGTTTCCCTCCTGACCTCTCTCTCTCTCCCCATCCTTGGCTACGTGGGATGTCCAGAAACAGGCCTGGGACTTCTGGCTTTCTCATCAGAGTAAGAGAACCCCTCTGTAGCCGGGCAGCCACAGGGTCCCTCGCTCAGGAGCCTCTTCCCTGTGGTCTCTGTGCCTCTAGGCCCCTCTGCCCAACCCAAGAGGCAGGAACCCTGCGGGCCACATGGGCAGGGTGGCCGTCTGCTGCCCTGAGGACCCAGGTCGCAGCGGCTTCCCTTAATGAGCGCGCCTTCAGTGACACATTCATTATTCCTGTTTGGTCGCTTCGAGTCAAAACTGATTAGTTACACTTACTGCCGCAAAGATGTAATGATTTTATTGTTTATCTTCAATTTATTTTGATTAACATCTCCGTTCTTTTCATTGCAAGAGCAATTAGGTGCAATCTAACAGCGACTACTTTAATTTTGTTGAAATTAAGATGAATAAGTGACGGCTTATGGTGCTTTGTTTAACAAATAAATCATAGTTAAGAGGAGTGTATTAGTAATAAATGAAAAAAGACAGCTTAATTAAAATGCATGGAGGCAGCCTCTTGATGTACATCCAAAACCCAACTCTGAATTCCAAAAATCAGAGGGAGCTGAGGGTTAGAAAGACCCTCGCTGCCATTGGAAATGGTGATCACAAGATGACAGACTCTGTGGTCCAGTTTTGAAGCTGCTATGCAGAGAAGAGGAAGGTGCATATTATGAGCCGGGAGACAGTCACACCTTGTCAGCAGATGCCACCAGGAACCCAGGTAGAAACCAGACCTGGGAGCAGGAAGAGAGGACTTATCCTTCCAGCAAGAACCGTCTGTGAAGCCCCACCCTGCATTCTCCCTGGGAACCCACGTAGGGCAGGGGGCACTTCCCTCCCCCACCCCACCGAAGTTGCCTTGGGAGGTGGGGGGGAGCCTGGTGCCTAGCCAGGAACCCCAGGGCAAGTCTCTCAGTGTGATCTCCTCCCCCCTGGGCTGAGAGGGACTTCCCCATCTCTTGATTTGGAAACAAAGTGCAAAAAGTCAGCCCTGGAAAGTTTCCCGTGTGAAGTTTAAAAGCGCTTGTGCTGAGGAGGCTGGCTTTGAAGCAGCTTGCCGGGGCCCCTCGGCAGGCTCCTGCGAGTCAGAGGGCCGGCCTCGCCTCAGATCCGCTGCGCCAGCCTCTGCAGGGCTGGGAAATGGGAATTGTTTTTAAGCGGAAAAATTACTCGTGGAGCTCACTCCTTTGCCACCGCTCTTCTTTTGTTCTCAGTTGTCTATTTCCTCCCCCTCTCCCTCCTCTTTTGCTCCTTCTTTAGTGAAGAAGAGCAGACAGACCCGGGTTCAAATGCATATGCAGTCTCTTACTAGCTGTGTGACCTCAGGCCAGTGACTTAACCTCTCTGGGCCCCAGCACTTACTCAGAAAAGCCAGGGCGGTAGAGCTGATGAGGCACGGGTGTTGTGAAGGTTAGCCAAGGTAACTGCACAGAAGTGCCCAGTCCCTGCCTGGCCCAGAGAAGGAGCTCAGGAAGCATTATCTCCCTCTCTGTCTACAGAACTTCCCATCCCCTTCAGTCTGCATTGCTACTAACTAGATTTTCGTGGCCAAGTCTCCACATCCTCACTGGGCTCACTTAACTCTAGCTTGTCCTCCATCCTTCTGCATTCCAGCTTCACTTTTCTTTTTCATCCTCTCAGCCCATGTCACCGAGTACCCACCCCCTTTAGACGATGCCAGGTCTGAGTAATCCAGGGATGGGCCTGCCCTCAAGAGCCTCCAATCCCACACCCCGAGTCCCTGTGGGACTCCTTCCTAATGGTCACCCCGGACCTGTGTGTTCCAAGGCGTCCTCCTGACAAAATGAGCACCTTCTGTGACAACAGGGGCAATGCCCAGCACAAAGCTTGCCTGGCCCACATCAAGCACTCGATGGTTATTGATTGTTCAATCACACACCCAGTGCTGGCCTGTGGGCCACCTCCCATGGGGCTGACTGTAAGGGCCCAGAGAGGAACCAAGCCTTGGTGTGTGCTCTCAGTTCAGGTGGGGATACAGATACCAAAGCAGGCAATGACACTGCGGAGTGGATGGTGTGGGGACAGAGCAGAGGAGAGGACAAGAGGTGATAACCGCCCCCCCGCCAAGAAGGACCAAAGGCAAAGGACTTATATTAGAACTGAATCTGGCTTCAGTTTTCCTTCTACTTCTGCAAAGGAGAAATCAGGATCCATGGGGTTTCCGTGTACTGAGATCCAGACATCTCCTCAGTCTACAAGCCCCTCGCCCGCCATGCCTGGCTCTGCCCACCCTTCCATTCTCAACCCCCTCCTTCCTCCTGGTCCTGCCACACTGGCCTTCCTACTGGCCAGGCTCCCTGCTGCCTCCCAGCCCTGGCACATGTTGGCCACTCTGCCAAGAAGTCTCCCTTTAGCAGCTCCTTCCCACTTCCTGTCAACTGCAATCCTGGCCCCACCGCTGACTTCAGGTCTCAGCTTCTATGTCACCTTGAGAAAGCCCTTCCTGAACCCCCAGCCTGGGCCAGTTTCCCCGGATCTTAGGTCTCACTGCACTCTCCATTCTCCCATGGCACTTGTACAACTGTCATGAAATAATTATGGAATTGCTGTTCACAGTCTGTCTCCCCAGCTAGACTGCAAATTGCATGGAGGCAGGGACCACACCAGCCTTATGAATCGCTGTATCCTCGTGCCAAGCAAAAACACTTAATAAGTATTTGTTGAATAAAAGCTGAACGGAACGCATAACCTCCTATAGGCGGGACACTTTAGACATACCACGAATAATCTTCAAATAATCCTAAAAAGGAGGTGATTATTGTTCTTATTTACAGATGAGGACACTGAAGCTTAGATAGGTGTGACTGGCCCAAGGCCATATACTAGGTAAGTGGTCTTGACCCCTCATCTGTCTGACTGAAGCCACACTCCACCCAGGAAGCATCTTTGAAGCATAAAAGCCGTGTGTGTGTGTGTGTGTGTGTGTGTGTGTGTGTGTGTGTGTGTGTGTGTGTGTAGGAGGAATAGGCTTTTTCCTGCTTGGATCTAAGGACAGGGGAGGACCCCCCCCCCCCCCTTGGTGTCAGTGAGGGAGGTACAGCAGATTCCTGAGATGTGGGATCCAGTTCTGGGGAGGTCCAGGGAGGTGGCACAGACACTTCTCAGGAGGGGCTTTGGGGACCCCAGAAAGCCCTTGGCTTTCCCCGCTGAACTGGCTTTCTGGTACTTTTCTTGGCCCCCAAGGCTGTCGACAAGGGTTTTACCGGGCACGCTGGTGCCTAGGGAGCCCTAGCTCCAGGCAGCTACCACAGTGGCTGTTGCCTTCAGGTAAGTATGAACTCCAAGAGGGGAAACCCGGAGTCATTGAACACCTCCTGCGTGCCCCCCACCAGTGCCCCTCCCAGCCTCACCACCAAGAGCCGCCAAAGCCTTTTAGAGATAAGGAAACTGCCGCTGGAGGAAGTGACTTGTCCGAGGTCTCCGCGGAGAAATTACTTAAGCTCCATCCCTGGGCTGCCCTTCCAAGAAGGGATAGAGGGAGGGACAGCGAGTCCTCCCAAGCAAAGGGAGAAAGGGGTGGAGAGTGAGGGAAGTGAGAAAGAAATGAGAGAGGGAGAAGATGGTGAGAGCGACCGAGGAGAGAGGGGTAAGCAAGCCAGTCAGCACCAGATCCAAAGAGAAAAAGAGAGGCGCAGTGAGCAAGAGAGCGGGGGACCCAGGGAGAGCCCGGGAGAGGAGAGCAGACTGAGAAACGCGGCAGAGACCGGGAGATGAAGAGAGACAGAGGGAGGCCGGGAGAGACGGACAGATCCGACAGCCAGAGCTAGTGACAGTGACCGGGGCGTTGGGGCGAAGAGCGCGCGGTGCGGGCGCGGGACGGCGGCGGGCGGGGGCGGGGAAGGCCTGGGAGGGTGAGCCGCGGGGCCGCCTCCTCCCGGCGCCCCCGCCCCCCTCCGCCGCCCCCGCCCTGGGCCGCACGCGCCCGCAGCCTGATGACCGCAGCCCAGCCGGAGACGCGCGGCCCGCGCCGAGTCGAGGCGGCCGGCAGCTGGCGGCGCGGGGCGGGCCGGGGAGCCGCGAGCGCCGCAGAGAAGGTGGCAGTCCCCCCGGCTCGGCGGGCCCTGATTGATTTGTCAGCCGAGGCGACAAAACAGCCCCTCTGATCCGAGCGCCGGGTCCTAGGCTGCCCGGGCGCCGGGCCTCCCTCCCGGCGCCTCGGCCGGCTCCCCGGGCCGGTCCCGCGGGCTGGAGCGCCCCGCCGGCCCGAGGAGGGAGCCCCCCGTCCCCCCCGGCCCGGGCCCCGGAGCCCCTCCCCGGCCCACCCCACTCCCCCCGCCCCCATCTCGCACCTCCCCCGGCTGGGCCGGGCTCGTCCGGCAGCCAGGGGCTGCCAACTGCCCCCTCGCCCCCCTGGGCACCGTGCCAACACCCCCAGCCCTCACCCTGCCGCTCCCCCCCAGCCCGGCGCTCCCGCCCCCCGCCCCCCGGCCCCGGCCCGGGGCCGCCCGCAGAGCCGGCCACACCCGCTGCGGAGGACTCGGAAAGGTAAGGAGGCGCCGAGGCTCTCCCCCCCAGGGGCCTGGGTGCTGCGCGGGGGGCACGCGCAGGGGTCCGCCGGGCACCCCCGGACTCGGACCGTGAACCGCAGCTGCCACCGAGCGGGGGACGCGAGAGAGCCCCGCCGGGGCCGGGAGGGCTCGGGGCGAGTTAGAATTGCATAGGGAGGACCTGGTGGGAAGTGGGTGAGGTAGTTACCCGTCTGCCGGTCCCGGGACCAGGGTGTCTTGCTCTCAGGGACAGAGATCTCCGTCCCTGTCGTTCATCTTCTAAGCAATTCCTTCCTCTCTCGCCTTCACCTCCGAGTCTCTAGAAATTTATGGGACCATTTTCCTGTGTCTCTTTTGAGGACTCAACTCTCTGCCTCTCTCTAGGGTAGAAAGAGCCTCTTCTCATTTCTTGCCCATTCAATTAAGCGTATTCTCTCCCTCCTTTAATTTGGAAGGATTTTCTTCCTCTTTCTCCCTCCCCAGCTTAGAAGAAAGTTCTCTCTCCTAACAATTTACAACCATCTTCTGTCTCACTCTCCCATTTTGGAGGCTAAACCCCCTTCTCTGTCACCTCTTTACCCCACTTAATTCTGAGTGTGCAGACTCAATCTGAGGTTTCAAGGAGGGGGTGGACCTTGTGTTTTTTCTGGCGCAGGGTCCAGTAATGGGGACTCATCACCCAAAGCAGCAAAGCAGGGTACCAGCAATCCACGTTAGCCTCCAGGCAAAGGGCAGCTTCCCAGGTGGACGGGGCATTTGTTTCCAGGGGCAAGGAGGGAAGACTTTACCCCGGAACAAAGAATTGAGGGCAAGGAGACTGTCCCAACCCCTTCGAAGGCTGAAGAATCCCAGCTTCTGGGCTGAGGGGCCACATCGAACCTCCCTCCCCCATCCCTTTAACTTTAAAATAGTTTAATGAACACGGAGAGAGAGAAATCATTTTTTTTTTTTTTTCTGCGTGGTGAGCAGTCTACAAAGAGAATGGGGAAAGGAGAGAGAGAGCTTTAACTCTGATCCCCGCAATTAGTTCCCTGGGATTGAGAAGGGGGGGGGCAACCGGGGAGCCTCAGTTCTTCAGATACAAAAGCATTTAGATCGCTTTAGACCGGTTAATCCTGAGTCTGGCTCGGGTCTCTTTTGTTTCCCAACTCCATTGTGGGTTTTGTGCAGTTTCTCTCTGTTCGCGTGATTGACTAGCCAATGGATGGTAATTATCCAAATGTCCCCTCTGTCCTTTGACTGACTTCTCCGTATTATGGGCAACTGTCATGCATTCTGTCATTCCATATCATATTACACGTATTATCATATGAAGTCTCCCCCCCATATAAAGGAGGGAGCCTCAGCCCAGATGCTGCTGCTTTTAGAAGGAAGGGCCCTGAGAAATTGGTCCCGGGCACGGGTTCGGAATACAGAGCAGGGGACTCCCGAAATGGGAGGTTCTGCAGGTAATTTGTTGCACTGGTTGGGGGAGGGGGAGGGTGATCTGTGGGGTTTGGGGTTAGAATGACTGTGCTGGGGGCTTGGAACAGGCTTGCCAGCTAGTATTCCTTGGCTGGACCCTTGGAGCAGTTTGGACAGATCCGGCATACCTTATGGAGAAACTTAGAACCAGGCTTCTGACTCCTGAATATCAGAAAAGTCTGCAAAGCCAGGTCTTTTGGGGGGCACTGGAGCATAGTGGCACAAGCTCGGGACAGCCTTCGAGGTCCCAATATATACCTCCTCTACTTGTGGCCCTTCACAGGACAAACCCTTTGGACTTTTGTCCCTGCTTGCTGCCAAGCAGACTGGGGACAGAGGCGCCAGCCATATCCATTCCAAACCCCGACAAGATGATCCTAAAGCTCTGAGAAGGGGCAAGTTTTTCCAAGGATGCATTTGCACAGATCAACTCAGTGCCCCTTGGTGCAATTGTGCGTGCCATCACTTAAGAGGGAGGCAGGATTTATAACAAGGAGGCTTTGCAGACGGAGACTCTGGGGTCCTCTGAATCTGTGGGCAGGACTAGCCTTTCTTCTGCTAAAAGGGGAAAAAAGTGTTTTATTATTGCAATGGATATGAAGTGCTGCCCAGATGTACAGCCTTGCAGTTAATTACCTTGTTCTTCATCAAATATATGAGCAATAAATTCTCCAGAAAGGAGGGGTATATGTGTGTGTGTGTGTGTGTGTGTGTGTGTGTGTGTGTGTGTGTAAATGGATGGATAGATGAATGCAGAAGAGAGAGAAGCTCACACTCTTTTCAAGACCACAGAAAAAGGCAGGCTATTTTATGGGAAGCTTGATACACTGCTGCAAGATGCTTTGAATTTTTTGATGATCAAATATACATGATCAAGCTGTGCATGTTAGGGTGTGAGGTGCACTGACGGTCAATGGCTATTGATCAGGCTGTTAAGTATTTCTGCTCAGTTTTATAAATATAGATGGATCCCAGATGATTTAAAGAATTGGATAGTTAAGAAACTGGCATTCTACATTTCTTTGGAGAACCAGAAATAGCTAGTCGGTTACAAAAATCACAGACCATTTTTACCGCCCCCCACCATACCTTGGAAAATGTGAACTTCATCTGCAAGGCTTTTTGCAAATACAGTAAAAATATTCAAAGTGTTTTGTTTGGGGGTCTGCCCAAAACAGTCACTTTATCTGAGCTTTATTCACAGACTGGGATTTTACTTCCCTCCTTGTCTCTGTCTCTGTTTCTGTCTGTTTGTCTGTCTCTCTATCACACACACGTACACACACACACAAACACACACACACTTGTAACCACAATTTTGTCCCAGACTGACATTCTACTAAAGTGATGGGGAGAATGTCACAATGTCATTTCTGGGAGTGGAGTCTAAGGTCCTTGAAACCCTTCTGGTTAGGAACAGGGTGAACTGGCCACAAGGATTTTCCCAATTAACTAATTTCTCGCTAATCTAAGGATCTATTTAGAAAGGTGTGGAGGGAGTGGGGGGGGGAATGGAGATTTAAAGATAACCTCTAATTGGTCTGGAAAAATTCAGTCGACACCTAGAAAACCTCTTTTTTTTTCATTCCCCTCCTTCTCCTCTCCTACTGTTTTTCACATCTCTTTCTCTCATTTTGCCTCCTAGAAATTAAAAGTGGACTTTGGAAGAAAGGGGTAATAAGAAATAGTTGGGAAGTGGGGAGGAGAGAGAAAGCAAACTTTTAATTTTTTTTAAAATGGAGTTGCTTGGCAATCTTATTTGTAATCATCCAATTAGCTATTTTATAGAAGGATCATGTTCAAGAAAATCAGCCTTCACCCAGATCGGTGAAACTTAAGCATACAATTTATAGTTATGTTTTGGTTTCACATCTTAAAAAGAACAGAGTGTAGATTTTAGATTTTTCTATCTGCAGAAAAATCTTTTCTAGCTAAGAGCCCCTCACTGGGAGAGCTCAGGCATTCCTATTGATAAATCCTCTCTAGAAATAGAACTGAAATTGGCATCCCTCAAAAAAAAGTTGATCCACCAAGAAATGGATGAATCAGTCCTGATTGGGTGGACGTGCCCTTTCACCTCATTGTGTCTGACCTATCACTTAATTAATCTCTCCCAGATGCAGAGCTGTTGACAATACCAAAGATAAGCAGTATTTTGAACAAAGCAGGAAGCTTTTTAAAGAACAAGACACAGTGAGGTTTGAGGCTCTTAAAAACGTGTAAATCATCAGAATCTAGATGGAGAGTTTGTTATAACAAGCTGGAGCCGAGGTGGTCCTCTCTTTGCTAGAAACTTTCTGTGCTTTTCTTTAACCAGTGATATCTACCTATATTCATTTTCTGCCTCTCCTCTCTCTGATGGTCCCCTTTCTTCTGCCACTCCCTCTCTCTGGATTCAAACTATCCATGGCTAGTTTACTGAAAATTGTCTTCTGCTTCCCAGCCTGGTCTCTGGCTCTTCAGATCCTTTTTATAGCATAAGGACAATCAAGGTGGTCAGCTTCGAAGGCTTTGGGTGACAAAATATTGACTGCATTTGCTAGTACCTTCTGAAGGAAGACATTTGTACTGGAGGCACCTTGGTGACTTACAGGGAATAGTTCATTAATTAAAAGACTTGCTAATTGCTACTTGAATTACTGTACAGAGAGAATGAAATGAGTTTGTAAAAGATAACAATTTGGGGAATAAATGTGTGAGGGGTTTTGGGGGAGGCGCTTTAAACATTTTTATAAACAGGTCCTCGAAAATGTGTTGCTTTTACTCATGCCTCTATCATCAACTATTCAATTGAGCTTCAATTAATGATAATATATGGTCCGGGATCCTTAGCTGGGTTGACTGATGGAAGAGCTTTGTTGAATTTGGTGCAGGTGGCACTGTTTAATAAGCACAGGAAAGAGTGAATAATGTAGTGCTTGCAAAGAGAAATAAATGCAAAATAGATTGCTCTAATTATGGCAGCCCCCAGAAATGGAGATGCAAGCTGAAATGGCCAACTAGCTGGGAAATTCCAAAGACAGCTGATTGTCCCCTGCCTTTTTTTACTTTCGGGACTGACAAGGTAGTGTAAAAGTAAATTTGAGTGAGCTCATCCGACTCAACACAAGCATAAATTCAAAACCTGGTCTGGTGACCTATCAATGTTTGCCTTAACTGTCTAGAATCCATTACCAGATAGTATAATTCAGCTCCAAAACGGGGCCGTCTGAACACTTCTTACAAGAGATCGGCACAAGCTCATTACTAACAGTCTTCGTGCTTTATTGCAAAGTGTCAGGAGATTTTGTTTTTGTTTTTGTTTTGTTTTGTTTGAATTTCTTTATGCCCGAGAAAATGAGTCTATTGGAAATCAAAGTGTGAATACTTAAGTAAACAGAATTTCCCATAAACCTGCAAGGGCCCATAATGATTTTCATTTGTGCAAAGATAATCGATGGGACATTAGTTGTTTTAATTAATGAAAGAGTACAAACTGGGGAGGGGGGCTGGGGGGCGGCTGGGCTTCAGCTGAAACCTATGTAGGAAATGACTGTTCCTCACCTAAAGAGACAATGCCAGCTTCCCAAAGAGCAAGAGATTTGCTAATGGGGCCAGTGGAAAGTTGGGCTGAGGTAGGGGAAGTGTCCTCCTGGAAGTAGCCACGATGAGTATTTTCCCTTCCCTGCCCACTCACTGTTCCCCTCAGAAATGTATCATGTCCTACATCAACCTCATAGGAGAGGAACCTTCTTACTTCCAAGAAAGATGCATTTTGTGCTAGGAGCCTCCTATGTTTTGTGTTGGTGAAGTAGGACCAGTGGCTGGAAAGCCCAAATCAGCATTCTTTAGCCTGAATTAAGGAAAGCCTGGGGCTGAATATGTGTGAGTTTCTTCATGAACTGGGCTGAGAAATGTACTAGGTCTGCTAGATATGGGGTGATCTGTACAGCAATGCCTACAGCAGGTGTGTAGAGACTCTCCTCCTATGACTGGAGACTCAAGGAGGAGCCAAGTCCAACATCGTCAGCCCCACCCCCCACCCCGGTTTTGTTCTGTGGAAGTGTTTACCAAGCCCATCCGCAGTATGGTCAGTGCTGGCTGGGTACCCGTGTCAATTAGTGAAGCTCATAAAAGGTTTATGAGGAAACCTTTGCTTACAAAGAGTTGAGGGGTGTCCTGCTGCTGGAGAGGGGTGGCAGAGATGCCTCGAAATTCAGAAAAGACTGTGGTAGGAAATATTTCCATTCTCAAGTGCATGTAGACACAGGAGTTGTCAGCTAGTCAAGAGTTCAGCTGCTTCCGCCCCCAGCCCCCCCTTTTTCACACAAAATCATCTTGACTTTGCTTTCAGCAAAATGTGGTTCCCTGTGTGAAGAAATTTATTGGTGTTATTTGTGCTTCAACCTAAAAGGCAGCGAGATTAGCAAAATGGCCCTTTTAGGACTGGGTAGTATTCTGGGTGAGATTAAAAAGAAATTACCCCCAAGAAAAGGCTGTAGTTATACCAGCTGAAAAAAAAAATGACCATCTTGTTGCAATATTTACTGTGTCTGTGTGTGCGTGCACACGCATGTGCACACGCACACATGTGCGGATGCACGCACTTCCAAGGCAATTTACATCTTTGCATGGAAATTAGTAGTTGGGGGAGATACAATCAGCTATTGTGTATTTTGTGACAATTGTTCTTTAAGAATAATCTGATGTGACAGATTTGCATTGTTGACAATGTGATTTAAGCAGGACCCAGATACAAACTTTCCCCACCCAAATCAATAAGGGTAAATCCTTGGCCGGGGTGAACAATCTCTGACCTAGTATTCGTATTTCTTTTACGGATTCGCTGTAATAAAATTGAACATTTTGTCACCACTTTGAGAAACACTGCCAAACACCTTAAAACACATGTCACACGCCAGCAACCCCTCATTTCCCTCCTCCGGGAGTTTCTACATCTGGAATCATAATCACAGATAAAAACCTTGACAAAATTGCATCTGAGCACATTCCTCTCCACAGCCCTTACTTCCTCATAACATTTAATACAATATTAATACCTGCCTACCGAAATGCAGGAGGGAGGAAAAGGGCTGCCAACCTCCACGTTTCCTGATGCATCATGTTCAAACCTGAAATTCACACTTCGTGTTTCATTTTAAGTTCTGTGCATTTAACAGGGCCCTAGAGAGAGGGCCCGGGTTAGTTCCCCAACCTGCTCAGCTGACGCCCAGGGAGGCGGTTTCGGAATTGTTCAGATCGCTGCAGGGAGAAGGGGAGGAGGAATGGGGCTTTGCTCTGCCTGCGACGGGCATTTATCTATCCACAGACATGGGCTTCTTCTTGGAAACAAGTAAGGCCCCACTAATTTTTATTACCGAGAGTGGTGACCACCAGATTTTCTGTAAGGTGTGACCAAGGCAATGAGCTGATTTCGTAAAGAGGAAGCCATGCCTGAGCTGATTTGCTGCTGACTGACAGCCTCTCACATCAATATAAAACACTCCCCCTGTTTGCTGAAGGAGGCCCACAGGCCTGGGAAGGGGGGTGGGGATCCTTGCTGAAGATACCGGGGCTTTTCTGCCACCCCTGTGACTTGGCCTCTCCCCATCTTTAATTGAAGATGTCCACAGCCCCACATTCCTGCGCAGCGGCAAGGAATCCCCGTTCCTCTGCCACACCAACAAGAGGCAGGGGTTAGAGAGAAGGGAAAAGTGCAGGAAGCCTACCCCACTGGCAGGCTCCCGGGGGCCAGTGTGATATCCTCAAAGTGGACTTTCAGATGTGGGTGGCTTTGTTCAGTCCCTGCCATTCTCTAACCAGAATCAGGGTCAAGACACACTATAGCGATCCCAGGGAGCCCCACCAGCAATTCTCCCTCTCCTTTTAAAATTTAAACCTTCAGGTTTCTGGAATGAGCAGCCAGCACTTCTAGTAGCCACCTCACTGTGGAGGGGGGGACACACACACACACACACACACACACACACTTCCCAGAGCAGGAACCACTTTGGGGAGCAAGGAATATAATTTGCTGCGTCGTGCTACTGGAAGAAGCCGCGACATTACACTTTACACAGGCAACTGGCCCGGTGACTCCAACCAGCAGCTTTGAGAACGCAGTCCTCTCTGCTTCCAGGCAGAGGAGAAATTGTTTTTGCCTCTTTTTTATTTGCAGTTACGATCCGAGAGGCTTCCCCGACCCCAATCCCCAACACCACCCTCAGAGTCTCAGGTCTTCCATTGGCAGTGCCCAAAGGGGGCCGGTCCGGGGCCAAAGAGGGCGGCTCCCTCTGCGCGGAATCCCTGCCTAGCGACTCCCAAATCCGGCGAGTTCTCTGCCCGCCTTTCCCTCGGGGGAGACTCGGAGAGGCTGCGAAAATCTGGGCGCCCGCTCGCTCGCTTGTCAAGAAGCAAACTGTCTTCACATTCTCCAAGAGCAACATCCCTGCCTAGGAAGAGGAAGGAAGAGGCAAAATAAATAAAACCAGTTAATGTTGTAGTTAACTTGCAAATCAAGTAAATCTGTTGGTGCCGTATTTGAGAAATAAACCATCAGAGCGTCACAGCAAACACACACTTCTGAACGTCTTCATTTTGATTTAATGGTATATCAGCGTCAACTATCGCTTCCTCTGCTGGTACACACGGCCTGATGCCGCGGGAGGAGGGTGCCCATGTTTATCACCGAGTGAGATGACTAATTACACCTTGTCAATCACCGGCTATGAAGACATAAAACCAGCGCGCACAATGAAGTAGTTGCCTGCAGCGTCAATTAGTTGGCGATTCGGAGGTTATTGCGTGGCCCTGCTTTGGCCGCCTCTAATAACGGGACAGAGCGCCGGGACGGCGCACTGATCAATCACCCTCCTTCCGCGGCTCCCCGGCTCCCGCCCCCTCTTTCCCCCCGCCCCGCTCGGCCTCACTCTCTCCGGGCCGCATGTGCTTCCTCCCTCCGCGGCCCAGGCTCCGTGGCGCCGGCAGCCCCGGGAGCCCCGGGAAGTTTGCGCGCGGCAGCTCCGCAGCCGGCAGCCGGGAGCCCCGCAGCCTTCGGGGAGCGCCGGGGCTGGTGGCCCCTTTGTTGGAAGAGGCGTGGAGGGAGCGCTTTTGTTCTGAGTTAGTCACGGTGGCCGGCTGGAGGCTGCTACCTCATTATGCGCCGGGTCTGCTAGTCTGCGAGGAAGCAGATGGTGGGGAGGTAGGCAGCGGCGAGAGTAGCCAGACCTGAATCCCGCTCACCTGTCACCTCCCACAAAAGGCAGGTTCGAGGGACTTCAGGATTCTTTTTCCCTATCTGGGGGAGGGGCGTCGAGGGGCCGCCGTTCCCAACGCCTCGGAAGATTACTTTTACCTGCGGGTGCCGCTACCCCAACCCTCTGCCTTCCCCAGGGCTGCGGCTTCTCGCACCGTGTAAATGTCACTCACGTGTCAGGATGTGTGTTTACAGCCTGTTCCTTTCCTTGTTTAGTCTTCGCGGACGGGGCTCAGCGGTTGTGCGACGTCCCCCCGCCTCTGGGGTAAGATTAGCAAAGTTACCCGCCTCCGAGCTCAGGGCCAGGGCACCCAGATCCCGCCCCGGGGCGGGAGACGCGATTGAGCCTCTGGCGGACCCGGGCGGGTCCCAGCCTGACACCGAGGGCTACACAGGCGGCCGCACCGGGCGGGAATCGTGACTGCCGGGGAGTTTGGGGTCGGTCAGCGATGGGCGTGGACTGCAGGTCAGAGCGGCGACGAAATCGTGTACTTACATATGTGGGGGGAGTGAAGAGCCGCAGGGTGTGTTTCCCTGTTTCTGGAGCAGCCCGCGGCAAGAGTTACCGAGTGCTCCTCCTCCCCCCCACCCCCTTCCTAAATCAGCCCCTCGAGTTCTCGAAAACGTATTGGAGCCGTCTAGCCTAGGCGCGGAGCTGCACCAAGGACAAACTCTCCAGCGCTGTTAACAATTTTTTTTTCCTACCCTTTGGGCGACCTCCAGATGAACCCCGGTGACTCCCAGATTAGATTTTCATTCCTTACTTCCTTTGAAAGAAAGTGCCCCAGATGCATCAGTAAAACATGCCTGTGTATACGTGTAGGCGTCCGCGTGCCTGGGCGCGGGCCCCGTGTGCAGGCGCCAAAGCACACGTCTGTGGGAACACACGCGCACGCGCGCGTCTTTGGGTTTATGGTCCTTCCCTCGCGTTGGGGCATCTGTGCATGTGCATCGTGTACACGCGTACTTG
Organism: Lutra lutra; assembly: GCF_902655055.1. Lineage (NCBI taxonomy): Eukaryota > Metazoa > Chordata > Mammalia > Carnivora > Mustelidae > Lutra > Lutra lutra. Next base: position 84,889,872 of record NC_062290.1, read on the forward strand.
GAACTTCAAGAGTTTTTTTCAAATACGCAAAACATGGCCTCGGAGAAGCGCAGGCAGAGATTTAGGTCGTATTGTCTGAACATTTAATTGTATGTGTAACGTGCAATTTACCCCTTTACAATCGCATCCTTCTGCCTGGCACTGGCCGCTTACACCCGATGTGCCTGTGTAGATCCTAGCCCTGCATCCCCGCTGGCCATGTTTTCGGCAACAGAGAGGAACATGTGCGTTTGCACACATGAACACGAATGCACGTGCTTGGGCATTACAAACACACATATGCTCGTGTCTGAAAGTTTTGCACAGTAGGTAGAAGGTAGCCCCTTGCCTCCTTTTGGCAAGCAAGTCGTTTCAGAAGGACCCACCTCCAAAGCAGATCCTGGAAATGGGACTCCTGTTACTGACTTGACTCACTCTCAGTTTTTCCCCACAGTCACTTTTTATCTCCTAAATCCAGCTTCACCCCACACTTAGGCATGGTGCTTGTGTCCCCGAGGGACTCTAGGTTGAGCCTGAAGTCTGGGGGATGGGGTGGCAGTTGGGATTTACCCACAGGCCAAGTTGTTGATCCCTGGAAAGCTGGTGCAGCCAGGCGGCAGCCAGCGGCTGGATGCAAACAGCAGAGGATGGGCCTCTGGTCCCTAAGGACCTCAGTGATACCCAGTGTGTACGAATGGGAAAGTTTTTAATAGGAGGAGCTGGAGAGGGAAAAGGGAGTGATGGACAAATTTGGTTAGTGCCCACTTTGTTCCAGGTACTTTAAAATCCATGCTCTCTTTTGTTCATGACATGTGTGGAGGGGGCCTGCTCGACCCTCAGTGAAAAGATCAAAAACAGTCTAAAGGGAGTTGAGTCACTTGCCTAAGGTTACAGTGCATGTGACGGGCAGAACGCGGATTCGAACCTATGCATTTACTAGTGCCTAAAGCCGTGCCCGCATCCACTCTTCCAAGCTGTAGAGGGACCGGGAAGGGCACGAAGGAGCTGCACGCTCCCATAAAATGGGCCCTAGCTTGCTTGGAGCGAGGCTACGCTGGCTGGCCCTTCTCCCCCGGAGTCTTAGAGCTCCCGCCAGCTCCAGCCTCCTTGCCTCAGCCGGGTCCTCAGGAGGCCTAGGCGGCCGCCCGCAGCCCACAGCGCGGAGCCTGGGCCGAAGGCCGTGCTCCGCGGGAAGCTGCTGAAGGCTCCCGCAGCTCTGCCCCAGGCCTGCCTTCCCAGGCGTCCCCCGCCGGTGCCCGAGGTGACGGGTCTGGGCCGAGGGCAGACCGGAGTGAGAGCTCCTCAAGCATCCTCCGGCTGCGCCTTCTTAGGATGGAGACCGCAGGGAGAGAAGGTTTAATTTTTCCATCCCGAAGAAATCGCAGGAAACTGTTCGTAGCTTAAAAACTCCAAACCCCGCGCTCTCCCTCCTCCCTCCCTTCCTCCGCCCCCTCCCTCCAGCCTTGCCCACCAGCTCCCACCATCTCGTCGCTCCTCTCCTCCTCCTGCTTCTCCCCTCCCTCTCGGGTCTCCCGCCTTCCCGGAGCACGCGCTGCCAGGACCCGGGGTGCTGGGCGGCCAATGGCGCGGCGGCAGGACGTGATGTAAGGCGCGGCTGTAGAAAAGGCGCGGACGCTTGGCTGGCGCGGACTGCAGAGCCGGGGCTGGGCTCGGCGCGCTCTTGGAGAGCATTGCGCGCGGCTGGGCCCGCGGCCGGCGGCTCCTCCTCCCACTCTGCTCCTCCTCCTTTTTCTCCTCCTCCTCCACCTCCTCCTCCTCCACCTCCTCCTCCTCCTCCACCTCCTCCTCCTCCACCTCCTCCTCCTCTTCCTCCTCCTCCTCTTCAATTCTCTCGGTGTGTCGGCTCGGCTCGCTGGCTTCGGAGAAACCCGTACTACAGTCGCCGACCCAGCGCCTAAGCGGGTCGCCTAGGGCTGGGGGCGCACCCCAGGGAGGGGAGAGGTCCAGGCAGCTGGGCCGCCGCGGGCACCTAGCTGTTGCCGAGTGAGACCCGACCGCAGCCGTCGCCGCCTCGGGCAGAGTTTGCGCTCCTGCTTTGCGCCCGGGGCGCTGAAGCCGGGCGGGCGATGCCCGCGGCGTGAAAGCGCCCGCGGCGGGCGCCGACCTCTGCCCTCGTCTTCCCCCCTCCCGCCCCCCCCTGCCCCGTGCCCTTGTGACCCTGGCTTTGGCGCCGCCGCCCAGGCGCCCCGCGATGTAGCTGCTCCTGTGCCTCGGCGGGAGGCGTCCTGGCCCGCGGGCGCCCGGGGCCCAGAGCCCGGCCTGGGGGCGCAGCCGAGCTCGGGCGGGGCCGGGGCCGCGGTGGCGATGCACCGGGCCCGTTAGCGCCGGGAGCGCCAGGCAGCTGAGGCGGGGGGCAAGCCCTCCCGCGGAGGAGCCGCGCCCCCGGCCCCGCCGGTCCCGCCGCGATGCTGTTCCACAGTCTGTCGGGCCCCGAGGTGCACGGGGTCATCGACGAGATGGACCGCAGGGCCAAGAGCGAGGCTCCCGCCATCAGCTCCGCCATCGACCGCGGCGACACGGAGACGGTAGGCGCACGGCTGCGGGGTCGGGTCTGAAAGCTGGGACGGGGCCGGGTCGGTCCGCGCTTCTGCTCTCCGAAGTTTGGGGGCACTTTGGGGAGCGTCCTTCGTGCCGCACGGGACTGGGCGCAGGGGATCCGCGGACAGGATGCAAGGCCCGTAGCTCCCGGCTCGGGGGAAACCCGGCTGCTGGGGCGGAGGAGGGAAACAAGGTTTACACCGAAATTGCAGACCACAAGGGTGCAAGAGAGCATTTCTCCCGAAGTGGGAGCGAAGTCCTACCCGCGTCCCGGGATGGCTCTCTTCTCACTGCACCGGGCCCTCTGGTCGCCAGCTCCGCGTTCCCCTCCACCGACTCGGCTGTAGCTGCTGGCTGCGCCGCCTGCAGCGCGGGGAAGGGCGAACCAAACCGGAGCACTGGGGCTTCAGCCGGCTGGGCTGCTCCCGTCCCGCCTCCTGGCAATCGGAGTTCCCTCTCCAGCACAATTTCAGGGGTCCAAGTCTTCCGGGCCGGTGCTTTTCGTTGATCCTGTCCCTGGCCTCCTGGCCGGCCTGACCTGGCCAGGCCAGGGCTCGCAGTTCAGGCTCTGGCCTGGCTCTTGTGGAAGGAGAGTCCGTTTGGATCTCCACACCTGGCTTTGCCAGCCCAGCCCCAAATAGCCAGTTCCTCACCTCAGACTTCCCAGGGGGCCCGGCAAGCAACTGCTATCCAAGCTGGGCTCAGAAGTGACCTTTAGAGGCTGAGGAGGTAGGGAGCGCGGCCCAAGCTTCTCCACTTGGAAGGCAAGAGCAGCAGCCCCAGCGCCTCCAGCTTTGAGCTCTTCTTTCCGGATAAAAACTCTCAGCCTGTCCTGGCCTCAGAGACTTTGAGGGTGCCCCTGTACTTCGCTCAGCATCTCCCAGGACCCAAGAGGGCCTCAGCCCAGGGGGCCCAAGGTGGTGGAGGGGCAGGGGTGGCTGCGACCTGTCCTGGCTTAAACCTTTGGCATAAGGATCCAGAGATCACTAGGGCTCAGGCCGGGAACTCTATGCATCTCCCAGAGGCGTCTGTGTAGAGGGTGACTTAATGGTCATCTTACCCCTTTCCTGGGGCCCAGCAGAGTGGCTCTTTTAGGAAACAGTTTTTGAGGGAGCTTTTGGAGGGCTTGACCGGAGTTGCCACTGCTGCCCCAGCCCTCAAAACGGCCCAAGCCTTTCTGGGAAAAGGGCAGAGGGGCCAGGAAGGGGGAGAACTAAGGAGGGAGATCCGTCCAGGCCAGCAGCCAGGCCTGGGCCTGTGGCCCGCCCGGCCTCTGTGGGCGGGCCTGGGTTCTGAGCCTCCTGAATATGGGCCTTTTGGGGGTGGAGGAAGGGCACCGCACTCCCCGGCGCCCTCTCTGCGTTTAGGGCTGGCCGGAGCCCCGGAGGGAGCTGCGGGTGCCGGTTTCCCAGCGGTGGCGGCGGCGGCGGAGTCGCAGGCTGACGCAGGCGCCGCGGTCTCCCACCTCCCTCCCTCCGCAGACCATGCCGTCCATCAGCAGTGACCGCGCTGCGCTGTGTGCCGGCTGCGGGGGCAAGATTTCAGACCGCTACTACCTGCTGGCGGTGGACAAGCAGTGGCACATGCGTTGCCTCAAGTGCTGCGAGTGCAAGCTCAACCTGGAGTCCGAGCTCACCTGTTTCAGCAAGGACGGAAGCATCTACTGCAAGGAAGACTACTACAGGTAGCCCCCCACCCGGGGACCCCCCCCCCCCGCTGCCCTGCAGCACCCTCAGACACAATCTGGACCCCTCTCCTTTCCCTCCAGTCCCAGGGGAGGGCTCCCTTCCTAGCCCCCCCCCCCATTCTCCAAGCCAGGACACATTGGGTGACAACTTTTCGAAATTTGAGGGAACTCTGGAAAGGTCTGGGAAGTACAGGGACCCAGAGGAAAGGGCCCAGGTCTGAGCTCAGGCACAGAAATAACCTTGGGTGGATGGGTGAGTGGGGGGTCTGTGCACCCCTCTCCCTTTGAAGTTTCTTGTGGGTCAAGTGGATGGAACAGAAACTGGCACACACACACACCCTCCCTAAACCCAGGCAGCCTGGGCTGGTGTAGGGCAAAGCTGGAAGGAGAGCTGGAGGAGCAGTTGGGTGCATTTCCGGGTCTTTCGTGGACCTGGGAGTGAGAGCTGCCTATAGGGTTAAGGACCCGGAGTCACTAACAGGCTCCAAGTTTCTTGTTTCTCCTCTCTGGTTTAGGGTTAGGGTCTGTTTATTATTATTTTTCTTTCTTCCCCCCCCCCCTCTCTCTCTCTCCCTTCCTCTGTCTTTCCCCAGCTCCTTGTTTCTCCCAAATTACAAAGGTCTGTAGGATTCTCAGGGGCGGGTGTGGAGGGCAGGGGTGAAGGATGAGAAGGGCTAAGGGGGCAGCCCCCCCCCCCCCCCGACCCCAAGCAAAAGCTTTCCTGGGACTTGCTCATGCTCTGGGTAAAGGAGAAGAGTTGTGGACATGAATATGGTTAAGGGAAACTATATTTCAGGGTAGGACAAGACCTCGGCCAAAATCTAGTTCCCTCTTCCTCCATCGTCCAACTTAAGGCTGGTCCCCATCTTAAGGAAGCGATTTCCTCCAGTGGCAGCAGCGGCACCTGGAGGAGGGATCTGGGGGGTACCCAACCGTGTGTCCCCACAGTCCCTCCCTCGATGGTCCCTACAGGCGGTTCTCTGTGCAGCGCTGCGCCCGCTGCCACCTGGGCATCTCAGCCTCGGAGATGGTGATGCGTGCCCGGGACTTGGTTTATCACCTCAACTGCTTCACCTGCACCACGTGTAACAAGATGCTGACCACGGGTGACCACTTCGGCATGAAGGACAGCCTGGTCTACTGCCGCTTGCACTTCGAGGCGCTGCTGCAGGGCGAGTACCCCGCTCACTTCAACCACGCCGACGTGGCGGCGGCCGCAGCTGCAGCAGCCGCGGCCAAGAGCGCTGGGCTGGGCGCGGCTGGGGCCAACCCGCTGGGTCTTCCCTACTACAATGGCGTGGGCACGGTGCAGAAGGGGCGGCCGAGGAAGCGCAAGAGCCCGGGCCCAGGGGCAGACCTGGCGGCCTACAACGCTGGTGAGTGCCAGGCGCCCGGAGCGCCCCCATCGGGTTGGGAGAAAGTGTGTGGCGTGGACTGCGTGGAGCTGGAGTGAATCTCAGTGTGATTTATCTCTATCTCTATCACTCTGCGCACTCTAGTCCTTAGATCCCTCAGTGCCTAAGCACCAGACGAGCGGGCAGAAGCGACACCAGGTTCCTTGGCTCCAGCCCGTGCTGGAGTGGGAGGAGAAGCTGCATTAGAGCCTTACTGACCCCGGTGCAGAGCCTTGTTGCTGAGAAATTTTTCAGAGGCAGCTTTTCAGTTCGGGCCTTTCCCCCACTTTGCTGGTCAGAAAGTGCAAGGACAGAGAAAGCAAGGTGGAGCCGAGACACCACACTGGGTTGGCAGGGCCGAGGCCGGGAGCTGGGGCAATGGATGAACTATTGGGGGCAGGACAGCAAGGGTCCCAAGAGAAAGGACTGGCGGCGTCCTGGAGGACCAGGGGCTCTGCCTGGCATTTGGCTCGGTTCTGTGAAATGTCCTGAGGGCAGTAGGATCCGGAAACTTGGGTCCAGGACCCTTAGGAACAAGGGCTGGTTGCTGAGCTCGGTCGGATCATCCTGCTCCACCAGGTCTTGGTTTTCCTCGGGTTCCTTCCTCCAAGCTCCAGGCGCTGGTTTGAGAGAGGCAACCTTAGGAAGCCTGCACCCGGGGATGAGACCGGAGTAGGCCTAGCCGTGCACGCAGAGTAAGGTGGAGGGCTCGTTTCACATTTCCGGCATCTTTGAACCCCCGGCCATTCCAGGAGAGGCTCTGCCCCCTCCCGCGCCCCTCCCCGTGCCGGACAGCTGCGAAGGTTCTGGGGCCTGGCAAATTGAACCATCAACATCTGCCCGACGTCTGCAAGGCCGGGAAAGGTTTATGACTCCCCGGGCTTCTGAACTAGATAGAGTTTATTTGCAATTATTTTCTTCCCTTGGTTTGTGGCAGAATCGGATTCACGAAGGTTTTTGTTTTCTTCCTCCTTTTCCCCTTGCTCTAATGCACAGTGGAAAACAAAACAAAACAAAAACCCAGGACAGTAGGGAGAGGGCAGCTGCGGGAAGGAAGTCAGGGTTATTTTGATCTTTAAAAATCTGAGCTGGCTGGGGAGGAAAATTCAGCGGGAGTGTTTGTGGGGGGGTCCCCTGTTCGCTCCAACGAAGTTGCTTGTTGGAAGGTGGATGGATGTATGTGTCTCGGTGTGCGGAGCTGGGAGGAAAATGCAGCCCACTGTCTGGTCGATGGTGAAGTGGCTGCCGGCAGGTCTGTGGCAGCAGATTAAAGATTTGTTGAAGGTTCAACCAGAGATGCCAGCTCTCTAAGATTTCCACCCCTCATCTCTCACCACCCTGAAAATAGACTAAACGGAGTCCAGGCCAGATCCCCCAAAACAAAGCCCTGTCTATTTGTCAAATGGGGCCGGCCCGCAGTAGGTAGCAGCAGGCGCCTCGGCCCCAGGGCACATGGTGAGTGGGATCGTGTTTTTCTAGCGCGCAGCTCAGCAACTGGGTTTGGAATAGGAAGGTAGAAGGGCACAGAAATTTATTTGTGCTTTTTGCTGCTCAGCCGCCTTCCCTGGCGAGGTCTGGCGGCACGGAGCGAGATGTGGCTGGAGACAGAGTTTCAAAGGACCTGGAGCCTCTACCAGACATTGCCCGCCCATGCCATCTCCTTGTTTTTTCTCTCTGACCCCTCTCTCTTTCCTTTTGACTCTCTCGATCCCCCTTTCTCTCTGGCTCTCTCTGTCCTTCTGTGTGTTTGTGTCTCGGTTTCCCTGTTTTGGTCTTTTTTTTTTCTCCTCTGCCCGCGCGCGCGCGCGCGCGTCTCTAGCCTTGGCTCCGGCGATAGAAACCACGCACCGCGCGCCCGCGGTGGCTGTGCCGCTCGCTTATTCGGGGATCCCGGGACCAGGTTGGGGAAAGGGGACGCCTTCTTGGACGCGCGCGGGCCCGGGCCAGGCCTCCCCAAGTCTGGCTCCCGTTCCCCTCCCTCCCCTCCCGGCACCGGCAGGAGAGGAATGGCCTCAGTGTGGGCCGCGGGGCCGCCGGCGCTGGAAAGGGGGCCGTGGAGGTGCGACTGCGGGTGATGTATCTGAGCAGGAGTCTGTGTGCGTGTGTGCGCGTTTCTGAGCGTGAGGACGAGCGGTTATTGGTGTGCGTGTCCCACACCCAGGGGCCCAGCCACCCCAACCCCTCCTTGCAAAGCCCTTGGCTCTGCGGGCCAGTCCAGGGCGGTGGGCTCGGGCAGCACCGGGTGGGCCGCCGTCGGTGCTCCCAGCCCGCCGCGGAGGGAAGGGCCGCCAAAGCCGTGGGGCCGCAGGGTCGGAAAGTCCTTCCGGGGCGGTGGCCACGGCAGCCCTCCTCTGGCGGCCCCTCCGTGCGCAGCCCCGGCCGCAGAGGCAGAACTGAAACCTCCCCCCACCCCTGAGCGGGGCCGCCCGCCGGCCTGGGGCGCAGACGAGGAGCTCGCAGCCCGCGAGGGGCCCGAGCCACGCACTTTGCGCCGGGGGTTTGTCCGCCACGGCCGCGGGAGTCCCGCGCGGACAGGCCGGACGCCCGGGCCTCCCCCAGCCCCAGCTTTTATGTGTGTGCCTGGCGGCGTAATTACTGATTTGATTCCAATCCATTATTTAGACAATTGAACCTACAATCTCGTCTTTAGTAAAATGAGGCGAAGTCAGATTTGATTACAGGTTCAGTCCCAGCGACAAGAGCTCGAAACCCGATGGGTTAATAACAGATCACGAGTAAATTATTCATGATTTTACGAGCTCTTTAGCTCCATTGAATCGGCCTAATTGAGAGGAAAAAAAAAAAAGGGAGAGAGAAAGCCCGGTCCTCCCCCTCCCCTGGGCCCCTCGCTCCTCCCCGGATCCGATCTGGGGGAATCTCGGCCCGCCGGGTCGTGGGGGACGGGAGTGAGGGCGCCTGGGGTACAGGACAAATCTGGGCCCACCGGCCACTTCCAGGCCGCCCTCACTGCCCCGGGGCAGCTCCCTACCCGGCCGCTGGCCTGCACGGCCTCCCAGTCTTGGACCGGCTCCTTTTCTTCCCTCCCTTCCTTTCCCCTTCTCCCCTTTTCGCCAGTCCTTAGCCAGTAACGGCTTCAGAATAGGCTTTCCCACGGGGACCTAGTTTCTTTGAGACCCGGCATTCAGTTCCTTAACCTGGACCCACCACCACACATTCCCCTCTTTTTCCAGGCCTCGCTGTCCCCTCAGGCTCTCTGTCTCTCCGGATTTCTTTCTGTCTTTGTAGCTCTCTTTCTCTCCCATTCTTTCCCCATCTCCACTGCTTCCCTTTCCTCTGTCTCTCCTCTCTTTTTTCCTGGCTCTGTCCATCTTCCCTCCCTACCCCCTCTTCTTTACTCTCTTTCCCTTCTCTCTGTCTTTCTACCTCTGTTTCTTTCTCTCCTTTCTGTGCCCTTTCTCTCTCCCTCCCCCAAATCACTCCCCCCAGATCTAGGCCACACTTGGGGCACATCCCTTGGGTGCATGGGGCGCCAGGGTCCCCACGGAGCTCATTAACAGCAGCAAGGCCCAGGCGGTGACTGGGCAGAGGGATGGGCCCAGAGATCCCCTGTGGGGAGGCCTGCCCCACCCCCTGTGGAGCTGGGGAAGGGGGCAAGATGAGGGTCGCTCCCTGTAGTGGGGGCAGGGCAGTTTCCATGGATTCCATTTGGAGTCATTTTCTGATCCCTTTTTACATTGCTGGACTGCGTTCTTCACTCTGAGTGCTTTCAGTGGGAGTACAGCCCTGGTGGGGGACGTGGGTGCCTGGGTGCATGTGGGAAGGGACCCTTTAGTAGCCACTCGCTGACAGCTTCAAGGTTAGTGACAAGACCAGCATCTTGCAAATTCTTTCTGTAAGGGACAGCTCCCCACCTGAGCAGTGGGTGGAGTAGGTCACCAGGAAATCGGGAGTACTTCTGAAGCGGTTTTGCCAGATTAAGCTCAGGACGCCCAGTTAAATTTGAATTGCAAGTAAACAACAAATAAATTTTTAGTGTAAGTGTATCCAATACAATATTTGAATTTTAAATAAACAACAAATAATTTTTTAGTGCAAGCAGATCCACTGCAAATTTTGAATTTTAGGTAAACAACGAATCAATTGTCAGTATAGGTATGTCCCATGCAAAAATAGAGGCATATTTATACTAAGAAATTGTTCGTTGTTTATCTGAAATTCAGATTTAACTGGACAACCTGTGTTTTTATTTGCCAAACCTGGCAGCTCTATTAGGGGCATATGATGGGGCATAAGATACATTCCTAGCTGTCTGCTTTAGGGGACTGAATTGATCTCTTATGAGATTTTTTCCAAATTAAGACCTTACATGTAGGATGGCTTGGGATGTGATGAAGGAATCTTGGAGAGGAGTCCTTCATGTCCCCATCAGGCACCAGGTTGCCAAGTAACTTTCTGAGGCCTTAGGTTTCCATCCCTGTCCCTCACCCCCATTGCCTTCCAGGCGTTGGCAGCCCTGCCCCAGCTGGGCCCCTTCTGGATGGGGACTGGTTCCCCCAAAGAGCCATGCTTCATCTTTGCCTGCCTTTGTGGTAGAGTGGAAGGAACCGGGCAAGGACTGCAGTGTCGAATCTAGGCTCAGCCCTTACCAGTGGTGAGGCTGTGTACACATGGCTTCATTTCCCTTAGTGTTCGTCTCCTCATCTCAGAAATGAGATGAATAGCAGTAGCCACCTCTTGGAGCAGTAGTGAAGGCTCCATGATATATGCAAAGCCAAAAGCATACCCTAGGTGTCAGATACATGTTAATTTCTTCCTCCAACTTCCTCTCTTTCCGGCTAGAATTCTGCCACTCTGTGAGATTTCTAGAGATCGCTTCACCTCCCTGCCTTGTTCAGCCAGTCTGTCTAACTGGGAAGCAAGTGCTTCCCCAGGGCAGGAGGAGAGGAATGAACTACAAAATACAGTTTCCAACCTTGGCCCAGTGCCCATGGCCCGAGGTCAGCCAGAACTTCAGGGCTGGGGAACCGATGAGGGTGAAATCAAAGTGAGTGGAGAGAGGTCAGTCGTGGACTTTCAGATGCCCACCCCAGACCTTGGGGTGGGGGTTGGGGGGGTGGGGAGAGACCGGGGACAGCCTCCCTCCTTAGGGAGTGCAGGGGGAAAGGGGAAGAGTGTGGGCCAGGGAGCCCTGTGCCCTGCTCTGTCCTCAGTCAAGAGATTTCCCTTTCTGAGCCTCAGTTTCAACAGCTGTAAAAAGGAGGAAATAATGCCAGGCTAATAGGGTCGTTTTAAGGATTCAGTGAAAATATGGGAGGCCTTTAAGCACATCACCTGGACTTGAATAAGCCATCAACAAGTTGTAGCTGTTATTGATGACTCAGAATGGTTTTTGGGAATCTCTTAGAGCTGGGTTTGAATCCAGCATTTACTGGCTGAGAGACCCTGGGCAGGCAGGTGGCTCTCTGGAAGCCTCAAATTCTCCTATAAATCTATCCAGTGGGAATAATATTGTCATCTCAGCGTGGTGCGAGCCATGCAGTGTGGTCCTGAAGCTAGAAACTTTTGGTGGCAGGTGGGGCGGGGCTGGACCAGGCCGTGTAGGGGGACAGGTCAGGAGGTTCACCTGCCGCCTTCTGCGTGTCCCCTCCCCAGCGCTGAGTTGCAACGAGAACGACGCGGAGCACCTGGACCGCGACCAGCCCTACCCGAGCAGCCAGAAGACAAAGCGCATGCGCACCTCCTTCAAGCACCACCAGCTTCGGACCATGAAGTCTTACTTTGCCATTAACCACAACCCTGACGCCAAGGACTTGAAGCAGCTTGCGCAAAAGACGGGCCTCACCAAGCGGGTCCTCCAGGTCAGCTGGGCCGTGGCAGGGGCCGAGGGTGGGGACATGTGGAGAGGAACCTCACAGTGGTGTGGCCCGTGGCCTTGGAAGGACCTTCCACCACACCCCCCACCCCCCACCCCGCTGCGTGCGCTTCCCTTTGTCCTTCTCTGCTCTTCCTCCATCTCTTCAGTCTCTAGCTGGTTTTCAGGGTTGTGGGTTCTTTTCCCTGTCACTCTACCTCTTTTTCCATTTTTGTCTTAATTTTTCTAGTTTGTGTATGCCTGACCCTCTGTCCTCTCTGTCTTCACACCTAGCCTCTTTTCTTTCTTATAAACAAACAGTTCTTCGTTGTCCTTTGTTACTTAGGTGACACTCAAAGTGTTCATGGAGTAAAAGGTTCAAGCATTTCAGAAAAATCCAGAGCATCCCAGGATGCCAGTCCAGAAAATCGCACCAGCTGTTTGCTCCTTTTGCTTCATGCCCCTCACTCGTCCTTTCTAGTTCCTCTTTGGGTCTCTCTCTAGATTTTTCGTCTCTTTGTTATTTCTTAGACTCTCCCAGAAGCAAGGTATGGGGGGGGGGATGTGGACCGACCCCCTGGGTGGGCCGGGGGAGCTGGAAGCAGGTGGCCCCTCTGGAACTGAGCAGAATTGCACCTGTGAGGGTGTTTTCTGCATAGAGAGGCCCCAGAGCTTTTACCAGATTCTCGAAGGGTCTGTCCGTACCTTAAAGATGTTAAGAAACATAGTTTGGGGAGTCCCAGGCTCCTGCATGACCCAAATTCATGGCAGAGATTTGGGTCACCACTTCTCAGATGGTCAGCTCCTCCTCTTATTCATGTCACCGTCTTGGGCAAGTCATTAAACTCCTCTGAGTCTCAGTTCCCACATACGTAAAAAACAGGCACAAGAAGTTATCTATACCTCCAGCTTATTCGAGAAACCGTCGGGATAACATAAGGGTCCAGGACAGCGGCTGACCCTTAACTGCTCAGTGGATGATAGCTAAGAGTAACGTTAACTAGATTGAAAAACTAACTGGTATTAACCCGTATGAATGATTATTCTGGTCACTGGACTTCAGTTTTCCTATCTGTACAACCATAAAGTAGGGGAGGATATCTTTCTTTATAGCACAGTTTAACCAACTTAGTCCTTGCAATGTGTGGTCGTAGGGAGAGCAAAGTACATTTTGGGGTAAGAAAATCAAGAGATGAAGATCTGACCGAGGTCTCACGACAGGAGGAGGGGTGCTGGGATTCGAGTCCAGGCCAGTCTGATTTATCCTCCAGCCCCATGTCATTTGGGGACTGAGCGCTGTGGGACTGGGACGCTGAGGGGGTGAGGGTGAGGAGGATGGACACCAAGGGCTTGCACGACCACCCTAGGTGCGAGTATGTCGGGGGGGGGGGATAGAATTTGGGGCGTGTTGGCAGTGGCGGGATGGGACTGTGACTCCGGTGCTGGTCGGTGGATCCCCGGGGAGCTGGGAGTCCCGGCCCAAAGCTGGGTTGGTCCCACTGCCCGCACCCCTGCGCAAAGCGCAAGGTTCTGGGGCAGCTTGGTCTCTGGCGGGCTCTGAGACAGAAAGGAGTCAAGGGCTGGCCAATGGGACGCTGATGCGCCGCTCTGGGCCCGCCCCCTACTCTGCGTGGGCCCTGCCCTTCCCATTTGGGTCCCTTTTGCCTGCAGGTCCCTTTGTCCTGGCCTTGACAAGGGGCAAGGACATTGCCTCGCCCAGCGGGGCCTCGGATCCCCCTTGTCCGTTTCCCTCAGACTTTGCGTCCTTGGGTTACGTCCCAGATCCCTCCTTGGCACCCCCGCCATTCCTCATGAGCGAATTTGGTCATCTGCCTCTTCTCTGGTTAGTAGAATACTTTGTCCCTTCCCCTGTAGAGAACCCTTTAGGGCAAGTTGGTGAGGGCCATTCAGTGAACCAAGCCCTGGGAGCAGGCCAGGGCAGGAGTGAAGCAGAGCTTAGCTCAGGAGGACCTGCTTTTAGTTCTGTCCCTCCACTCCCTGGCTGTGCCTCTTGAACAGATCAGTTACCCTCTCTGAGTCATAGCGTTCTCACCTGTAAAATGGGCACCATTGGGGCATATGCCTCTCCCAGTTATCCTGATTCAATGATGATGAGTAAATGCTCATAGCTGAGTCTGAATCTGGTTGAGGAGCCATACTCTGTTGGCCTTTGAGGCAGGAAGCTTGCTTGCTTCTCTGATTTAGGAACAATGAGGTTCCCATTATAGTTGTCTCTCATTCTTTCATCTGACCAAATATCTATTGGCACCAGGTGTTGGGGACACAGATATGAATGACTCACAGTCCCAGCCCTGAAGAAATTCACCCTCTTAACGGTAGAAACAGACCTACATTCAGTTTCCCCCTAGTGTGATCTGTTGGGAGGTGGGTTCTGTGGGAGACCAGAGAAAACTAATTGTTCTTCGGGTAAGGAGAGGTTTACTGGAGGGACCTGGGCGAACACTTGCCCTGTGCCTTCCTCCCCTAGAGTCCTGAACCAGGCCTGCTCACACTTGTATGCCCCCTCCACCATGGGGACTCAGAAAAGCCAGAGGCAAGGAACTAGTTGAGGGAGGAAAGCCCTGACAGTTAGGGGGGTGTCTCCACATCAGTAAATGTTGGAGAGCACTGCTGTGTGTCCGGCACATTCAAAGGTCTGTGAAACACATTTGCTCTGTCAGACATCCTGATAACCTCCTCCTCGATGTACAGATGAGAACATTGAGGCCCAGATGATTTCCACGTGCCCCAAGTCATGCGTTGCTATAAGTAGCAGAGCTGGATCCAAATCCAAGCCTGTCTCTGGGCAATGGATGTGGCTCTTTCTCCACTAAGCCAGCCCAGCAGTGACTGACTCTGTGTGTGAGTATCATCACAGGCTTGTATATTGTTGAGGGTGGCAGTGGTCACACCTGTAAGGCAGCCCAGACGACCACTCTCCCTCTTCTCAGATCTCCAGATCTCTCACACTGATCTTTAATATCCCCTAACAGCCCGACAGCTCATGATTATGCCGCATTTTTGCAAAGCTCTCATCTGCCTTACCTTAGTACATTCCTGCCCATTTTACAGATGAGAAGCTTAAGAACTAGTGAGATGATATGATTTGCCAGAGGTTACAGGAGCCAGGCACTGGCAGGGTGGGGCTCTCTCCCAGGGGCGTCTGACCACTGATGGGCCAGCTGGGGGAGGTGGGATGGGAGCCTTTGGGGACCAGGCAGGTAGTGGTGTGGCTTTGGAAGGTAACAGACTGGTTCAGGTCCTTTGGGACTAACAAGCAGTGCAATTTGGGCACTTACCATCTCTCTGAGCCTGATTCCTTATCTGTGGAACAAAGGTAATAATCGTTGGCGTCTTGAGAATTCTTGAGCATTGAGACAAGGCCTGGAGGAAGCCTCCATCGGAGTGTTGCCTGGTGTAAAGTAGGTGCCCAGGAAATGGTTCTTGTCCACACTAGCTCAGTGGCACTAAGCCTTGGGTGCCCCCTGCAGGTTGTGGTCCCAGTTCACCCTTCAGAGAGGGTCTGTATGCAGGGGCAGGTTGAGATGGAGGCTGTGTTCTCAAAGGGGATCCATAGAGGGTGTGTGTGTGTGTGTCCCAGTGTGTGTTGTGTAGGGGCATTCTGGGCTGTTCCTGAATCTGTTATGCATAAGTACCTCTAATACGGTAGGCCTGGGCTGCCGTATCCCCTGCTGGAATTTGGCATCCACTGATATGAGGTCCAGGCCCAGCTTTCCCACTTACTCTCTGAGCCATATTGATCAAGTGACTTAACCTCTCGGAGCCCCAGTGGCCTCGGCTATAAAATGGGGATGATCATAATATTCATTAGGTGTTTGCAAGGAGTAGATGAGATGACTTCAAGTATATTTTATAAAATATAGATTCGGGACTCAGTGCACATGAACTTCACACACATTTACACAGTAGGGTTCAGCCAACCAACCTCTCTTGCACTCATTAAAAAAATTTAATTATCTTTATTTTGCAGATGAAGAAACTGAGGTTCAGGGAGACTAGGGACCCTTGCTCTCAGTCCCATAGCTAGTAAGTGATGAAACCAAGAGTCAAGCCCAGATCTGTCTTGATTCCACGGCTCTTTCTGGTGTAGCACAGTGTAGGGACTGCGACCTTCCTGCCTTGGATCTAGCTACAGAAAGCAGCAGCAGAGATGGAGAGAAAAGAAGGAGTGGGTCATAGAGGCTGTGTGTTGGGAGCAGAGCAGAAATCTTGTTTTAGAGCCGTTAAGTGCAGAAAAAGTACTCAAAATTATCACTGGCAACAGCATGGTCACTGCAATTCTCACTCTCTACCCATGGGCAGAGTGACTGGGAGAGAGAATGGACCCTTGTACAGATGTCCATGAAGATGTTAGGCTTTGGGACGCCTGAGTGGCTCAGTTGGTTAAGCGGCTGCCTTCAGCTCAGGTCATGATCCCAACGTCCTGGGATCGAGTCCCACATCGGGCTCCTTGCTCAGCAGGAAGCCTGCTTCTCCCTCTGCCTCTGCCTGCCACTCTGTCTGCCTGTGCTCACTCTCTCTGACAAAAAAAAAAAAAAGATGTTAGGCTTTGCAAATGCTTGGAGACCATTCCTCAACACACAGATGACCCTTCGAGTGGCCTGTCTTCCTTCCTGGGGAAGGGTCGGGAAGGCAGAATAGGCCCTGGGCTTGGGGACAGGGGTGGTGAGCTGATTGATCTGGATGGGTGAAAGTCTCCGTAGTGTTTCCTGGTATGACTTCGAAAGAAAATACCTTTTAACCTCCAACAGTTTACAAACAATCTTTGGATGACTGGTTAGTTGTCACTAACTTGTGTGAGCACACAGGAACTGAGAATGCTAGCTGTCCTCTGTTCATTCATTTATCCAACAAATAACTGACCTTTTGTCTTGTTCTGGGTGGGGTGTGACCCAGACAGTGAGTGGGACCTGCTAGATCTGGAACAGGAGCTACGATCCAGAAGGCAGACAGATGTGCAAATAATAATAATAATAATAATTACAAATGGCAATAATGTTAGTGCTTACCTTGTAAGGCACTAATGAGTTACTATGTGCAAAATGCTTAGAACCTTCTGAAGACAACGCCTGGCTCTTAGCGAATAATATTTGTTGTTCTTACTTTATGGGGCTGCTGTACCAGAGGACATACTTTTTTTTTTTTTTTTTTTTTAGATTTTATTTTTAAATGATCTCTACATCCAATGTGGGGCTTGAACCCACAACCCCAAGATCAAGAGTCATGTGCTCCACCGACTGAGTCAGCCAGGCGCCCCAGGACATATTCTTTTTATTCTTTTTTTCCTCACATTTATTCATCACAAGACATTAGCCCCGCAACCGCCTGGAGTGTCTGTGTCGTGACTTCCGCTTGCCTCATCCGGTCGGACACTTTACATGCGGCCATTAGTTTGATGTTATTAAAAATGCCATGATGTAAAAATGAAATCTTAAATAAAAGAAAAAATGGAGGGGGGCCATGCTGGCTGGCTCAGTCGGTAGAGCATGATTCTTGATCTCAGGGTTGTGGGTTTGAGCCCCGTGTTGGGTATAGAGAACACTTAAATAAAATCTTTATATTTTTATTTTTTTTTAAAGATTGTTTATTTTAGAGAGAGAGAGCATGTGCTTGCATGTGTGTTGGGGGGCAAAGGAGAGGAAGAGAATCTCCAGCAGACTCCCTGCTGAGCGCAGCACGCCCCAAGAGGCCCAATTCCAAGACCCCGAGATCATGATCTGAGCCAAAACCAAGAGTTGGATGCTCTACTGACTGAGCCACTCGTCACTGCCCAAAATAAAATCTTAAAAAAAAAAAAAAAAAGTGGCAGAAAGGACATCTTTGGCATGAAGATTTTATCTTGGGGCTGTTTTCCTTAGTGACCCAGGAAGGGAGTTTTGAGGCAAAGTGGTTTTCCCACGGGCCCTCTTGGTCCCCTTGATGAAAGAGTTGTAGGGAAGGGAATTTGTGAGGCAAAACACAGCCTGCAGGGCCAGCGGGTGTCTGAGAAGGGGTATGTGGCAGTGTGAGCCTCTTCATCCACCCGGGACTTACTGGGGATCCCCTGGGCACCAGGCTATGGGACTCCCTACAGATGAAGAAGAGGGCTGTCAGTTTAAGAAGATGGACGGGTGGAGCAGGTCATCTTCTGATGTCTGCCCTGGGATCTCCAGCCTGTCAGAACCCCGAGAGGCCATAGAGATGGTGCGCTGTCATCCGACCCTCTCATTGTGTGGGCAGGGAAACTGAGGCAGACCCGAAGGTAGGGGACCAGCACAAGGTCGCTGGGTGGGTCAGTAGCAGAGCCGGAACTGGAAGCTGCATTTGGTGCTTTTCCCACTGCACCGCAGTTGCTTTTGTGTTTATTTTCTCACTCAGGGTCACATGGTGGGGAGAGCATGGACTTTTCAATGGCAGATATCCCTACATTCCAGTCTCAGCTCGGCCTCTGTGTGACCCTGGGCAAGTGACTTCACCTCTCAGAGCCTCTCTGGTTTTAAATCTGGATGAAGGGGGGACGACGATAGTAGTCCCTGCTTGGCTTCTCCCGGAGCTGACCGGGGACATCACACATTATAGGGCAGCGTAGTGCCTGGCACACAGAGGTCCATAAGTGTTATCTATCATTACTACTTTTTTTTTTAAGATTTTATTAAAAAAAAAGATTTTATTTACTTATTTATTTGACACAGAGAGAGAGCACAAGCAGGGGGAGCAGCAGGCAGAAGGAGAGGGGGAAGCAGGCTCCCTGCCGAGCAGGGAGCCCAGTTCGGGGCTCTGTCCCAGGACAGGAGCCGAAGGCAGACGCCCAACTGACTGAGCCACCCAGACGCCCCTCTGTCATTACTACTATGAATTCAACGCACGTTACTCATTCTTCCCCTTTGCCAGTCCCTGTACCATGTCCCAGGGACACGGAGATGACTTAGACAGGGGCCCTGCTCCAACAGCCACTTGGGAGGGGTCTTTTGGGAGAGAGTTCTGGTGAAGCCCTGCGGAAGGTGAAAACCAGACCCAGGACGTAACCCCGCAGCAGCCTGGCTTTGGGTTGCCTTGTTGATTTCATCTGCCAGATTCCCAGTGCCTCAGATTAGGTAAAGCAGAGAAGGCAGTTGGGGAAGATGGTGTCATTGTTTACAAATCACTGTTAGGGGCAACAGCGGGAGAAATAGCTAACAGCTGGCAGTTAACTGGTTCCAGCCTGTCCCCAGGGCTTGGAGCCCTGGACCTAGGAGCCCGAACCGCCCCCGGGGCTCCCTGCTCCAGCTACTGCTTGGAGAGACACACAGGTCGGGACAGCAGCAGAGGGTGGCACCGAGGCTCCAGTCTTCTGTGTTAGACCTGACGTGAGACTTTGGGGAAGTTGCTTCCTCTCTGTTGATTTTTGCCATCGGCCATTCCCTGGGCCAGATGGACAGAGTCTCATACCTGCAGAAGGGAAGTCCTCCCTACCCTAAGAAGAGCAGGTTGTCAGTGGTCTTAGAAGCACTGTACTTACCTGCAGGCCTCCAGAAGAGGTGATGGGCTCGCTTTGGGCAGAAGGCCAGGGAAAATGTGCTTTCTTCCTGGAAGTCACAGCATGCGGGGGAAAGAGCTTTGTTTCCTGACCGCACAGTGTCTGAGTCTCTCCTTAGGATGTGCCTTTTTTTTTTTTTTTTAAAGATTTCATTTATTTATTTGACAAAGACACACGGTGAGAGAGGGAACAGAAGCAGGGAGTGGGAGAAGCAAGGAGCCTGAGGCAGGGCTTGATCCCAGGACCCTGGGATCATGACCTGAGCCGAAGGCAGACGCCTAACAACTGAGCCACCCAGGTGCCCCAGGATGTGCTTATTATTTGAGCCCAAATCTTATCAGGCCACCAGAAAGGCTCATTGGACACCACAGACCCCCGTAGGGGGGGGTGGTCCCTAAGGGAAGGTGGGGCCAGGATTCAGCCCTTCCCACCCATGCCTGAGACACTGGGAAGACAGGCAGATGCAGGCACATCTGGAAATATGCAACTGGACACCCTAGAATCTGTAGAATTCTCTAAGGTCCTTTGTTTTATGGGGAGGCTTCTGGCGGGTGTTTTTCTCATGCAAAGGGAAGTGATGGGGCCCTGCCTTTGGGCTTTTTTTCTTTGGGAGATAAAACTACCCCCCCATCCCCACTCCCTCCACCCCCCTCAACCGGATATCCTAGGCCTCGCTCAAAATATTTTGAGGACCTCTGGGTTCCACCAGATCTCTCCGTGCAGTTAGACTGGACTCCAGTAGCTGGGGGTGGGGTGAGGTGGGGGGTTGAGCTATGAAGATGAGTTTCTGTGCATGTCTTTCTGAGTGTGTACAGGCTTGTGTGCAAAGGTGCGGGTGTAGAGGGATGTGCGTGTCTGTGGCCATGGAAAAATGAAAGTAAATATTCTCTCTCTTTGGTATTCTTTGCATTCCAAACTCAGTTCTCACTGCACAACGCACCCACCTCTCTCATAAATGATACTGGGGCGTGGTCGATTTGGAGAAGGAATTCGCAGGTCATCACCTCCCTGGACTGGCTTTAATCCAGGGGGCTCTGTCCACCCCACCCTGAAACCTAAAACCCCCTGGGGGTCCAGGATAGCCAGTGGCTTCTCCCCCTGAGGGTGGTGGGGAGTAGGACTGCTGTCTCTTTCTTCCTCAAAGTAACTCTTTATTGACTGATTCCTTTGTGTTCTTGACACCACTCTGACCACGAAGCACTTTCAAAATTGTACCAACGAGAACTTACGGGATCTATTGCCTGCTTAAAGGCAACTGCCAAGGGGGGAAAAAAGAATCTCTCAACCATTGTGAAAAATGTTTCGGTTTGTGCACACCTTCTGGAACAGCACTGTCCAATAGAAATGAAACGTGAGCCACATGTGGAATTTTCCATTTTAAGTTTTTTAGCAGCCGCATTCCAAACACAAAAAGAAACCAGCAAAATTAATTTTAAGAACATGTTTTATTTAGCCCAATATATCTACAATATTATCATTTCAACACGTAACCAGTATAAACGATAATACTGAGATAGCCTACCTTCTTTTTCTCCATACCGAGTCTTCAGATCTATTTCCATGTTTTCCCCTACAAAGGGACCACTTCGTGGCTTGTCCCATTTCAAGTGTTCAGTAGCCACTGGTGGCTAGTGGCTACCGTACTGGAGAGTGCTGCTCAGCTCTAGAACCTTCTAACAGAAAGGGAAACCCAGTACTAGCCATTAGAGAAAAGGAAATTTTTATTTTATTAAGAGCAAAAATTGCCAGCCCGGGGCGCCTGGGTGTCTCAGTCGTTGGGCATCTGCCTTTCGGCTCAGGTCATGATCCCAGGGTCCTGAGGTCTGGCCCCACATCAGGCTCTCTGCTCAGCTGGAGGCCTACTTCTCCCTCTCCCACTCCCCCTGCTTGTGTTCCCTCTCTTGCTGGGTCTCTCTCTGTCAAATGAATAAATAAAATCTTAAAAAAAAAA
This sequence comes from Lutra lutra, assembly GCF_902655055.1. Classification (NCBI taxonomy): domain Eukaryota; kingdom Metazoa; phylum Chordata; class Mammalia; order Carnivora; family Mustelidae; genus Lutra; species Lutra lutra. The sequence continues at coordinate 84,910,770 of NC_062290.1, forward strand.
AAATTGCCAGCCCACCCTTTTTTTAATCCCCCTTTCTGCAAAAGCCTGATTAGCATCTCTGGGGGGGGGGGGGGAGTGAGGCTCTGCTGCTCTCCAGATCCTGCCTCCCTTCTCCTAACCAGCGCTTCTCTCTCTCTCTTGCCCCACGCAGGTCTGGTTTCAGAACGCTAGGGCCAAGTTCAGGCGCAACCTCTTACGGCAGGAAAACACGGGTGTGGACAAGTCGACAGAGGCAGCGTTGCAGACGGGGACGCCATCGGGGCCGGCCTCGGAGCTCTCCAACGCCTCGCTTAGCCCCTCCAGCACGCCCACCACCCTCACAGACTTGACCAGCCCCGCCCTGCCAACTGTGACGTCCGTCTTAACTTCTGTGCCTGGCAACCTGGAGGGCCACGAGCCTCATAGCCCCTCACAAACGACTCTCACCAACCTTTTCTAGTGACTCACGCCCTCCCCTCCCCCCCACAATTTCTTTAAAAAAGAAATTATCTTTAGTTGAATTCCAAGTGTATTTTAAAATAGAGGCTTTGAGCAACTAACTAACCACATTTTAGGATCTCGCCTGGAAACAGAGGAAGAAAATAATTGTGTGTCCCGCTAATGCAGCGGTGTGGACTTGAGGAATTACTTGGAAAATCTATCTGCAACACAACATTTGTGTCACTGTACAGTTTTGTGGACTGAGCGAGGAAAAACAACAAATAATTTAAGTTGGCTAGAGCTTCTGTATTTTCAAAGACTGCCACGTGCCTTAGGAATACTGTTTTATCTCCATACTTTGGATGACTTGTTCATTTTTCTCTCCCTCTTTTTCTCTCTGTATATTTATGACCAGAGCAAAAATGTAAAAAAAAAAAAAAAAAAAAAAAAAAAAGTTTGTTACTTTGAATAGTCCTAAAAAGAAAAAAAACAAACAAAAAAAAAAACGAAAAATCAAACCCCCTCCAACGGTCGCTTTGTTGTTTTAGAATTTTAAGGTGGAAGTCTGTTCGAATATCAGAATTTGTAAAATCTAACCAGTAATAAAACCACTTATTGAAACTAGTTGGTGCTGCTGCTGTTTGGTGGGGTGTAAAATTCACAGGACTTAGGGTCTTACTGAAGCCCAGATGTAAATCCCAGGGTCTTCTCTCTCTGTCTTTTTTCTTCTTTTTTTAAGATTTTATTTGACAGAGACACAGTGAGAGAGGAAACACAAGGGGGGGGGGGAGTGGGAGAGGGAGAAGCAGGCTTCCCACTGAGCAGGGAGCCCGATGTGGGGCTCGACCCCAGGACACTGGGATCATGACCTGAGCTGAAGGCAGACGCTTAACGACCAAGCCACCCAGGTGCCCCCTGGGGTCTTCTCTTGTTTAATATTTATTTATAATACATGTGGGGCCCCCACATCTGTGCCAGGCTTTGGGCTGCCTGTTGAAATCTGGAGATTTCTTGCCATCAAGGAATATAGAGTGGAGGCAAGCACAGAAGAGATAACCTTAACATGGCCTGCATGATCTGTGCCAAGTGGAGAGTACGTCAACGAAGTACCATTAGTTCATTCATTTGTTCTTTCGAGTATTAAATTAAGTATGCTCTGCTGAATACTTGTGATGGAGGTAAAAACCTTATTACACCTGCCTTATCTGCTCTTGTTTGGGCTAGAAGGGTGTGTCAGGCAATGAGGAAGGCTGCCCCTCCAAGGAGTGTATGCTGTCACAAAAGGGCAGCTTAAACCTAATTTTTCTAATGAAGTAAAAAAAAAAAATTAATCTCCCAAGAGGGCAAAAGCAAATGAATTTGGCTTCTTACTACAGCTTCAGGCAACCTCAGAAACCCACGGAAAGGACACATCCAGGAAGGACAGAGGATTAGAAGCAGGCAGAATGAGATTGGAATCTCTACTGTTGCAGTATGAGCTAAGGGAAGTCACGTCACTTCTGTGAGCCTCCATTTCCTCAGCTGGAAGAAGATAATGGCCTTTACAGACAGTTCTAATGAAAATGAGGCAAGGTGTGCTGAAGGGTCAATGGAGGGCCTGGCATATGGTGGAGGCTCACTATGTCTTACTGAGTCACAGGTGACTCATAACGATGTTGCAGGTGGAGAGCAGGAATGTGTGTATCAAGGCATCGCCCATCATGGCTGAATGCATCAAGCAGGTGTGGTGGCATATTAAGCCCCGATTTCTTGCTCTGAACCCTGCTGCAGAGCACTGTTACCAGCTTCACTGAATGCCAGTAGTTACCTAGCAAAACGTCCCTCAGTGGCCAGCCAATCTGAAAATCTAGAGGGAAAATCATAGTTGCCTTGATGACAAAACAGCCAGGAGAGATTAGGTGTGGGAACAGTCTAGCCCAGGACTGGGGTGTCTCTCCCGTTCTCTCTGAGCCATCATGGTTGGGACAAGCTTGGGGAGGAATGGGCTGGGAGCGCTTAAAGCCTGGACAGACTCACTTCCTGAAATGTCAAAAACACACACTCACCAACACTACTAATGTTACTGTTATTTCATGCCTGGAAAATAGTAGGAGCACAATAAAGTTTTTATAAACTTCTATATTGATCTATAATGTGTGTAAAGTGCATGCATCTGAAATGAACAGCTTGATTCATGTTTTCCAAATGAACAACCACCACGTAGACACCACCCAAATCAAGATATAGGACAGTGGCAGCACCCAGAAGGCTCCCTTGGGCCTCCTCCCTGTCAACCCCTCCCAAGACAGCCCCTGTGCTGACTCCTAGCACCATGGATTAGTTTTATCTGTTTTGATCGATACATTTTTGCTGAATGAATTCAGGATTGCTCAAGACTAGCCATTTTGCCTGAGGTCAGGCAGCCTAGTGGTGAAGAAGCCAATATTTGAACGAGGTCTGTCTCTAGAGCCCGAGTCCTGTCAGCTAGGGTAATAGGGTCTGTACCTCACTGATGGCTGTGGGAGAGAATGGGAACAGAGGACCTAGGGCATGGATAAGCACACCGATCCCACGCCAGCTACTCCCAGGGACTTACATACGTGCCCACAGACACGCAGGCACGTACACTCTTGAGACATTCATGGATAGCTAGACCCATGGGCTAAGGTGCTTACGCCCAGACAGCCCCACACAAAGACACACAAACACAAATGCTTGCAGACAGACATCAACAGGCCCAGACACTCACAAATACATCTAGACAGACACCCAGACCGCCCCCCACGGGGAGACCCGCACACAAACCCAGATGTGCACACAGGCAAACATTTGCAGGCACCCAGACGCCCCCGCATAGCCTGGTTGTGCCCCCTTGCTCAGGCCCGGACAGAGCCAAGTCCGATCCCTATCTCACCTGTCAGCACCGCCACCCAGATGCAGCAGACACTGGAATGGTGCCCGGGGGTCCCCCACCCCCTACGCGGGAGCAACTTGAGAGGAGCCTGCTGTCAGGCCCCGGGATGGGGGCGCTGTGGAGGAGACGTGACTTGCCCCAGAGTCAGAGACTGAGACACACACACACACACACAATGAGTGAGAGACTCAGAAAGATAGTGATAGAGGCAGGGAGGGAGGGAGTGTGGCAGAGAGAGAGTCCCAGGTCCGGGAGACAGAGAAAGAGTGGCACACAGAAAGGGACAGGGACAAAGACGCAGGGGGCAGGAGGCAGAGAGACAAATGGATCAACCACAGACAGGCTTCTGAAAAGAGAGAAACAGCAACAGAGTAGTGAAGAAGTAGAGAGACAGACAGACAAAGATGGGGGCCAAGATTAAGAGTGTCAAAGCGCAGGGGAGAGATGACAAAGACAGAGATTGAGAAGAGAAGCCTCAGAGATCAAGGGATCCTGGGACAGATTCAGAGGCTGAGAGAGACCAAGGCCGAGAGCCAGAGCCTGAGAAGCAGCGATGGGCACTTTGAGGCTGATAAAGGGAGGCTCTCAGAGACTGGGAAGTGAGACAGAAATAGAGTCTCGGGCTGAGGGAGAGGTGGGCAAAGGAAGGCAGGTGCTTGGTGGGGAAGGAGTGAGGATGCCAGCCCAGCTTGGCTACCTGTGGTGGGACTGAGGGAGTAGCTGTCCTTACCACTGCCACCTCTGGCTCTGGGCATTGTCCTCACCTCCCTGCATGCTGCTACAGAAGAGACCAAGTCACCATCTCTGAGGCCCTCTCTGCTCCGACATGCTGTGAATGTGGGGGGGGTCTCTTCGTTCTTGGGCCCCACTCCCAGGCCTTGCACTGGGCAATCTGCCGGAACCGAGGTCTTGGCCGTGGTCCTGTCTCACCCTACCAAGTCTCCTTTTTCCGCAGAGTGGGAAGGTTGGGGACAGATCTTCTACTGTCTTCTCTGCCTTGAAAGAATTTTGGCAAGGTACTTAGCCACTCTGAACCCCAGTGTCTTAATCTGTAAAATGGGCCAATGGTATCCAGTGACAGGGGCTACTGTCAGGATCCCTGAGAGAATGGTACAAGCTGTATTCATGGTTCCACCAAATGCGAGGGGAGCCACAGAGATGGGAGAAAGTGTCCTGAGAAGTGGAGAGAGACTCCAAGGAGATGATATTTGAGCTGGGATCTTAGATAAACCAAAGGGGACTGGGTGGAATATGGGAGCAGGGGACATCTGGGGCTGAGGAAACGGCCAGAGCCCAGGCAAGAGGGCACACAGCACAGCTGGGAGTGGAGAGTAATGTAATGGTGGGGCTGCCCCTGGACAGGTGGGTGAAGTTCAGCTCACGGACAGCCTTGAATGTCAACTTGAACTTCATCCTGGGGGTTGTGGGTGAGCTGTCTCTGACATCCCCCTTTCTTAGGGGGCAGGATGAACTGGATCCTTTCCCATCTTGCACTCAGTTTGGAGTCCCATATGGCAGAATCACCTTTCTGGAGAGGAAGGGTTTGCCATTGTGACCTGTGGGTCCAGCTACAGGAGCAGCTAAGGCCCCAGGAGGGGTCCCTTGGACCCTCTGACCTCTGGGGACTCTAGGAGTGCTAGCAGGCCCTTCCTACGTCCATTTCTACCTTCCTCTGGCTCTGCTCCTCCCTTCCTCCTTGGCCCAGTGCTGGGCAATGGGGACTTGGAGCATGCAGATATTTGGCCAACAGCCCCTCCCTTTGGCCCCGGGGGCTGTCTGGGAGACAGACGTGCCAACAGCCAGCTACTGCCCAACATGAGGGAATCCCAGGGGGTTATAGAAACCTCCCCCCCAACACCCAGGAGGGAGAGGCTAGCTCTGCAGGGGGTGAACGTCCCACCCAACTTGCCAAACCTTTGGAGTCATGAGCTCATTGAGTCCTTCCCACAGCGTTATGAGGCGAGGATTATCATTCCATTTCACTGAGAAAGAAGCCAAGGAGAAGTGTTTTGCACATGATCACAGGGCTTGGGGGCCACAAAGATATCTTCATTGCAATTCAACCAATCCAGTGGGCACACATCAATTTCTCTGCCATGCCAGGCACTGTGCTGGGGATACCTGGACGATTCTGGGCATCCTAGGGTCTTGCAGAAGCAGACCGGGCAGGAGGGTAGAGGGGGATGGGAGTTCGAGATGCAGAGGAAACCCAGAAGAGGCTACTAGTAGATTGATGTTTGAGGGACTTTGTGAGTTGGAAGATTGGGCAACTGACCTAGAAATGTGTGGGGCCAAAGGTGGTTCTGCTGTATTTGGCCCCAAATACCCTTCCTGGCTCTCCATCATTCACTGGGGGGAGCCATGGCTGGTGTATTTATCTTGCAGAAAGCTTTTTATTATGAAAAATTTTATTTTTTTAAAAGATTTTATTTATTTGTTTGACAGACAGAAATCACAAGTAGGTAGAGAAGCAGGCAGAGAGACGAGGGGAAAGCAAGCTCCCCGCTGAGCAGAGAGCCCGACGTGGGGCTCGATCCCAGGACCCTGGGATCATGACCTGAGCTGAAGGCAGAGGCTTTAACCCACTGAGCCACCCAGGCACCCCAGTTATGAAAATTTTTAAACACACACAAAGTAAACAGAAGGATCTAATGAACCCCCGTGTACTCATTGTCTATCTTCTACCCTTATCAACATTCACTCGTGCTTACAACATCCATACCTCCACCCACTGGCCACTCCCAGTTCAGTGACGATAAGGAGTATCACCGTGGGGTTTGGAAAAGTCCCTTGGGGATTCTGATAGGCAACCTGAGTTGGGGACCACTCACCTGGCCCCTTCATTTTAGGGATGAGCAGCTCAAGGGGGGGGGGGGGAAGGGACTTAGCTAAGGGTACCCAGCCAGGAAGCAGCAGATCTGGGTTTATCCTGCCTAAGGACACTCATTGAGTGCGAGGTCCTGTGTTCGTCACTGGGGATGCCAGTGAATGAGATGGTCCCTGCCCTCCCAGAACTCAGACACTAGTGGGGGATACAAATGTTGAGCAGCCTCAAAAGTGACGTCCGAATGATGTCTGTGAGAAGGCATATGTGGGACCATGACAGCATAAACACAGGTGAGGGAAAGGACAGCTTCCTGGAGAAAGGTATCATGGAGAAATCAGATAAGTGAGTGGCAATCAGCTCAGCCAGTGGGATGGGCAGGTGGAGCAAAAGGAGTAACAGTGTGTGCAAAGGCCCTGAGCCAAGTTGGTTCAAGGCATTAAAAGGTCTGCCCCTCCAGTATGGCTGGGACTCTCAGAGTAAGGGCCAGAATGGTGGGAGGTGGGGCTGGAGACACAGCCATGGGCTGTCCTGGCAGTGTCCTTGGGTAGTCACTCCAAGAGGACCAGGGAGTTGGGAATGATGAATCCGAGTGGGAGGGGACAGGTATGGGTGAGAGGAGTCTCTTGAGGCCAGTCAGATGATGGGGTATCTGACTGGGTGGAAGCAAAGGAGGCCGACTGGCTATGGGGGAGGTGGGAAGGGGAGGGAAGCAGGGGGTAGAGCCACAAATGGGTAGATGGTGGGGCCCTTCACTGCAATGGGAAAAGTCACTGGGAAGAGGATGGGGAGAGACGATTAGGAATTTGGGGTTGGAGCTTGTTGAGTTTTTGATGCCTTAAGACATCAAAGTGCTGGCAGTTCTTCCCTTTGGGGGCCCCAAGCCACATGAGAAAGGCATGAACAGGCCCTGGGGCATTAATCCATTGCTTCCCTTCTTTTGAGTCTCCCATCCCTCCTGAGCAAGTTGGTCCTTAACCTGGTGTTTGAGACTTGGTCCCAAGCTCATTCCTGGGGCAGGACTTGGGACCTGGTGCAGGGCTTGAGACCCACCTGTTTCTGGGCTTAAATCCAGCCACATGTGCCAAAGTCATTCAAGCTTTACATACTGGGTGGGCCCCTCTCTGCCTAGGGGGGTCCAGCCCTTCAAATACTCCTGCTCCAATGTCACTCCTTTCTGGAGCCTTCCCCTCCGGGCCCTGCTGTAACTCTGCCCGTCTCACCACACAGGTCTGGAATGGTCTCAGCGTCCCCACAAGTGCCCTTGCCTCCAGCTGGCAGCAAGGCCAGCACAGGTGTCCTTGTCGCAGGTCGGTAATAAGGGAGCCCATTCATGACGAACCGCAGGTTTATATGCTGGGACTATTTCGCTCTTTTTCCTGCTACTGTAAGCTCCATGACCCAGTGTCGCGGTCTCCCCAGTACACCCAGAGGATGCCTGGCAGGTAGGTGGTGGGCCCTTAACACATATTTTCTAAATCCTGGAGGGAATCCATGTCAGTAGGGGCAATCGGTGTGGTTGAGGGGCTCAGCCTTAGAGCTTTGGCCCTAGACCCTGTCCGGCCACTTAAAGCTCCTGGGATCCTGAACTGACTTCCCCTCTGAGCTTCTAGCATTTTGAATCTGTAACACGGGGGTAATGAGAACACCCAAGCCTGAGTGACAGAACTCCCGCAGCCCCGGGGGCAGAGCGGATTGCCTTGCGAGCGCTCCGCTGGTGTGAGCCGTGGCAGTCCGCGGAGTGCGGTCTCTCACGTCGGGCACCTGAAGGAGTCTCTGCGCCAGGAGAAGGGGCGAGGCAGGCGGCTCCCCTGTGTGATGGCCTCCGAGGTTCTCAGAGCCTGGGGTGGGGGTGGCTTGGGGCGGTTCCGGGCAGAGGGGGTGGCTGCGGGCCTGGAGCTGTCGGAGATGGCCCCTGGGGACCAGGGAGGGGGCGGAGGCCGGAGCCGAGGTCGGATCCGGCTGGGTGGGGAGCCGAGACATCCTGCGGGGGCGCCCGCCGGGACCTAGGGAAGCTCCCAGGGGAGCGGCACCCGGCAGGGCGGCTCTGGGAAGAGGGACGCCGGGCGCAAGGCGACGGAGCCCCCGCAGGGGTCGGGCGGAGGGCGCCCCCTGGCGGTGCACCGCGGCATAGCTCCGGGGGTTCCCACCCTCCCCTCCTGGCCCACGTCGGGGGTGGGGGGCCTAAAAAAACTAAAAAGAGACTCCCCGGAGAGAAGTCAGGGACCCGAGATCTATTCCGGGCTCTGCACGCTTTCCTCAGTTTTAAAACGGAAGGAATAATTTTGAGTCCCTAGTGGCTGGGACGGCACGGAAGCACACAGCAGAGATTGGCACACAGTAGGTCTCCCCCACAATGGCCCTCATTTGGGCTTATTCCTAATGTCCTATGGGCAGTGGTGTTGGTCTGAGAGGCTCCCCAAGCAAGGGAAGGTGTGAGGTGGTGCGGTTCCAGGCACTCAACCTGGGCTCCCCGAGGGGCTCGCTCTGCCCCCCAGTGGCCTCGGTGAGCATTGGAGCCTGTGTAGAGTGTGATGGGGGGCGGGGAGGCGTAGTGTGCATTGAGGTGTGGTGGGTGTGAAGGGGGGTGAGTTCTCGTGTCGGTGTAGCAGTGTGTGTTGTCATGTTGGTGTGGGTGTTGATTTGAGGGTGTCTATGTATTTGTTGAGATGTGTGTGTCTGTGATCAGGTGTGTGTGTGTGTCTGTATTCAGAGGTGTGTGTCCATGTGTGTCTACGTGTGTCTGTGATCAAGGGTGTGTGTGTGTGTGTGTGTGTCTATATTCAAGGGTGTGTGTCCATGTGTGTCTATGACTGGGAGTGTGTGTCCTTGTGTGTCTATGTGTATCTGTGATCAAGGTTGTCTTTGTGTGTGTGTTTGAGATCAGGTGTGTGTCTGTGTTCAGGTGTGTGTGTTTGTGCATTTGTATGTTTGGGTGTCCTCGAGTGTTCATGGTGGTGTCTGTGTGCTGCAGGTTGAGGAGTGTGTTGGGGTTGAAGGGTAATCTGGGCCTGTCCACGGAGGGGCTGAGAAACCCTGACCACATTTCCACCCACCAGAGGGAAGGCCAGGCCCCTGTCCTGTCCCTTTACTGTGGCTCCTCAGGACTACTCTTTTCTTTCCCTCTGCCTTTCCTAACCCACCTGTGCCTGAGCCCAGATCTCTATGCCTCATTTTGGAGATGAGGAATCCAGGCCCCAGGACACTCCATCAGAAAGCTATGTGGCCACGGCACTGGTCCGACTCCTGACTCCAGCCTGCATTTTGTCCTCTCCCAGAAGGGCACTGCACTCCCTTGGCCCAGCCTGGGGCGGGGGTGGGGATGGGTTTCGGGGCTGGGCTGCGTGGGGAGCAGGACACAAAAGGCCCAGTGTCTGTCCCTGCCTCCCCTTCCTGGCCCTGCCCTGCTTTGGGAGCCAGGTGGGTGTCCAGGGACAGACTGGGCAAAGATGGCTGCTTGTGACATCCACGCTTACTTGGGGGCCAGCCCAGCATTGGACCCACTGGCCCCCCCCACCCCCATGGCTGACTCTCACTGGGTGTGACCAGGAAATGAAACTTTGCCCACATTTTGGGATCCTGGCACCCTCTCTCAGCTGGCACCCACCCAGAGCCAAAGAGCTTAAGCTCGCCCTGCTCTGAGAAGGGATTGATGAGTAATTGAGATCACGATGATATCAACACATATATTAATAAAAATCGTAATAACGGCTACTGTTTGCTGAGGCCAGACTCTGGGCCATTTCTAAGTGCTTTACGTGGGTTCTGGGAAGGTAATGAAGCCAGGGGGTCAAGACCTCGGACTCCAGGGCTACCCAGATTGCCTGGATTACTTCTTGGCAATGCTTCCCAGATGTGTGACTTTAGGGAAATTGCTTAAAATCTCTCTGCCTCAGTTTTCCCAGCTGTAAGATAACAGTAGATGAATTAATATATAAAAAGCACTTAACAATCCTGTCTGGCATTGAGTAAGTATGCAACAACACTAATTCTTCCTGGGATTTTGTGTCTCTTCACACTACCCAAGGAGGTAGGTATCATTATCCCCACTTTACAGATGAGGAAACTGAGGCTGAGCCATCAGCCATAGGTCACAAAACAAAAAGGTGTCCAAACTGTGTTCTGAGACCAGTCCTGAGACCAGTCCTGATACCAAAGCTTTGTCCGCGGCTGTATTCCTCTCACTGGCAATAATAGGATAGTTTGTAGCTGATAGGGTTAACCCTCTGAGACTCTAGAAAGTGCTTCCACAGGCGTTGACTTGTTTGAATCTCACCAGAGCCTTATGATGGGTCTTTCATAATAGCACCTCCCTTGATAATTGGAGAAATTGAGGCCCAGAGAAAGAGGGCTGTGGTGAAGCTCACACAGCCAGGAAGTGGCAGAGCTATCATTGGATTCCAGGTCTTTCTACAATTAAATAGCATCATGTTATGAAATTAAGGTGTTGGGGTGTACCTACTGTGTGTCCAGCTGCCTGTCAGCACTGTGTCCACGTGATTTTTAATTTCTATAACATTCTGAGTAATTTCCAAATCCACTGGGACACAGCGAGTGCACAGTCTGATGGAGAGAGGACACACACGGTCTGGGGTGGTTACTGGCAGGCGAGGAGCATTGCCAGGAGGAGTGGAGGAAGGGAGACTTGGGAGCAAGCGAAACTGGGGCACTTGACCTACAGGCAGGGGTCAAGAACGGTCACCCCGAAAGGCAGACGTCTGCGCTCAGATGGAAAGGCAGGTGGTTTCCCTGTGTTTCCATCGATGGTGACATGTTCCTGTGTGATATTTTGTGCCAGACATGATGCTAGGCATGCTTTAAGAGTTTTATCTTCATTATCACGTTTAATTACATTCTCAAAACCGGAGGTTGGTGCAAAAATTAGGTTCGTTTTATAGATAAAGAGACTTGGGCCGAAGGTGAGAAGGCCGGGCAGCTGGCAGAGCTGGAACCCGAACCCTGGTCATCTGCCTCCCTCCTGACAAAGACGCATATGGGCTGGGCAGGGGTCACACGCCCTCGGCGGGCTCCTTTCTGTCTCCAACAGCTCAGGGGTGGGTGGGCTTCGGCTCTCCTTCAGTTTTAAAAGCAAGACAGAAGGCTCCGTGCGCAGCGGAGTTTCGCCGCTGTCCTCCCAGGCCCGGCCCATCCTCCGTTCTCTCCCGGTTCCCAGAGCTCCATCACCCCCGCCGCCGCGGGAGCAGGGCCGGGCACGCAGCGGGCGCTCGCTGAGGTGTTGCTGACGGATGCCTGGAGCGGCCCCTCCCGGGCTCCAGGCTGGGGCGGGGATGGAGCCAGAGCTGGCTCCCCGGGAGGCCCAGGCTGGTGCGCGGGCAAGCGGGAGAGAGGTTAAGACCCACTGGCGCTGATTAACCGCCTCCTGCGCGCCCGGCTCAAGTGCAGGGTGGCCTGGGCTTGGGAGGTGGGGCTCTGGGTGGCCCCCCCGAGAGCCAGCCTTCCAGCACATGGGACCCCCAGAGTTTCGCCCGAGCCCCCTGGGGAGCTGTCGGGACGGAGCCTCTCTGGGGTGAGCCAGCGTCTGGGGCCCGCGGCTCCAAGCAGGCCAGGAAACGCCTGCTGGTGCATTTGTTTTTCCATCAACAACAGGCTTACGTAAACTCCTCGCCGGCTCAGAGGGCTGCCAGCGCGGGGGAGGAGACCTTATCTGATGGGGGCTCGGCCAGGGCCGGGGTTCCCTGCGTGTCCCGGCACAGGCCCGGCGAAGGGAGCCCTGGCGGTGGGTGGGGGGTGGGGTTCGGCATTCCCGGCTCTGCTTCTCTGCCCCACCCCCCCCAATCGGGGGCAGAAAGTGCAGGGCCCCTTTCCCCCCACGACAAATGGGGTGGGGAGCCAGTCTCTGTGTCCGTACCCCCTGTTCCCAGTGGCTTGTCCTGCAGGTGCCTGCCAGGAAAAGGGCCCTCTTTACCTGCACCCCTCGGATTGAGGGAAGTGTGTGAGATGCTGGGGTGGCCCAGTCCCCAGGCTCAGTCACCTGGCTCCTCACCCCAGCTATGAGCCGGTCCTTTGGTGCTTGGGAGAAAGAGGTGGCTTGCCAGCCTCACCTCCAGACCTTCTGACTTAACAGGTCTGGTGGGGACACGGGAATCCACAATAGAAAAACAAAACAAAACTGTACTTGGAAAAAATTTCAAAATTACAGAAGAGGCATAACACAATAACCCAATGAATTCTTGGGCAGCCTTCCTACGTCGACCAGTTAACCTTTGCCACTTCTGTGCCATCCCCTGTCCTTGAGGTGGGCAATGTTATTACTCCCACTTTACAGATGGGGAAACTAAGGTTTATGAGCTGAAAAAAAACGTGTCCAAGAAAGTGGCAGAGCTAACATTTACACTCAGATCTCAGATGAAAACTTTTACTTTTGGGCTTTCCTTTTTTCTTTTTAAAATTTAATATATTTGATTTCTTTTGGAATGATGAGTTCCTATACATAATATATAAAGGTTGTAAGCACACAGGTACCTTACTCAGCCAGCCTGCTTCCTTAATTAAAGGTGATTCTTGTGTACCTTTGCGGACACATTCTATGCCTATGAAAACATGTCCATAAAACAGTTTTTGGTTTTGTTTTTAATTTAAGTAGGCTCCTCGCCCAGCATGGGTCTCAAACACACGGCCCTGAGATCAAGCCCCAAGCGGAAATCAAGAGTCACCTGCCTGAGCCACCCAGGCACCCCTCCATAAAATTGTTCTTACACAATCGGTATTGTACTGTCCATGTTGTCCTGAGCTTTGCTTTCCCCCTGCTTTTAACTACATTTCAGAGATTTTTTTTTTCCCACACTGGAAATATAAAACTGCTCCATTCTTTTATTTTTTATTTACATATTTATTTTAAGATTTTACTTGTCAGGAAGAGAGTGCACACAAACAGGGAGAGCCGCAGGCAGAGGGAGAAGCAGGCTCCCAGTGAGCAAGGAGCCATGTGTGGGCCCCTAACCCAAGACCCTGGGATCATGACCTGAGCCGAAGGCAGACACCTAACTCACTGAGCCACCCAGGTGTTCCCTTCATTCTTTTTTTTTAAAATTATTTTTAAAAAGATTTTTATTTATTTGACAGAGAGGGACACAGCTAGAGAGGAAACACAAGCAGGGGGAGTGGGAGAGGGAGAAGTAGGCTTCCTGCCGAGCAGGGAGACTGATGTGGGGCTGGATCCCAGGACCCTGGAATCATAACCCGAGCCGGAGGCAGACACTTAACAACTGAGCCATCCTGGTGCCCCCACCCCCATTCTTTTAAAAATCATCCATGGTATTACACAGAATGGATGTTCCATAATTAATTTCACCAGTCCCCTACTGATGGGAAATGAGGCTATTTCCAAACAACTATTATTCCAAGCTTCAATAAATATCTACATCTATAATCAGCTTGCCGTGTGCATGTATGCTGTATGGTAAATTCCTAGAAATGGAATTGCTAGGTTAAAGGGTATGTGGATTTTTAATTTACTCTGATATTGCCAAATCACGCTTCAGGGAGGTTGTACCAATTTGCCCTCCCACTTGCCATGAATGACAGAGCCTGTTTCCCACAGCCTTGCCAACACACCATGTTATCAAACTTTTTGATCTTTGTCAATCTGTTAGATAGAAAATGATATCTCCTAGCTGTAATTTCATTTCTCCTGCTACAAGGGAGGTTGACCATGTATTCATATGACTAAGAATCATTTACATTCCTTTTCTGGGAACGGTTTTGTTTATATCTTTTGCCTATCTTTTAATTAGGTTGTTTTTTTTCTTCCCAATTATGTAGGAGCTCTTAAAATAGCAAGGATATCAGCCCTTTGCTGGTAACATGTGATATGTCTATAATATGTGCTTTTTGACTTTGTTTACATTATTTTTTCATAAAGAATTAAAAATAATTTTGTGTAGCCAAATTTATCAATCTTTTATTTATGGATTCATTAAATTTTTTTACATTTTATAAGGCCTTCCTTAGTCTATGAATACCTTTTTTTGAAATTGCTCTCAGGTTTTATTCACTCTAGAATTTGTTTTGCTGTAAGGTGTGAGGTAGGGGTTCAGCCAATTCTTTGGTTGACTAGCTAGTTGTCTCAACATATTTATTGAATAATCCATCTTTTTGGTATGGATTAGCAGTGTTACTTTTGTTCTATACTAAATTCCTATAGGCATTTAGCTACTATATTACTTCCCCAGGGTTGCTGTAATAAATTAGCACAAATCCGGTAGCTTGTAACAACAGACATGTATTCTTTCAAAGTTCTGTGGGCGAGAAGTCTGAAATCAAGATGTTAGCAGGGCCAGGCTCCCTCTGGTGACTCTGGTGGGTCAAACCAGGCAGTTGGACTGTTCTGGTTTCTGGTGGCTTCCAAGAACCATTGCTTGGGCTGTGGCATTATAACTCTAATATCTGCCTTGGTCTTCACATGGCCTCTCCTCTAAGAGTTTATGCCAGTTCCAAATTTCTCTCTTCTCCCAAAGATACCAGCCATTGGATTAAGGTCTAATCCAGTATGACATGAATTCAGTATGGTCTCATCGTAACATGATTACATCTGCAAAGACCCCATTTCCAATGAAGTTTTATTCACTAGGTTAAGACTTGATTGTATTTTTTTGGGAGACACAATTTTACCCACTACAGGTAAGCTTTCAAATTTCCTATTCTGCTTTACTGATCCATCCATTAAAGATTAGCACCCTATTTAAAATATTGTAGTTTTATACTATGTTCTAATATCTAAGTCTGGTCCTCACTCATTATTCTCTCTTTTCAGAATTTCTCAGAATTTCCTTTTACTTACTTTGCCATAAGACTTTAGAATCAACTTCCTATTGGTATTTTACCAGAATATACATGTTATATATATTCAGAACATAACACATATATTCAGAATATATATATATATATATATATATATATATATATATATATATAATGTATAAATATAATATGTAAACTAGGAGAGATTTGGTATATTTTTAATGTTGAGTCATCTGGTCTAAAACTATTCTACATGTTCAGGCCTCATTTTATGTCCCTCAGCAATTTATTAAAGCTCATTCCTTTTTTTTTTTTAAGATTTATTTATTTATTTGAGAAAGAGAGAGTGCACATGGCGCATGTGTTGGGGGAGGGGCAGAGGAAGAAGGAGAGGGAATCTCAAGCAGACTCTGTGCTGAGCACAGAACCTGACATGGAGCTTGATCTCATGACCTTGAGATCATGACCTGAGCCTAAACCAAGAGCTGGATGCTTAACTGTGCCACCCATTTGCCCCTCTTTTTTTTTTAAATAGATTATTTTATTTCATTTTTTATTTTTATTTTTTCTGAATTTTTTATTTAAATTCTAGTTAATTAACATATAGTACAATATTGGTTTCAGGAGTAGAATTCAGTGATTCAGGTTTTAAAATTTTAATTCCAGTAGAGTTAATATACACTGTTATATCTGTTTCTGGTGTAAAATAGATTTCTAATAATCTTGTATACTTTATTTTTGTTATTTCTAAATATTCTATTATTAAATAGAATAATATTTTATTACCAAGCAGTTAACAACTGAGGCTTTCTAAATATTCTGTTATACACAGGGGCTTCTCTTTCATTATCTCTTCTTTTTGTAAAATGAAATTAAATATTTTAATTATTTTTATTAACATATAATGTATATTGTTCCCAGGGGTAAAGGTCTGTGAATTGTCAGGTTTACACACTTCACAGCACTCATCATTCACATACCCTCCCCAATGTCTATAACCCACCACCCTCCCCATACCCTCCCTCCCCCCAGCAACCCTCAGTTGGTTTGTGAGATTAAGAGTCTCTTATGGTTTGTCTCCCTCCTGATCCCATCTTGTTTCATTTTTCCTTCCCTACCCTCCAAACCCTCCACTCTGCTTCTCAAATTCCTCATTCAGGGAGAGCTTATGATAATTGGCTTTCTCTGATTGACTTATTTCACTCAGCATAACTACCCTCTAGTTCCATCCATATTGTTACAATGGCAAGATTTCATTTCTTTCGATGGCTGCATAGTATTCCATTGTATATATATACCACATCTTCTTTATCCATTCATCTGTTGATGGACATCTAGGCTCTTTCCATAGTTTGGCTATTGTGGACATTGCTGCTATAAGCATTTGGGTGCACGTGCCCCTTCAAATCACTACATTTGTATCTTTAGGGTAAATACCCAGTAGTGCAATTGGGGGGTCGTAGGGTAGCTCTATTTTCAACTTTTGAGGAACCTCCATGCTGTTTTCCAGAGTGACTGCACCAGCTTGCATTCCCAACCAACAGTGTAGGAGGGTTCCCCTTTCTTCGCATCCTCGCCAGCATCTGCCGTTTCCTGACTTGTTAATTTTACCCATTCTGACTGGTGTGAGGTGATATCTCATTGTAGGTTTTGATTTGTATTTCCCTGATGCTGAGTGATGTTGAGCACTTTTTCATGTATCTGTTGGCCACCTGGATGTCTTCTTTGCAGAAATGTCTGTTCATGTCCTCTGCTCATTTCTTGATTGCATTATTTGTTCTTTGGGTGTTGAGTTTTATAAGTTTTTTTTATATATATTCTGGATACTAGCCCTTTATCTGATATGTCATTTGCAAATATCTTCTCCCATCCTGTCAGTTGTCTTTTGGTTTTGTTGAATGTTTCCTTTGCTGTGCAAAAGCTTTTGATCTTGGTGAAGTCCCAATAGTTCATTTTTGCCCTTGCTTCCCTTGCCTTTGGCAATGTTTCTAGGAAGAAGTTGCTGCAGCTAAGGTCGAAGAGGTTGCTGCCTGTGTTCTCCTCAAAGATTTTGATGGATTGTGTCTCACATTGAGGTCTTTCATCCATTTTGAGTCTATTTTTGTGTGTGATGTAAGGAAATGGTCCAGTTTCATTTTCCTGCATGTGGCTGTCCAATTTTCCCAACAGCATTTGTTGAGGAGACTCTCTTTTTTCCATTGGACATTCTTTCCTGCTTTGTCAAAGATTAGTTGACCATAGAGTTGAGGGTCTATTTCTGGGCTCTCTATTCTGTTCCATTGATCTATGTGTCTGTTTTTGTGCCAGTACCATACTGTCTTGATGATTACAGCTTTGTAATAAAGCTTGAAGTCTAGAATTGTGATGCCACCAACTTTGGCTTTCTTTTTCAACATTTCTCTGGCTATTCGGGGTCTTTTCTTGTTCCATATAAATTTTAGGATTATTTGTCCCATTTCTCTGAAAAAAATTGATGGTATTTTCATAGGGATTGCATTAAATGTGTAGATTGCTTTAGGTAGCATAGACATTTTCACAATATTTGTTCTTCCAATCCATGAGCATGGAACGTTTTCCTTTTTTTTGTGTCTTCCTCCATTTCTTTCATGAGTACTTTATAGTTTTCTGAGTACAGATTCTTTGCCTCTTTGGTTTGGTTTATTCCTAGGTATCTTATTGTTTTGAGTGTAATTGTAAATGAGATCGACTCCTTAATATCTCTTTCTTCTTTCTTGTTGCTGGTGTATAGAAATGCAACTGATTTCTGTGTGTTGATTTTATATCCTGTCGCTTTACTGTACAAGTTCTAGCAGTTTTGGAGTGGAGTCTTTTGGGTTTTCCACATAAAGTATCATATCATCTGGAAAGAGTGAGAGTTTGGCTTCTTCTTTGCCAATTCAGATGCCTTCTAATTTCCTTTTGTTGTCTGATTGCCTGAGCTAGGACTTCTAGTATTATGTTGAATAGCAGTGGTGATAGTGGACATTCCTGCTGTGTTCCTGATCTTAGCAGAAAAGCTCTCAGTTTTTCCCCATTGAGAATGATATTCACTGTGGGTTTTTCATAGATGGCTTTGATGATATGAGGAATGTGCCCTCTATCCCTACACTCTGAAGAGTTTTGATCAAGAAAGGATGCTGTACTTTGTCAAAATGCTTTTTCAGCATTTATTGAGAGTATCATATGGTTCTTGTTCTTTTCTTTTATTAACTATTGCATCACATTGATTGATTTGTGGTTGTTGAACCAACCTTGCAGCCCAGAAATAAATCCACTTGGTCGTGGTAAATAATCCCTTTAATGTACTGTTGGATCCTATTGGCTAGTATTTTGGTGAGAATTTTCGCATCTGTGTTCATCAAGGATATGGGTCTGTAATTCTCTTTTTTGATGGAGTCTTTGTCTGGTTTTGGATCAAGGTAATGCTGGCCTCATAAAATGAGTTTGGCAGTTTTCCTTCCATTTCTATTTTTTGGAAACAATTCAGAAGAATAGGTATTAATTCTTCTTTAAATGTTTGGCTAGAATTCCCCTGGGAAGCCGTCTGGTCCTGGACTCTTGTTTGTTGGGTGATTTTTGATGACTGCTTCAATCTCCTTACTGGTTATGGGTCTGTTCAGGCTTTCTATTTCTTCCTGGTTCAGTTGTGGTAGTTTATATGTCTCTAGGAATGCATCCATTTGTTCCAGATTGTCAAATTTGCTGGCGTATAGTTGCTCATAATATGTGCTTATAATTGTATTTCTTTGGTGTTGGTTGTGATCTCTCCCCTTCCATTCACGATTTTATTAATTTGGGTCCTTTCTGTTTTCTTTTTGATAAGTCTGGCCAGGGATTTATCAATCTTATTAATTCTTTCAAAGAACCAGCTCCTAGTTTTCTTGATTTATTCCACTGTTCTTTTGGTTTCTATTTCATTGATTTCTGCTCTGATCTTTATTATTTCTCTTCTCCTGCTGGGTTTAGGCTTTCTTTGCTGTTCTTTCTCCAGCTCCTTTAGGTGTAGGGTTAGGTTGTGTACTTGAGACCTTTCTTGTTTTTTGAGGAAGGTTTGTATTGCTATAAACTTTCCTCTCAGGACTGCCTTTGCTGTGTCCTACAGATTTTGAATAGTTGTGTTTTCATTTTCATTTGTTTCCATGATTTTTAAAAATTTTTTCTTTAATTTCCTGGTTGACCCATTCATTCTTTAGTAGGATGTTCTTTAGCATTCATGTATTTGAGTTCTTTCCAACTTTCCTCTTGTGATTGTGGTTCTAGCTTCAGAGCACTGTGGGCTGAAAATATGCTTGGAATGATCCTAATCTTTTGCTACCAGTTGAGACCTGATTTGTGACTCAGGATGTGATCTATTCTGGAGAATGTTCCATGTGCACTAGAGAAGAATCTGTATTCTGTTGCTTTGGGATGGAATGTTCTGAATATATCTGTGATGTCCATCTGGTCCAATGTGTCATTTAAGGCCTTTATTTACTTGTTCATCTTTTACTTGGATGATCTGTCCATTTCAGTGAGGGGTTGTTAAAGTCCCCTACTATTATTGTATTATTATCAATGTATTTCTTTGATTTTGTTATTAATTGATTTATATAGTTGGCTGCTCCCATGTTAGGGGCATAGATATTTAAAATTGTTAGATCTTGGGGCACTTGGCTCAGTGGGTTAAAGCCTCTGCCTTCGGCTCAGGTCATGGTCTCAGGGTCCTGGGATCAAGCCCCGCGTCGGGCTCTCTGTTCAGCAGGGAGCCTGCTTCCTCCCTCTCTCTCTGCCTGCCTCTCTGCCTACTTGTGATCTTGTGATCTCTCTGTCAAATAATAAATAAATCTTTAAAAAATTTTTCTAAAAACATTGTTAGATCTTCTTGTTGGACAGACCCTTTGAGTATGATATAATGTCCTTCCTCATCTCTTATGGCTTAAATCTAATTATCTGAAATAAGGATTGCCATCTCAGCTTTCTTTTGATGTCCATTAGCATGTAAATTGTTTTCCACCCCCTCATTTTAAATCTGGAGGTGTCTTCGGGTCTAAAATGAGTTTCTTGCAGACAGCATATTGATGGGTTTGGGTTTTTTTTTATCCATTCTGATACCCTGTGTCTTTTGGTTGGGGCATTTAGCCCCAAACTGGGGGGAGAAAAAGGGAGTAAAAAGTTACATTCAGGGTAACTATTGAAAGATATGAATTTAGTGCCATTGTATTGCCTGTAAGGTGACTGTTACTGTATATTGTCTCTGTTCCTTTCTGGGCTACTACTTTTAGGCTCTCTCTTTGCTTAGAAGACCCACTTTCAATGTTTCCTGTAGGGCTGGTTTGGTGTTTGCAATTCCTTTAATTTTTGTTTGTCCTGGAAGCTTTTTATCTCTCCTTCTATTTTCAATGATAGCCTAGCTGGATATAGTATTCTTGGTTGGATGTTTTTCTCATTTAGTGCTCTGAATATATCATGCCAGTTCTTTCTGGCCTGCCAGGTCTCTGTGGATAAGTCTGCTGCCAATCTAATATTTCTACCGTTGTATGTTATATACCCTTGTCCCAAGCTGCTTTCAGGATTTTCTCTTGTCACTAAGACTAGTAAGTTTTCCTATTAGATGACAGGGTGTGGACCTATTTTTATTGATTTTGAGGGGGGTTTTCTGTGCCTCCTGGATTTTGATGCTTGTTCTCTTTCCCACATTAGGGAAATTCTCTATTATAATTTACTCCAGTATACTTTCTGCCCCTCTCTTTCTTCTTCTTCTGGAATCCCAATTATTCTAATATTGCTTCATCTTATGGTATCACTTACCTCTCGAATTCTCCCCTCATGGTCCAGTAGTTGTTTGTCTCTCTTTTGCTCTCTTTTTTATTTCCCATCGTTTGGTCTTCTATATCACTAACTCTCTCTTCTACCTCATTTATCCTAGCAGTAAAAGCCTCCATTCTTGTTTGCACCTTATTAATTCCTTTATTTATTTCAGCTTGGTTAGATTTTAGTTCTTTTATTTCTCCAGAAAGGGATTTTTATTTCTCAGATAGGGTTTCTCTAATATCTTCCATGCCCTTTTTGAGCCCAACTGGCACCTTGAGAATCGTCATTCTGAACTCTAGATCTGACATATTACCAATGTCTGTATTGATTAGGTCCCTAGTCTTTGGTACGGCCTCTTGTTCTTTTTTTTGTGGTGAGTTTTTTCTGCCTTGTCATTTTATCCAGATAAGAATATATGAATGAGACAGGCACCTGAGTGGCTCAGTGGGTTAAGCCTCTGCCTTCAGTCCAGGTCATGATCTCAGGGTCATGGGATCGAGTCCTGCATTGGGCTTTCTGCTCATTGGGGAGCCTGCTTCTCCCTCTCTCTCTGCCTGCCTCTCTGCCTACTTGTGATCTCTCTCTCTGTCAAATAAATCAATAAAATCTTAAAAAAAGAAATATATGAATGAGAGAATAAAATACTAAAAGGGTGGCAAAGACCCAGAAAAATATATGCTAACCAAATCAGAGGAAACCCCCAACTGTGGGGGGGGGGGGAAGGGAGTAAAAAAGAAATTAAAAAAATATATATATATATATATGTACTGACTAGTGAATAGAACAGAGCCACCCACTTGATTTGGGTGTATTTTAGTCCCTTAGAAAGAAACTACCTTCTAAAATTTTAAAGAAACACACACCACACACACAACACACACACACACACACACACACATATATATATATATATATATATATATATATATATATATATAATAAGGGTAAACATGATGAAGGGATGCAATATGACTGTAAAGATGAAAATTTTAAAAAAATCTAAAAAGGAATTAATAAGATAAGTTGGTTGGAAAAAGAAAGAAGAAAAAAAAAGGGGAGAGAATGTGCTCAGGCTGGAGACTAGAACAAAGTCCTGTGCTAGATTTAGGGTATATTTTGATCTATTAGAAGAAATTGTGTCCCAAAAGTTTTTAGAAAAAAAAACAACAACCCTATATGTATACAAAAAATATGGTTAAATACAATGAAGGATAAAATATGACTATAATAATGAAGGTTTAAAAAGATTTTTTTAAGGAAGGTATTGTTAAGATAAACTATTTAAAAAACATTGAAAAAGGAAAGAGGAAAAGTTAAAAAAATAGAATAAGAAAAAAATAAAATAAAGTAATTTAATTTAACTTTGCAAGACTAAAGGATCATGGGGAGAAAGCTGAATTCCATGCATTGCTTTCCCCTATCTCTGGAGTTCCACTGTTCTCCTTGATCGATAAGCTTGGTCTTGGCTGGTTGTTCTTGCTGATCTTCTGGGGGAGGAGCCTGTTGTAGTGATTCTCAAATGTCTTTGCCCAAGCAGAATTGTGCTGCCCTTGCCAGGGGCGGGACTAAGTAATCTGCTGGGGTTCGGTCTTGGAGCTTTTGTTCCCTGAACGCTTTCTGTAGAGCTCTGGAGGAGGAGAATGAAATGGTGGCCTCCCAATCTCCGGCTGGAGGAGCTGAGAGCTTGGGCCCCACTCCTCAATGTGCCCTTGGAGTAACGGGTCAATCACTCCCGTCTCCCTGGTCTCCGGCCATGCTTGGAGCTCACCTGGTCTGTGAATGAGTGTTTCTGTCTCTGATGCACAGCCCCATTTGGAGTCTCCAAACCCAGCAGATTCCTGCCTCCAGAGGAAGAAGGTGAGTCTCCCTGGATCTGCCACTTATGGGGTCCATGCTCAAAGAGCAGTGGCCCCACTGTGCCATGGATCATGGTTTCAGGTAACCCCAAGCTGAGAGCTCACTCCTCGGCTCTGTCTCTGTAGTTGGCTTCCCTGCTCCAATACCTGGGAACTCTGCTACACTCAGACATCCCTGATCCTTCTGTGACCCCACAGGACCTGAGACCACACTGTCCCCACAAGGGCGCCACTCCCGCTTAGCCTCTGGAGTGATGTCCCTCAGTGGAGCAGACTTCTAAAAGTTCAGATTTTGAGTTCCATTGCTCTGCTGTTTCCCGGGAGCTGGCCCCTCCCCCACAGTCTATCTTCCTGTCGCTTTGGATTCACTTCTACTCTCGTCCTACCTTTCAGAAAGTGGTCACTTTTCTGTTCCTAGAATTGCTGCTCTTTTTCTTTTCAATTTTCTGTTGAGTTGTAGGTGTTTGGAATGGTTTGATACCTATCTAGCTGAACTCCTGCAACCTGATGTCATTTCCGTCTGCTACTCCTCTGCCATCTTGCTTTGGTCATCTCATTATCTCTCTAACTTTCATTTTACATTTATGATGTATATGCATTTTGTCCCCAGCCATCTTACTGAGTTCCCTTACTATTTATAATGGTTTTTCTGATGATTCTGTATGGAGTGGTCAATTTTCCTCCTTTCCGATTTTTATACTTCTCATTTCTTTTTCTTGTCTAATCATGAGGGCTAGTACCTCCAGAACTATTTTATTTATTCATTTATTTATTTTTAAAGATTTTATTTATTTCTTTGTCAGAGAGAGAGAGAGAGAGCACAAGCAGGGGGAGCACCAGGCAGAGGGAGAAGCAGGGTCCTCACTGAGCAATGAGCCGGATGCAGGACCCAATCCCCAGATACTGGGATCATGACCTGAGCTGAAGGCAGACTTAACCCATGAAGCTGCCCAGGCATCCCACCTCCAGAACTATTTTAAATAATAGTGTTGATTATAGACACACTTTCCTTATTTTTCATCAAGATTGGAATGCCTTTAAGAATTTCCCTTAAAGCATGATACCGGCTTTTGGGTTAAAATAAATAGATTCTATTGCACTTAAATATTTTCCTTTTTTATTAGGAAAGAAAATTCTTTCTAAACTGCCTCCTTCTCTGGCCCCCTCCACATGTGGGCTAGACTCTGCAGTACAGGATAACTTGTTATTCCCTGAGCAATTCTTTTGTTTCAAGTTTTCTGGCCCTTGCCCCAAACTAGGCCCTCTTCATAGAATGCCCTCCCCCTGGATTCTATGGAACAAGGCCCAGAACAAAGTCACCTCCTCTGGGAACCTTCCCAGTTCTTTCCCTCTGTCTTGTCTCCTTACAGCCTGTTTCGTGCTGGACTATAACTGCCTGTGTCTTCCTGTGCTTTCCATACCAGCCTGTAGGCAGCTTGGTGCCTGTAGGGTGGCATGTCTGGGTTATTTGTGTGTTTTTAGTGACTAAACTAGGACCCAAACAGACTAAATACACAATAAATGGTTTTTGGATGCATGAATACTAGAATAAAAGCTAACAATGTATGAGTAGTTACTAGATACCAGGCCTTATGTAAGCATTTCCCATTCATGATCTCATTTTATATGTACAAAAATCCTGTGATGTAGATGCCTATTATCTTCACTTTGAGAAGATCAAACAGAAGCTCAGAGAGGTTAAGTAGCAAGTGCAAAGTCACACAGCCAGAATGTGAACCCAGGTTTGTTCAGAAGCAGTGCCCAGGCCCTAAGTCTCTAGGCCATTCTGGAGGGCTGTAAGTAAGTGTATGAATGAAGAAATATTACACTACCAGGCCTTGGGTGGTGGTGGGGGGGGGTGGAGGTGGGGGGTGGCAGTGGCTGGCCTGGCTATGGTACCTGGGGAGAGGATCCCTGAGACAATGTCTCCTAACTGGTGGAGCTAAGAACAGGGTGACTAACCTCCTGGTTTTTTCTGGATTGAGGGGTTTTCTGAGATACTAGACTTGCAGCACCCAAATTGGGAAAGTCCTGGCCAAACCGGGGCACCTTGTAATGGAGCCATAAGCCACAGGTTTCCTCCCCTCGAGAGTAAGGACTTGTTTAGCTAGCTAGGGAGAGGAGAGGCAGCCTTGGGAGGTAGTAAGCTCCCCATCATGGGAGCTATAAAAGCAGGAGGTGGAGACTCCTTTACTTTCCTATTTCTTCTGCTAGCTCTTTGGGACTCTTCAGTGATCTTATCTTGAGGGGTAGGCTCCTGGTTTGTTCCAAGCTCCAGGGTCCCCAGAGAGGACAGAGACAGGGTAAAGGCTCTGTTGCTAACTGCTTGGTAGTAGCCAAATGCTCCCCTGGATGGCTTAGGAGAAGCCTTGGGTGGGCAGACTTGACCCATGTCACATCGCTAGTGGTGCTCCTGCCAAGCCCAATGGCTCCTCTTCCAACAGCCCTCCTAGAGAAAGGTCCCCAGGAAGGGGGACAGCAATCCAAGAAAACTGGGTGTAAGGAGGTGGACTGGAATTTCTGTCTCCTGCTTCCATCATATGAGTGGTGGGTTCCAGGGGGTAGGGAAGACTCCTTGGTTCCTCTCCCTGTCTTGGGGTGTTCCTCCAGAGGGACTCCAGGACTCAGAATGAATCTAAGACTCAGCAAGGAGAAGTGGTTGGTGTTGGGGATGGGAGAGTTAGAATTTCTTTAAAGACCTCTGGATTTGTCAGCTCCTATCAATGACCATGTATTTTTTCTTTCTGTAAGTCATCATGTCTACACCCAACATGGGACTCGAAATCACAACCCCGAGATCAAGAGTCACATGCTCTCCTGACTGAGCGAGTTGGGGCCTCCCTGTACTTTTGGGTTTTAGCTCATATACACTTAAAACATTTTTATTTTTGAATGTAGTATAACGTGCAGTAAAATGTGTGTCTAAGTGTATGGTTTGGTAATTTTTTACATAGGTATGTATACCCACATAACCACCCAGCTCAAGGGGTAGGCATCTCTAACACCCCAGAAAGTACTCCTACCCTGTCGACATCTGCCCCCAGAGGTAAACGCTATCCTGTCTTCCATTGTTTGAATAGTTTTGCCTGTTCTTGAACTTCGTATATGTGGCATAATACAGTCAGTAGTCTTTTGTGTCTGGCTTCCTTGATTCAACATAATAAAGGTGTGATTTGTCCATAACGTTGCACATCCTGGTGGTCCATCCCCTTCTTATTGCTCTTATTGTCATAGAAATGCCCAACTCAGGGTACTTGGGTGGCTCAGTCAGTTAAGCAGCTGCCTTTAGCTTAGGTCATGATCCCCAGGTCCTGGGATCAAGCCCCACATTGGGAATCCCTGTTCAGTGGGGAGTCTGCTTCTCCCTCTCCCTCTGTGCTTCTCACCACTCCCCACCGTTCCCCACATGCTCTCTCTCAAATAAATAAACAAAATCTTACGGGGAAAAAAAAAAGAAATGCCCAACTCATTGATCTAGTCTCTGCTGATGGCCTTTAGTTCTTGCCAGTTTGGAGCCATGGTGAACCGGGCTGCTTGGGAACACATATGGCACATCTTTTGATGACCTTATGCACTCATGCCTGGGTAAAACCTAGGAGTGGAATTGCTGGGTCATAGGGTAGGTGTATATTTATTTAGCAGAGCACGTGCTACCTTTGTTATAAAAGAAATTTAGAAAAGCTGACAAGTGATTTAATATCACTTTACAAGGAGCACATAGTATCATGTGGGAGGCGAGCCCAGAGCTTTTTGGTGACCCAGTTCCAGCTTCTAGGTACGTGGCTTGGATTCCAAGGGGAAGATCAAGCCCAGGCCTTGAGGCTGGCCAGGGAGAGGATGAGCTGTACTCAGGCCCTCTCAGGCTCCCTTCCAGGGAGGACAGGACAGGATCTGCCTGTATGTTGTCTCCAAAGGCAGACCTTATAGACATTCCTGTACAGTCTGATTCAGGGTCTCACTCTTTCCACCTGTGCAGTGGGCTAGGAAGTGGAAGACTCGGTGACTTCCGAGGTTTTGAGGTCTTTGGCATCTGCCTGGCAGTCTTCTCTTTTAGCCCCTCTCCTCTGCCCATTTGGCTACTATCTTTGGTGGTGCTGACACCGGCAGATTTTAAGGGGTCGGGGAGTGTCCCTGGGTCCCCAAGCCTCTGCCGGTGTGAACTCTGCAATCAGGGCCCCTAACTCAGCCGCAACCATGCCTCGGACTCCCTGGGAACATAGTGGGAGAAGGGAGGAGTGGGCCAGCCTCAGCCATTTCCACGAAGTTGAGCAGCTGCTGTGTAGTTTGGGAAGTTATGGATCTGCCCCTGGGGCACCCAAGGAGGCACTTGAGTCTGGGGCCCTGGCCACGGGGGTGGGGGCTGTCCTCTCACCCTCATATGAGCTTCGGACTTGCACCCATACCCAGCAGCTGAGCAGAAGTACTCACCAGTGCAATCAAGTACTCTTCGGCCTGGTGAAAATCTCCAGCAGCGCACTGAGCAGACCCTGTGGCCTGGTGACACCGCTCACAGGGAAGGTGAGGACACTCCCTGAACCCAAAGTCGTGCGAGGGAGTCCACAGGCACTGCTCACTTGGAAAGCAGCAAAAACTAAACTATAAACCTCAGGACAGCTCTGCATTCACGTCTTGGCCCTGCTCCTTCCTGAGCTCTACTTCCTTGGGGGGAGATTTACTGTCTTTGTGCTTTGTTGGGAGGATTAAGTGAAATCCTATCTATGACACGCTTGTCTTAGGCTTGACACATGGGGTGTCATCAGCAATGACACCAGATCCTACTGTTGGCATTTCCCACAGCCCTCGGCGGGGGCAGTCCTAAAGACGGGGTCTTGGTCAGGGGTGGCTTCTTTGAACAAAACACCTGAGCATTACCCATAGCTTGAAACATTATGTAATCCCTCAGGGTGATTTTTGGGTGTACTTTCTGGTTCTCCTTTCACTGTGTTTTAGGAAGTCCCAACTCATACCCAGACCCATTCCTCCTTCCTTTATCAACAGCTGCCACTGTCCAGTTTTTTCCTGGGCTCTGACTTCAGAGCTGTTGTATTTGAGCCCTGTATACACCACCAATTATAGTGTATTCAGAGTTGTAGTGATACGTCTAAGAATATCAATATAATTGCTACTACTCTGTCTGCCCATTTATCTCTTTCCACATCATGAAGAAGTAGCCACATGAATTGTCTGGAAAAGATGGTCTGGCTTGGTGTCTGAGTTTGTTCTGGCTGCTGTAACAAAGATATCATAGGCTGGGTAGCTAACACACAACAGAAATTTATATCTTATAATTCTGGAGACCTAGAAGTCCAAGATCAAGGAGGTGGAAGATTGCGTGTCTGATGAGGGCATCTTCTCAGGTCCTAGATAGCCATCTTCTTGCCGTGTCTTCACATGGTAGAAGGGGTGAGGGAGCTCTCTGGGATTTCATGAGATTCATTCATCAGATTGTTCAAGAAAGACCATAGGCCCCATCTTCAAATACCATCACACTGGGGGTTAGGATTTCAACATATCTATTGTTTGGGCGGGACACATCCAGTCTACAGCACTTGATGTCCGTCACCTTACTCTAGAGTGATTCTGGATATGGGGGCACGGGGCAGGGTCAGAGAGATGGGCAGGTGTCTCCAAGGCTTCTCAAATTAATGGTCGGTGACAAGCCATTGCTGGTTGATTGGGAGGCCATGTGTATTAAAATGGCAGAGAGAACAAATGGGTTTTAAATGTGAGCTCCAAGTCAGCAGTCCCTAGGGCAGTCACTAAATGTGGGTGTTACTTTGTGATCAAGCTCCTTCAAATGCTGTCAATTCTGTGTGGCTGCTTCATGATAAATAGAGGCAGGGGTTGATGTGTTTTCCTGTGGGCTGTTATCTCCCCAGCTATGCAGGAGAATCCGGTTAGTAAAAATTATAAGAACCAGCATCTGTTAAACATTTTTTTTTGTGCCACGCACTGTGCTGGGCACTTTTACACATTTTATCTCCCTGACTCCTCAAAATCACCCAGGGGATGCATGTGATCATTAGTTTAGAGAAGTTAAGTGAACTTATTCAGCTCGTAAGTGGCAAATCTGGGACTCAAACCCAGGTTCACCTCAGTTTTGCAAAATCCAAGCTCTAAACATGCTCTAAATCCATGTCCTGACTTGGGTTCTGCAAGTCACCAAGTCCTAAGCTCCCTATCTTTTGCCTGGAACTGGAGAGTAAGGGATTGAGATTGTTGGATATGTGATCAAACTAGAAAATCCACCATGTGCTCATCTGCAAGTAATAACCAATGAGAGAATTAAATGTAACAGGAAAAAGATAGAATTTTAAAAAAGGTCTAGTAATCAATAGGCAAAGAACGTGTAACAACCCAATGAAGAAAACATGAAATATTATTAAAAAACATACCCACAAATAAATGAGAATATGTACCCTGTTTATGGAAAGGAAGACTCAATTTCATAATTACTTTAATTTTTCTGAAATTAATTCTTAAAATCTATGCAGTATCAATTAAAATTATAGCAGGGTTTCTCATCAAATTTGTTGAAGTGATTCTAAAATCCATACAGAAAGGTAAAAGTGCATGAATAGCTAAGACAAATCTGAAGTAGCACAAGACAGGGGTCTTACCCTGAAAATACCCGGATTTATTATAAAGCTTTGATAAGAACACATCCTGGTTTGTAGCACAGGAGTGGACAAATGAATCAACAGAACAAAAAAGAAATCCCAGAAGCAGACCCAACTTATATGGGACCATGGTGCATGATCAAAAGGCATTACAAGGAGCTCCTGGGTGTCTCAGTCAGTTAAGCATCTGCCTTCGGCCCAGGTCGTGATCCTGGGGTCCTGGGATGGAGACCCATGTCCGGCTCCCTGCTCAGTGAGGAGTCTCCTCCCTCTTCCTCTGCCCTCTGCCCCCACCACCCATGCTCTTTCTCATGCATGCACATGCTCTCTCTTATCTTAAAAAAAAAAAAAATGGCATCATGAGTCTGTAAGGGGAAAGGATGGCCTATATAAAAATAGGATTTGGAGAGCTTTCTATATGGGAAAAAATGATATCAGACCCTATCTCAGTATATAAAAAAATAAGCGAGATGAATTAATGGCTTAAATGCGAAAAACAGTCTGGAAGTTTTGTAGAAGACGAGTAGCAGATTTTTCTTTATGTCTCGGGATAGGGTAGGAGTTCTTCAGTAAATTATGAAAAGCCAGAAATCATAAAGGAAAATATTGTTGACTTTAGGCTCAACTGAATCAAATATTCTTGTGTAATAAAAGGCCCTTGCAAAGTTAAAATTTGAGCAGGAGTCTATGGAAAGACATTGGTGGCATACTTAGGATTAATATCCAGTATACAACGAACTCTCATAAATCCATAAGAGAAAGACAACCTAATAGAGATATGGGGAAGAACATGAATGATTCACAAGAAAGAAGAAGAAGAAGAAGCAGAAGCAGTGATGATGAATAAGCATAAGAAAGATATTTAATCTCATTACTTATAGAAGAAAGGCAAATTAAGCAGCAAAGAGATTACATTTCACATCCATCGATTGGCAAAGGTTGGAAAGTTTGACACTATTGAATGTTGGTGAAGATGTGGGAAAATATGAACTCTCAAAGACTGCAATTTAGTAGTCTCTTACACAAATTGAAAATGTGCATACCGAGTGACCAGCAGTTCTGCTTCCAAAAATGAACCCTAGAGAAATCCTTGCTCATTGATCAAGGAAATGTCGGGGATGTTAAACTTGAGAGTAATTAAATAAATCAGTATTACATATTTATAAAGCAGAACATCATACGTAAACCAAATGAAACTGAGTTACATATATCAACATTGAATAAATGTAAAAAAGTATAATTCTGATTTTTAAAAGTGTTCTGCGTTGTATTGTGTCACCCCAAAAGATTTGTTGATATCCTACCTCTGAACATGGCCTTATTTGGAAATCAGGTCTCTGCAGAGGTTATCAACCTAAAGTGAGGTCCTTAGGATGCGCCCTAATCCAATAGGAATGGTATCCTTATTTTTTGTTTAGGATTTTATTTATTCATTTGAGAACAAGAGGGAGAGATCTTGAGCAGGTGTGACGGGCAGAAGGAGAAGGAGAAGCAGACTCCCCACTGAGCAGGGAGCCTGATGCAGGGATTCATGTAGAGCTCAATGCAGAACTCGACACGGAACTCGATGAGGGGCTTGATGCGGGGCTCGGATGAGAGGCTCAAACCCAGGTCCTTTGGATGATGACCTGAACTGAAGGCAGATGCTTAACCAACTGAGCCACCCAGGCGCCCCTGATTGGTACCCTTATAAAAAGAGGGCTATTTGGACACAGACATGCTCAGAAAGGAGAATGCCAGGTGAAGGCAGAGACACAGTGGGAGAAGGCCAGGTAATGACAAAAGAAATGTCGGAGCAAAGCAGCTGGAAGCCAGTAACGCCAAGGATTGACAGCCGCCACTGGGAGTCAGAAGAGACCAGAACCTCCGATGGAGCAGGGCCCCGCCAAAACCTTGATCTCAGGCTTCCAGCTGCCAAACCTTTGAGAGAACACATTTCACTTGTTTCAGGCCATCTTGTTGGTGGTACTTTGTTTATAACAACCCTAAGAGACTAATACATAAATATTAAGTATAATAAGATATCATTTACGTAAAATTTTAAAGCACACACAACAATGATCTCAGGGTCCTGGGATCGAGCCCCGCATCGGGCTCTCTGCTCAGCAGGGAGCCTGCTTCACCCCCCACCCTGCCTGACTCTCTGCCTACTTGTGATCTCTGTCTGTCAAATAAATAAATAAAATCTTTAAAAAAAATAAAAAAATGGACTGGGAGGATACATACCAAATTTTTTTTTAATTTTAAAAAAGATTTTATTTATTTATTTATTTATTTATATGTTTATTTATTTATTTATTTTTTAAAAAAGATTTTATTTATTTATTTGTCAGAGAGAGAGAGAGCGAGCACAGGCAGACAGAGTGGCAGGCAGAGGCAGAGGGAGAAGCAGGCTCCCCACAGAACAAGGAGCCTGAAGTGGGACTTGATCCCAGGACGCTGGGATCATGACCTGAGCTGAAGGCAGCGGCTTAACCAACTGAGCCACCCAGGCGTCCCTTTATTTATTTATTGAGAGAGAAAGAGAGGGAGAGAAGAAGAGAGAGAATGAGCAGGGGGAGGGGCAGAGGGTAAGGAGAGAGAGAGAATCTTGAGCAGACTCCATGCTGAGTGTGGAGCCCGATGCGGGGCTCAATCCCGGAACCATGAGATCAGGGCCTGAGCCAAAATCTGGCGTCGGATGCTCAACCGACTGAGCCATGCAGTTGCCCCTGACACATGACAAATTCCTGATGGTATAGTTGCCTCTGCTTGAGGAAGGGAAGTGGAACAGGGGAGGGGTATGAGAAGGACTTCAATTTTAAAATCTTCAACATTTTATTTGTTTCATTAAAAAATGTCTAAGGCAAAGATGATTGATTGCATACATTTGTTAACTCAAGATAGTGGGCGTGTGTGGGTATCTGTTATGCTATATTCTCTGGGTTCTCTATTATAACTGAGTGTGTATCTGTGACCATATATGTATCATGTACATATGTGAATTTCAAGTCTTTGCTTAAAGACTATGTGCGTACATGCATATCTGCTGTGTTCCTGCTTGCTCTGGCTACCTTCTGGGCATCTTCTCCTGTCCACATTCTTGGGTCATGGTGGGAACAGCCTCGCTGGGTCCCACCCCAGTGACCCTGGGTGACGACTACAGCTTGGTGATGTATCAGAGACCTACTTTCTTCACACCTTTCCTTGGGGGGCAGCTCCCGAATATTCTGGATAGCCAACAGCCCCAAAGTCATAGGCTACAGGGGCACGAGGCTCACCGGGACCTGGTGGGAGCAGGGACGGAGGCAGGGGCTGCCTCCCACAAACCCCTTGGTCCCCTCTGAATAACTTGATTCCTAGCAGCCAGGACCACAGATGGCAGAAGCACCAAGTAAATTTCTCCCCAGGAAAGCAGAAATGATCTAGCACCAGGTGGGGGAAAGAGCCTGGGCTGGGCAGTGACTGACTCCATTTCTGCACCTTTGAGACCATGGGCAAGTGACTCCCATCTCTAAGACATACACTAAGTAAGTGGATGAGCGCAGGATGACAGGTGACACACATCATCACGTGACACTTCTGCATTTGTGGAAGACATCACTAGTCAATCACAGCACGTTTTCTGTTTGAGGTCCTGGGCCACCTCAAAATCCTCCTCAAGCAGGTCTCTGGAACAAGTCAGCCCAGCTGCTTGGGAGATGAGACCACTCCTGGGGTCAGGGAGTCCTGAGGCTCTTTCTGACTTGAATGTTCTAGGATCCTGACCTCTGGGTGGCAGTAAAACACCCCAGAAACGTTCTCAGTTACCTCACCTGGCAAATGGGGTCCAGGACCCCGCTGGGATCTGCTCAGAGCCTCAACGAGGTACGAGACCTGAACCATGCTTACCGCAGACACTACTGAGCATGTGGGACGGGCCTTCATGGCCTAGAAAGTGCAGGGGAGACTGGGACAGGACCGGAGGCATTCCCCGGTCTCTCCTCATGTATCTTCCCTCACCTTCTCCTCAGGCTGGGAGGGGCACCCAAGCTGTCCTGGGCTCCTATGGGTGCTGTGCTGTGTGCGTCTAATTCCATGTTCCCCTAAACCCTGCAATGGTAAAAACAATTATTATAATGATGATAATCATAATAGCCAACAGCTATAGCTCTCAGTGTCTTGTAAGCTTATTTTGAGTTTATACATATTAATTCATTTTACCTTCATAGCTACCCTATCAAACAGGTACTGTTATAGTCCCCATGTTATACATAAGAAAAACTGAAGCTCAGGGTGGTCAAGACCTTTGCCCAGACTCACACGGTTAGCAAGTGTCAGACCAAGAGCTAGGACCTCACCAGTCCTGAGTGTGAGCCTTTCCTGCCTTCCATAGGTGGGTTCCCCCACCCCCATTTAACAGATGAGGTGACTGAGCTGTGGAAAGGAGGGGCTCTCGTCACCCAGGCCTCCCTGAAGAGGAGATTTCAACCCAGCCTGCCTGGCTTTTCTCCTGCACCATCCAGATTTGCTCTGGAACTTGCAGGCCCTCAGGGAAAATAGCAGAGTGCGGGGTCTCTGAATTAGGGTGCTTTGAGCCCACAGCCATCCCATAGGGAAGCCAAGGCTACTACTCCCCAGGAAAGGTGAGGATGCCACTGGGAAAGGTGGAAGCCCTGGGTGGGTCCATGAGAGTGGTCTCTTTGGGGCCAAGGAGGGGGTGGGGTTCGAAACTGCCACTGTGGCTGGGCCCTCCTAGGGATGCAGGAGTTGGCGGTGCTGCCCACCCTCTGACCTCTCAGGCCAGGAAGACAGATGAGGTGGGAGCCTCTCAAGCCGTTTCCTATACCAAGACTTCTTGGCTTTGAACAAGCTACTTTGCCTCTCCTGCTTTACTCTCCTCATCTGTGAAATGGGCATACTAATCCACTAGAAACCTCTCAGTTGCTGTTTGGTCCAAGTAGTTGATTAGGTAATCAAAAGATTGGCTGAGACCCACATCCAGAAGTATGAAACTGGACTATTTCCTTACACCACACACAAAAATAGACTCAAAATGGATGAAAGACCTCAATGTGAGACAGGAATCCATCAAAATCCTAGAGGAGAACAGAGGTAGCAACTTCTGTGACCTTGGGTGCAACAACTTCCTGCTGGACATGTCTCCAAAGCCAAGGGAAGCAAAGGCAAAAATGAATGATTGGGACTTCACCAAGATCAAAACTTTTGCACAGCAAAGGAGACAGTCGACAAAACCAAAAGACAACCGATAGAATGGGAGAAAACATTTACGAATGTCTTGTCAGCTAAAGGGCTAGTATCTAAAATCTATAAGAACCTACCAAGCTCAACACCCAAAGAACAAATAATCCAATCACGAAAGGGGCAGAAGACATGAACAGGCTTTTCTCCAAAGAAGACATGGCCAACAAACATGCAAAAAAAAAAATGCTCGACATCACTCAGCATCAGGGAAATCCAAATCAAAACCACAATGAGATATCATCTCACACCAGTCAGAACGGCTAAAATTAACCAGTCAGGAAATGACAGATGTTGGCGAGGATGTGGAGAAAGGGGAACCCTCCTATACTGTTGGTGGGACTGCAAGCTGGTGCAGCCACTCTGGAAAACAGCATGGAGGTTCCTCAAGAAGTTGAAAATAGAACTACCCTATGACCCAGCAATTGTACTACTGGATATTTATCCCAAAGATACAAATGTAGTGATCTGAAGGGGCACGTGCACCCCAAGGTTTGTAGCAGCAATGTCCACGATAGCCAAACTATGGAAAGAATCTGGATGTCCATCAACAGATGAATGGATGAAGAAGATGTACAGATATAAATATGGGAATACTACTCAGCTATCAAAAAAATGAAATCTGGGGCGCCTGGGTGGCTCAGTGGGTTAAGCCGCTGCCTTCAGCTCAGGTCATGATCTTCGCGTCCTGGGATCGAGTCCCGCATCGAGCTCTCTGCTAAGCAGGGAGCCTGCTTCCCTCCCTCTCTCTCTCTCTCCCTCTCTCTCTCTGCCTGCCTCTCTGTCTACTTGTGATCTCTCTCTGTCAAATAAATAAATAAATCTTAAAAAAAAAAAGTTTAAAAAAAATGAAATCTTGCCATTTGCAACAGTGTGGATGGAACTAGATGGCATTATGGTAAATGAAATAAGTCAATCAGAGAAAGACAATTATATAATCTCACTCATATATAGAATTTAAGAAACAAAACAGGATCACAGGGGAAGAGAGGGAAAAAAAATAGAAGATGAAATCAGAGAGGGAGACAAGCCATAAGAGACTCTTAATCACAGGAAACAAACTGAGGGTTGCTGGAGTGAGGGAAGTGGGGGGATGGGGTAACTGGGTGATGGGCATTAAGGAGAGCATGGCATGTAATGAGCACTGGGTGTTACATAAGTCTGATGAATCACTGATCTCTACCTCTGAAACTAATAATATATCATATGTGAATTAATTGAATTTCAATTTAAAAAATGGTTGGCTGAGAAAGGCAGTCATGAAAAAAGGATTCGTAAACACTTGAAACACTTTATTCTAGCTTAAGATAATCCATGTGGGCCAACATTTCTACTTCAAGTTCAGGTTCTCTGGCTGGAGTTCCACTTTTTTTTTTGCCTGCACCCACAGAGCATTGCTAAAGATTTCCAGTTCCTTTTTCTTTTTAAATGGATCATTGGAACTCTTGTGAAGCAATCTGAATTTGGAATTCTGCATTGTCACTATCCCCTCCCACCCCAAATCTTCCCCAAAACTACAGCAACAGATCTATTTTTAGCGGTTTGTCTTTATTGCGTATTTCCAAAGCATTGGACTTCATTTTTCTCAAAACATTACTTCCTCCCTCTCTCTCTCTCACACACACACGCACACAGAGAGTCAGATTCCGCTCTTTGTTTTATTTAGCTAAATTACATAATTATAACAATCAACACAAGTTGGCCAAAGCTTTTTGGGGACACACTTCCGATTCTGGTAGCTCGCAGCTCCACCAGTGGGAGCCGAGCCCTGGCAGGGCAGAGGAGGCTCCTGAGGCTGGAGCCATGAGCCCAGTTAGGAGGGTGTCGGGATGTTTCAACCAGGGACAGGAGGGTGGCCATTAGTCCAGCAAATTGGCTAAATGCAGGTCAGGTTAGCTGACTTCTCTGTGACCTCCGTTGTAAGGCTGCGGGGAGGATCGGGAATGTGCCGGCATCTGCCCAGCCTATGGGAGCCCCCAGGGAGCTGCTGTTCCGCGGCTGCCCTACACCCCCAGACCCCTGGCGCATCCTGTCAGTCGCCTGGCTTCGAGGATCAATGACAATCCTTACATGGTGGGGGCTTTTTGAAGGCAGGATCTACTTCTCTGTCTCCTCAGAGCTGGGGTTTGCTATGGTGTCCGGCTTCCAAACCTGGGCCCTTTCCTCCTGAACCGTATGCTGCTCACACATACCTGTGTGAGGACACAGCAGAGCTGCCCTGTGCCAGGCATCCTTCTGGAAATCAGGGAAAGACTCTGCTTTTTTTTTTTTTTTTTAAGATTTTATCCATTTATTTGAGAGAGAGCACTGGAGAGAGAGCACGAGTTGGGTGGGGGTAGAAGGAGAGGGAGGAGCAAGCTCCCTGCTGAGCAGGGAGCCTGATATGGGGCTGGATCCCAGCACCATGGGATCATGACCTGAGCCAAAGGCAGTTCGCTTAACCGACTGAACCACCCAAGTGTCCCAAGGACCCTGGATTTAACACCCAGTTTCCAGGTCCCTTGTGAGTGCCTGTGGAACGTCCTGCAGCCCAGGCAGCTATGGGTTGAACTGATCTCATGTCTAGAGCTATGCTCCTGGCTCTGAGTGAAGGGAAGGAGGCAGATAGGCTAAACCCTTCATCTGGGCACCCCAAGGTTGTCCCAGCAGTTCCTGCGTTTCCGGTGGCTTTCTAAGATGGCATGCACTAGGTCCCATTGGGTGAGCCTGGGCAGGTGCGCAGGGGGAGGAGATAGTCTGGGGTAGGACAGAGGGTCCCATTATATCCAGCAGCCCAGCTGCCAGAGTTCCTCTGTCAGAGAACAGGTGCTGACACCGCTCCAGCCTCCTCCCCCAGGCAAATGGGAGTGTTTGCCCATGTTGAGGGAGGACAGGGATGAGAGAGGCAGGAAAAGGGCAGGAAGAACTTTCACTCACTATAGAGGAATGGTCACTCATCTGAACTCTTTTTTTCTGATTACAAAAGTAAAATGCAGGGCGCCTGGGTGGCTCAGTGGGTTAAAGCCTCTGCCTTCAGCTCAGGTCATGATCTCAGGATCCTGGGATTGAGCCCCGCATCGGGCTCCCTGCTCGACGGGGAGCCTGCTTCCCCCGCTCCCCCACCTCTCTGCCTGCCTCTCTGCCTACTTGTGATCTCTGTCTGTCAAATAAATAAATAAATAAAATCTTTAAAAAAAAAAAGTAAAATGCAGTCAGTAATTACATGAAAAGATGCTCTATACCATTAGTCATTAGGGAAATGTCAATTAAAACCACAATGAAATGCCACTTCCCACCTACCAGAATGGCCAGAATAAACAAAACAGATCATAGCAAGTATTGGTGAGGATGTGGAGCAGCAGGAACCCTCATTCAGGGCTGATGGGAATGGAAAACAGGGCAGGATCTTTGGAAAGTGTTTGGCAGTTTCTCAAAAAGTTAACACGCACCTACCATAAGATCCAGTAAAGCCACACCCAGGCATCTTCTATCCAAGATAAGTGAAAATGTGTGCAGTCCACACAAAGACTTGTACATGAATGTTCATAGCAGCATTATTCAAAATAGCTAAAAATTGTAGCCAACCTAAATGCTCACCAACTAGTGAATGAAAAAGACAGACAAAAATGTGGTATATTCTTACAATGGGATATTATTATCAATAAAAGGAAATATTAATTAAACGATGGGCATATACTGTATTATGGACAAACCTTAAAAACATGGTGTTTAGTGAAAGACACCAGATAACAAGGGACCACCTACTGTATGATTCCATTTGTATGAAATGTCCAGAAAGGGCAGAAATATAGAGACAGAAAAATTAGTGGACACTTGTGGCTGGAAGTGAATGGGGTCAGCAGTAGTGAGACAGGAGGGACCTCATGGAGAATGAAATCATCTGAAAAGAGATTTATGGTGATGCTTGCACAGATCGATAGAGTTGCTAAAAATTATTGAATTACACACTTGAAATGCTTGGATTTTATAATACATGAAAATATATCTCAATAAAGGTGTTTAAAAAGACAAAATGCAAGGGCGCCTGGGTGGCTCAGTCAGTTAAACCACTGCCTTCGGCTCAGGTCATGATCTTGGGGTCCTGAGATCAAACCCTGCATTGGGATCCCTGCTCAGTGGGGAGTCTGATTCTCCTTTCCCTCTGCTATTCCCCCTGCTTGTGGTCTCTGGCTCACACTCTCTCTCTCTCAAGTGAGTGAATAAAATCTTTAAAAAAGAAAAGATAAAATGCAGGGCCCTCTGGGTGGCTCAGTCTGTTGGGCATTGACTCTTGAGCTCAGTTCCAGTCTTGATCTCAGGGTCATGAGTTCAAGCCCCACACTGGGCTCCATGCCCAGCATGGGGCCCACTTTAAAAAAAAAGAATAAAATACACATTCATAATAAAAACACAAATATCACAAACCGTATGCCAACCAACATCTGGAGGTCACTCGGCTTGTTGGTGGCACTACTGGGCGCCGTTCCATCCCCGGCAGAGGGACCGGAGTGCTGCTTCTCTTACCGACTGTATAGACAGCCTACGGACACTAAGGTAGCAAGCGGACCTTTCCCCATGGTTTCGCCCTGCAAGAGAATCTCCGTGAATATTTCACTGCCTAATCTTCCAGACAGTTTTTCCTATGCATAATTAAGATCTGCAACAGTAAGAACCTCTGCAAAAATGACATCACCAGCTATACAAACGATTTTGCAACTTTCCTGTTTTCATGTGACAATATGCCATGATCATCGTACTCTATCAGTAACAGCCTCATTTAAACAAAATTGCTGCACCTTATTCCATGGTACTGATGTCTCAGAATGAATTTAACCCCCTACTGAGGGACATTGAAGCTGTTTCTAATCTTGCCAAGTTGTAAGCAATACTGCAATAGACATCCTTATAAACATGTAGTTTGGGTCTCTGTTGTATTTCTGCAGGTTAAATATCTAAAAGTGGCATTGCTGGGTCAAAGAACATAGGAATTTTTCATTTTAATAGATGTATTTAAGTACATTTAAGATGTATTTAAAGTAGAGCTCCAGCAGCAACCTGACCACCTCATAAACACAAAGGTCCTCTCATCAATGTTAGTCCCATGTTCCATCTGGTCCTGGTTTCTGCCTAGTTGCTTGCAAGCCTTCAGGCATGCCATCAGCCTCTCCTCTTGTTTGTTTGGTTTGTATCCAGGGATGGGAGGACTGGCAAGTGCTCAGAACACATCTTTCAGTTCCAGGAGCCTCGTGGTCATCGGTCAGCCACTTGACGGAGGAGCACCCATCCTGTGTGACAGGTGCCCTCCATCTTAGGCTTAAGCCCTCCATCTTAGGCTTAGCTACCATCTCAGCCATTGTTATGTGTACAGTTCAGCCGTGTTAAATATATTAAATACATCTGCATCACTGTGCGGCCAATCTCCAGAACGCTTATCATCTGGTACATCTCCAGCTTTCCACTCATTAAGGAATAACTCATCATTCCTCTCCCCTCCACAGTCCCTGGCAACCACCATTCTAATTTCTGTCTCTAAGAATTTGACTGCTGTAGCTCCAGTATATTAGGTGGAATAACACCGTATTTGTTTTTATAACTGGATTATTTCCCTTAGCATAATGTCCTTGAGGTCCGCCCATGTTGTCGCAGGTGTCAGAATTTCCTTCCTTCCTGAGGCTGCATAATATTTCACTGTAGGTACTTCACACATTTTCTTCTTCTTTTTCTTTTTTCTTTCTTGGCCTGAATTTTATTGATTGAAGGGTTCACATATTCCTTGTGTTTACTGCAATACTTATTTCCACCTTTAAATGAATAACAAAATCTTACAAACTAACAGAATCTTACTTATATGTGATTAAAATGACAGAATTGTCATAACGTGTGGCTAATTTATCAGTGAAAATTTAATAGCAGACAGCTATAATAAGTGCTTATTACTAAAATTAAATCCCCATTAAAGTAGCACTAATCATTCTTAAGGATTATTATATATAAATATAAAATACACTTTGTAAATATACACATTAATGTTACTAAGAGAGTAGTTCAGCCACTATCTGCAAATATAATATGGTAAAAACTCATTGGTTAAAGAAAAACAAATCTCACTGATTTAGGGTAAGGTCTTCTTTGATAAAAAGGCTTTCTCTTCCAGTGCTCACATAACACATCTTTATCTGTTCATTCATTGGTAGATACTTGGGTTACTTCTACTTGGCTCCTGTCTGAGTGTAAAAATATCTTTTTGAGACCCTGCTTTCAATTATTTGGGGTATATATCTACAAGTGGGATTGCTGGATCATATGGTAATTCCATTTTTAATTCTTTGAGGACCCTCCATTCTGTTTTCCATTGTGACTGCGCCATTTTACATTCCAGCAAACAGTGCCCAAGAGTTCTAATTTCTTGGGACGCCTGGGTGGCTCAGTTGGTTGGACGACTGCCTTCAGCTCAGGCCATGATCCTGGAGTTCCAGGATCGGGTCCCGCATCGGGCTCCCGGCTCCGCGGGGAGTCTGCTTCTCTCTCTGACCTTCTCCTCACTCATGCTCTCTCTCAGTGTGTCTCTCTCAAATAAATAAATAAAATCTTAAAAAAAAAAAGAGTTCCATTTTCTTCACATCATCTCCAACACTTGTTATTTTATTTCATTTTCATAGGAGCTATCATAATGGGATGGGTTTGAGATGGTATCTCATTGTAGTTTTTTTTTCTTCTCTCTTTTTTTTTTTAAGATTTTATTTATTTATTTGACAGAGAGAGATCACAAGCAGGCAGAGAGGCAGGCAGAGAGACAGGAGGAAGCAGGCTCCCTGCTGAGCAGAGAGCCCGATGCGGGACTCGATCCCAGGACTCCGAGATCATGACCTGAGCCGAAGGCAGTGGCTTAACCCACTGAGCCACCCAGGCGCCCCATCTCATTGTAGTTTTGATTATTTGAAGTTCACTAATGAATCCTACCTGGTCTCCAAAGCCCAGACCAGTAACCTCCTCCATGTAGTTTTCCCCGTCTTCCTGTCTCCACACATTCCTCTTAGACTGTGATCTCTCCCTCTTTCCCCTTCCCTTTCTCCCTTCCTCCCCTCCCCCCAATCTGAGGTAGTCAAGTCTACCTTGATGACGTTGCCTCTGGTTGCCCAGAATCCAACAGAGACTTTTGTACAGAGTGGGTTCAAAGGGTGTTTAGAGTGACTGAACCAAAGAGCGGATGAATGTATGGCTGGTTGGAAGGAGGTAGCAGCGTGAAAGAATGGTGGACAGCGGACTGCTGGGTAGATGAATGAGCTGGATGAAAGATGGAAGTGAGAATGGTAGGAGGAAGTCAGGTTTCTCTCTGTCAAATGTTCTCCTGTCACCTCTAGACACCGAGTGCCCTTACAATTCTGCTTGTGGGACCTCCAGAGAGAAGCCCTGTTGGGAGCTTTCCTATGTCTCTTGAACCAATGCAAACTGGACATTTTTCTCTTCTGATTCACCTTCCTCCTCAGTGTGACCAAGCAAGAGGGAAAGAAGACCTGAAATCCAGCCCTCATTCTGCTTGCCAAGCTACATGCCTGATTAGAGCCTCATCATTCTTCAGTAGGAGGACATCTTTGTCTTTACATGCAATGTGTTCCTTGCACCCAAGCCGTAGGGCTGCTATGGCTCAGAGGGGCACCTTTTCCTAATTTGGACAAAGACACCTGTTAGGTAGCAGGTAGCTCTGTCCCCACAAGCTCTCCTTCTCCTGCCCTTGTTTCTCTCCTTTCCTTCCTCTTCCTTTCCCCCTATTTCTTGTCCCCCTACTCCCGCCAACTGTTTCCCTCTTCCTTCTTCCCTTCCAAGTGGCTGGAGGTAAGAGCCAGGACTTTGGATTTATATTGACTTTGGTTTTAAGCTGCCTCA
Organism: Lutra lutra; assembly: GCF_902655055.1. Classification (NCBI taxonomy): domain Eukaryota; kingdom Metazoa; phylum Chordata; class Mammalia; order Carnivora; family Mustelidae; genus Lutra; species Lutra lutra. Next base: position 84,953,016 of record NC_062290.1, read on the forward strand.
TCTTTGATAAAGTCACTGCATCTCTCTGAACCTCAGCTTCCCCATCTGTAAAATGAATTAAATGACAGAATGTGTGCAAAGTGTCCCATTATAGGGACAGCAAAAATGATAGTCATTGCTTTTATCCATACTATTGTCATCATCATCTTTTCTTACATTTATAAAAAATAATGCAGTAACTGCCAAAAATAAAAATAAAAAGAGCTGTTATTCATATCATGACCCACTCTACGCATCTATCGCATTCCTTCTACCCTTCCCCTGGAGGCTTTCTTCTTCTCTTTCTTTTTCAACTGAGCCCTTAATTTTTTTTTCTTCTTCTTCTTCTTTTTTCAGAGAGAGAGGGAATGCACAAGCACATGAACATGTGCACCCATGAATGGGGTGGGGAGAAGGGTGGGGGGAGAGGGAGAGAGAGACTCTCAAGCAGGCTCCATGCCCAGTGAGGAGACCAAGCAGGGCTTGATCTCATGACCCTGAGACCATGACCTGAGTCAAAATCAAGAGGAAGGCGCTGAGCCACCCAGGTGTCCCAAAACTTTAATTTTTGGTAAGTGTCTTTCATATGCCAGGCAGAGACCCATGTGGCAAAGAAAGAAAGAAAGAAAGAGTCTTTCTACTTCTAAATGCTTGTTATCCACCCATTCAACCAGTATCTGTTGCTACTGTGAGTGTCATGATCTAGACTTCTGCTTCCATGAAGTATGGTTGGGCCAGCCCACAGGTAACTTCATGAGTGCAGGGCTTATCGTGGGCTTTTGTCTCTGCACCTCCAGTGCCCAGAACAGGGACTGGCACATAGGAGGCTCTGTAAGGACTTGTTTAATAAAGGAATGAATGTTTGTCCATTGAGCACAGGCTGTCAGCACCCTACCGATGTCCCTTCAGCTTATCCCAAGGTCACAAGCAGGCAATTCCCTACAAACTGGGAGCCTGCTCTCTCCCTCTGCCAAGAATGTCCTCTGGTCATGCTCAATCCAGCTGTGGGCAGTGGGAAATGCTGGGGAATTATTGCCCTACCAGCAATCCTCAGCAATGAGGGAAGGAACTAGTAGACAAGGAATCCAGCTTCTTGACCCTCAGCTGACACTTGGAGGCATGTTCCATGCAGTTGCTTGAAGGTCGTCAGTGTGTCTAAGCCCAGGCCACCCACAGTGGTCACCGCTGCAGTAATGAACCTTTATCAGCTTTGCTTCTTTCCCTGACTCACCTCCCTGCTCCTTCATCATGTTTCCTGGGACTATCTCCCAAATAAACTATTTGCACCCAAATCGTCTCAAGGGATCCAAATTAAGATAAATAATGTGAAAATTTTGTCCTTCAACAAATGAATCACTCAATGTAAGAAAGCTAATCTGTTTAAGTACTTACAAATCAATCCATTGCTCTAGGGAACAAAAACAGTTATGGTATTTTATCCTGACATTTATAATCCCCCCCCCAAATGCACTAGAACTTTTCTGTATCTAATAAATCTAAACAAGCCTCACTCCAGATTATGAAGGGCATTTCCAGTAAATATCACAGGGCAACTTGAAATAGTCAAATAAAGCACTTCTTCTAAGAAGTGATTGTATGAGGATCTGTGTGGATGGATGCATACACTGGCTCACTGGGGAGGGGTGCAAAGAAAGCAACTGCTACAGTTGGATAAGCCTGGCTCAAATCCCAACTCTGCACCTTCCAGCTGCGGCCTTGGGCAAAGACACTATATCTCTCTGAGACTCAGTATCGCTAGCTCTTCAGAGAAGAAGTAAATAATCCCAACCTTCCCAAACTGTTAAAATAATCAGAGCAGATAATGGAAGCAAAAGCTCTTTGAAAGCTGCAAAGCAAAATTCCTGTACTTGTTGTCATGATTGTCCAATGTCAAGGTGATAAAGCAGAGAACAGTGGTAAAGACTGTGGGTTTTGGAATCAAACAGACGAGCTCAAGCCTGGGTTTATCTCTTAGTGATTGGAGGACTGATGAGAAGGTCCTTTGCCTTTCTGATCCTCAGTTTCCTCTTCTGTAGTGGAGTTGATAACTCTATGCAGTGGGGACATTTTGGTCTCTGGACTCCCTTACACTCTTTTAAAAACTTGTTAAATTACGTAATCCCCATGCCCAACGTAGGTTTCAAATTCAGAACCCCGAGATTAAGAGTCACCTGATCTACCAACGGAGCCAGCCAGGTGGCCCTGGACACCCTTACACTTTTAAAAATTATTAGAGATCAGAGTTTTTATTTATAATTTATATTTATTGATATTTACCATACTAACATTAAAAATGAAATTGTAGGGGCACCTGGGTGGCTCATCGGGTTAAAGCCTGGCTCAGGTCATGATCCCAGGGTCCTGGGATCGAGCCCCACATCAGGCTCTCTGCTCAGCAGGGAGTCTGCTTCCCCCTCAGTCTCTCTGCCTGCCTCTCTGCCTATTTGTGATCTCTGTCAAATAAATAAATAAATTCTTAAAAAAGAATAAAATTGTAAAAATATTAATTAGTTGAAAAAGAATAATAAACCCATTACCTGTTACATAAATAGCATGGTTTTAATGAAAAAAATAGCTGTATTTTCCAAAACAAAAGTTTGGAGAAGAGTGTGGCATTCTTTTACATTTTGCAAATCTCTTTAATGTTTGGCTTAATAGAAATACACTAGATTCTTCCATTTGTTTTGGCATTCAATCTGTTGTGATATGTTTTGGTATATAAGAAGTATATAAAAAAATCTGATCTCATGCATATACGTAGTTGGAAAAAGGAGAATTTTAATAGCTTTTTCAGCTGACTATGGATATTATTCTTTGATACTATACTAAAACTTAAGAAGTAGTAGTCTTTAAAAGATTAGTTGCAGTTTGCACTCTGAATCATAGCGAATTTTCATATTCTATTTCATAAAAATTCATTGGTTTTTTTTGCATTTTTAAAAAATATTTTATTTATTTGACAGAGAGAGAGAGATCACAAGTAGGTAGAAAGGCAGGAAGAGAGAGAGAGGGAGAAGCAGGCTTCCCGCTGAGCAGAGAGCCCGATGCGGGGCTCGATCCCAGAACCCTGAGATCATGACCTGAGCTGAAGGCAGAGGCTTAACCCACTGAGCCACCCAGGTGCCCCTTTTTTTGCATTTTTAAATAAAATACATTTCTTTTTAAAATTTAATTTAAAAATTTAAGTATAGTTGATATCTTGGATTTTGAATGGATTTTTTGCAAGATGTAATGTAATGCATTGTGTTTTGGAAAATACTCGTTGACTGTGTTGTGCAGACCTTCCAAATATTGACACATCTTAATATACAATATCAGAAAATTATACTTGACCACATCTCACTCATCTTTAAATATAAGGAAGCTGTCAAACTCAGTTTTCACTTGAATGCTCAAGTTTTTATTGTATTCCATTTCCATTGTGTTATAGTTGAATTATAAACCAGATTGCTTTCCCAACATCCAAGATAATCCATCTCAATGAGAGTAATGGAATTTTTCTGGAAGTTAAGGGAGAAATAAGAAGTCACTTTAGAGTCTTGGACCATCAGCAGACAACCAACCTGGTGAATGCTTTAGGTATCAGTGAGGTGCCAGGATGAGTGTGAGAACAGAGTTGTCAGTCAGGGGCCCAGAAAGGGTAGAAGTAAGATCTTAAAGACACAGTTGGCTGAACTTAATGAACTGCCAGAGGTTGGCCTCTTAATCTGACCTGGAATTCAATGCCATGCTGATGCCATTCTTTCCTTTCACTTCAGTTTCTGCCATGGCCCATCAGTAATTCATTGTATAGGACATTCATTCAATCAACATTTCTTCAGGAACTTTCTACTTCAGGCTCTGAGTTGGGTGTTGGGGATATGGACACTGCTCAGCCTCTTTGTCTGCCAATGGCTCTTGATCTTTTGGGGAGTCAGATGATCAAATTTAACTTATTGTGATAAGGTTTATGACCAAGGGATGTCCATGAGGTGGGGAGCCCAAGAATAGCTACTCTACTTGTCCCATGATATCAGGGTGGGCTCTTGAAGGATGAGTAGGAGTTCAACAGGCAGAGAAAGGTCTTTCTAGGCAAAAGCATATGGAAGTGTGAAAGAAAATAGTTTACTCTGGGAGAATGAGAAATGATAGGATCTCTGGTTAATGGGAAGAGGTAAGGATGAGCATGGAAAGAGATCAGGTAATGAAAAATCTTGAATGCTGTTGTAAGGAATTTGGACAGGAGAAATCAGACAGATGGTGTCAAACTCAAGCTAGGGTTTGCATAACATCAAGTTGAAAGAGCGAGAACTTCCTAGCCCTGACCAGGCACGTCATACATCCTCCCTGCTAGAGTAGAATAAATTCAAGGATGTTGGAAGCTCTAGAGGCAGCTGGACAGGGTGGGCACATGATATTTCTGGCTGTGAAAGGCAGGGATGGGATAAGGACAATTCAATGCATTTTGAAGTCATCCAAAGCAATACAAGTCTCCATTAACAAATATTTGTTGCCCCTACTGTATGCAGGACAGAGACTCTCAGGGTGCTCATGTCAAAGGTCAAGTACCCATGCCTGAGAGCTGGGTTCTAGTCTCAGCTCTACCACTGATCTGCTGCACGAACTGGGGCAAATCGCTTCTCTTTGCTGGGCCAGAGTTTCCCCTTCAGTCCATTGTAGGAGTTAGATTTGCAAATTTTGACTGTAACTCCTAACTCTAATGTCCTGTGGCTCTGACTTGCTCTCTGATCTCAGACAAGCCTCTTCCCCTTTGTAGACTCAGTTTCATAATCTGTGAAATGGGAGGTAAGGCTAGACTTAGCCCAAGACACGTGGAACCTGTGCCATAGACACTGGAGTCTCCCCCTCCCCCCAGCCGCGGGTCCTGAGCCGTCCCTCCAGCACACTGTAGCTTCCTCTACATTTCTCATCAAGATGCAACATACTTTAAATAGCATCTGCATGACTGGCTGTTTTTTTTTTTTCTTCCCAGAGAAGCTCTCTACAAAGTGTGCCAAGTGGCAGCTGTCAGGGCCGAGGTGGCATTTCCCTCAGTGATGCTGACAGCAGCTGTCCCGGCGCAGGCTGAATGGAATGGAAATGACATCATGTTTATTCAGGAAAGACGTTCTCAGACCCAGATCAGTGTCAGCAAGACGCTGGGATGCTCGAGGAGGGAGAACACACCCGAGACTCGTCCCTGGATCTCCTTTCCCGGAAGACATGCCACGCCACACGCCACGCACCCCCCACCCCCGCTTCCGCCCTTACACACACACACAGCACACGCCGTGCCCCGCAAACCCGTACCGCCCCGCACAAACAGCTCTCCACGGATACCACAACCCCTCACCAACACGCACAAACACACACCGATACACACGACACACACACACTTCCCCGCCCACACACATGTCGTGCAAACATATCAACACATGCCTCGATGACAGCATACACACATGCACCACGTGTTCACAGATAAACCAACACCCAGAGGCACGTGCAGGTGCTCGTGTTCACTCCCCACCTCCATCCACACAGCCACGCATCACAGGCACACGCAGGTAGGGGCTCAGCCGTTAAAGTGGGGGAGGAGCTAAGGCGCTGAATGAAGTGCATAATTGGATCTTGCTTTTTCTTCTCTGTTTCCTCTCCGAGAGGTGTTGTACCCTCTAGTGCTTAGGGCTGTTTCAAGGACCGAACAGCACAAGTAATAACTCGTGTGAGCAAGGCTTTGGAGTTAGGCAGACTTTGCATGGAGGCCGGACTGTGAATTCTAGTTGTGCCCCTGGGTGTGTTATTTAAGTACTCTGAGTCTCAGTCTTTGCATCATTAGCATGGGATGTTTTGAAACATGGGATATCAAGAAAGCCTTAAAATCTCCAGCAAAAAAAAAACCTGTTAGAATGAACAAATCCAGTAAAGTTGTCGGATATAAAATCAACACACAGGGGCACCTGGGTGGCTCAGTGGGTTAAGCCTCTGCCTTCAGCTCGGGTCATGATCTCAGGGTCCTGTGATCAAGCCCCGCATTGGGCTCTCTGCTCAGTGGGGAGCCTGCTTCCCCCCCCCCCCCAGTCTCTCTCTCTGCCTGCCTCTTTGCCTGCTTGTGATCTCTCTCTCTCTCTGTGTCAAATAAATAAATAAAATCTTTAAAAAAAAATCAACACACAAACATCAGTTGCGTTTCTATACACGAACAACAAACCATCTGAGAAAGAAATAAAGGAAATAATCCCACTCACCATAACATTAAAAACAATAAAACGCTGAGAATAAATCTAACCAAGGTGGCGAAAGATCTGTATGACAAAAACTGTAAGACATTGATAGAAGAAACTAAAGAAGACACAAATGAATGGAACGATATCTCGTGTTCATGGATTGGAATTAATATTATTAAAATGTCCGTACTACCCAAAGCACTCTGTAAATACAATGCAGTCCCTATCAAGATTCTAATGGCATTTTTTTACAGAAATAAAAAAAAATCCTAAATTCATATGGAACTGCCAAAGATCCAGAATACACAAAAGCAATCTTGAGAAAGAAGAGCAAAGCTGGAGGCCTCACACTGCCTGATTTCAAACTATGCTACAGAGCTATCATCAAAACAATATGGCACTGGTATTAAGATAGACCAATGGAACAGAATTGAGATCTCAGAGATAAATCCAACAGTATATGGTCAACTAAAATTTGACAAAGGAGCCAAGAATACTCAATGGAGAAAGTATAGTCTCTTCCATAAATGGTGTTGGGAAAACTGGATGTTCACAGGAAAAAGAATGAAATTGGACTCCTACCTTACAACAACCCCCAAAATTAACTTGAAATAGATTAAAGACCTGAAGCCATAAAACTGCTAGAAAAAAATAGGGGAAAATCTCTTTGACATTGGTCTTGGCAATGACCTTTTGAATCTGACATCAAAAGGACCAGCAGCCAAAGCAAAAATAAACAAGTGGGTCTACATCAAATCTAAAAGCCTTTGCACTGCAAAAGAACAATCAGCAAAATGAAAAGACAACTATGGAATGACAGAAAATATTTGGAAATCATTTATCTGATGTTACTATCCAGTATATATAAGGAATTCATACAACTCAATGGCAACAAAGCAAATAAGCCAATTTCAAGATGGGAAAAGGACCTGAACAGATGTTTTTCCAAAGAAGACATACAAATGACCAGCAGGAACACTGAAAGATGCTCACCATCATTAATCATCAGGGAAATGCAAACTGAAACACAGTGAGAAATCACCTCACACCTGTTTGAAGGGCCATTATAAAAAAGCAAGAAGTAACAAGTGTTGGTGAGGATGTGGAGAAAAGGAAACATTTGGGCACTCTTGGTAGAAGTGTAAATTGATGCAGTTACTGTGGAAAACAGTATAGAGATTCCTTTAAAAATCAAAAATAGAACTATCACATGATCCTGCAATCCCACTTCTATGTATATACCCAAAAGAAATGAAATTACCACCTCTAAGAGATACCAGCATTCTCATGTTCATTGCATCATTATTTACAAAAGCCAAGACATGAAAACAACATAAGTGTCCATTGGTGGTTGAACCAATAAAGAAAATGTATGATAAATATATATATATGTGTGTGTATATATATATGAAAATATATGTGTATATACATACACATATATATACACACATATACATATAAGAAAATGTGATACATATGTGTATATACATACCTGCATCACATATATAATGGAATCTTATTCATAAGAAAGAAAAAATCTTACCACTTGCAACAATGTGGATGAACCTTGAGTGTATTATGCTCAGTGAAGTAAGCCCTATGCAGAAGGACAAACACGGTATGATCTCACTTACACGTGGAATCTAAAAAGCCTGAGCTCATTGAAACAGAGAGTAGATGGGTGGCTGCCAGAGGCGGGGGTGTGGGAGAAATGGGTGAAAGTGATCAAAGAGTACATACTTCCAGTTTAAGATCAGAAATTCTGGGAATTCAATGTATAGCACGGTGATTATAGCTAGTAATACTGTATGGTATACTGTATGGATTTTTTTTTTAAGATTTTATTTATTTATTTGACAGAGATCACAAGTAGGCAGAGAGGCAGGCAGAGAGAGAGGAGGAAGCAGGCTCCCTGCTGAGCAGAGAGCCCGATGTGGGGCTCGATCCCAGGACCCTGGGATCATGACCTGGGCCGAAGGCAGAGGCTTTAACCCACTGAGCCACCCAGGCGCCCCTACTGTATGGATCTTAAAAGTTCTCACCACACACACTCACAAACCTAACAATATACACACCTATCAAATCATCATATTGTACACTGGAAACTTACACATTGTTATATGTCTGTTATATCTCAATATAGCAGGAAAAAAATGAGATTTTTTGATACCCATTCCTGCATAACGACTGCCAAAAGTTTATGGATTACAACAGCAGCTATTTATTTTTCTTTTTAAATTTTAAAAAAAATTTTAATTTTATTTAAATTCAATTAATTAACAGTGTATTATTAATTTCAGAGGTAGAGGTCAGTGATTCATCAGTCTTATATAACACCCAGTGCTCATTATATCACATGTCTTCCTTAATGCGCATCACCCAGTTACCCCATCCCACACTGCCCCCACCTCCAGCAACTCTCAGTTTGTTTCCTGTGATTAAGAGTCTCTTATGGTTTGTCTCCCTCTCTGGTTTCATCTTATTTCATTTTTCCCTCCCTTCCCCTATGCTTCTCTGTCTTGTTTCTTAAATTCCACATATGAGTGAGATCATATAATTATCTTTTTCTGATTGACTTATTTCGCTCAGTGTAATACCCTCTAGTTCCATCCACCTCATTGCAAATGGCAAGATCTCATTTTTGATGGCTGCATAATATTCCATTATATATGCACATGCACATCGCGCGCACGCGTGCACACACACACACACACACACCACATCTTCTTTATCCATTCATCTGCCAATGGACATCCAGGCTCTTTCCATAGTTTGGCAACTGTGGACACTGTTGCTATAAACATTGGGGTGCAGGTTCCCCTTTGGATCACTACATTTGTATCTTTGGGCTAAATCCCTAGTAGTGCAATTGCAACAGAAGCTCTTTATTATTCTCGTAATACTATGTGTTGACCAGGCAATAATTCTGCTCCACAGGTGTAAGCTGAAGCTCTGGAAGGTGTTAAAGATCCAATATTGCCTCCCTCACAGATCTGGTGGTGAATGTTGACTGGAAGCTCCGCCAGGGCAGCTGGTCAGGGAGCTCTGTTTTCCTCCACCGGGACCTCTCCCTGTGGCTGCTTGGGTTCTCTCACAGCATGGCAGCTGCATTCCAAGACGGAGCATTTCAAGAGATGAAGGTGGAAGCTGCAGACCTCTCAAGGTTTTGCCTAGGAAACCACATAGGGTCACTTCGACTGCATCCCACCATCAGTTCAAGGAAGTCACAGCACCAGGTCAGAGTCAAGAGGAGGGAAATAGATGCCACCTCTTGATGGATGAGTGACTAGGTAACATTTCAGGAGGGTGGGGATGGAAGATACCCATGTGTTCCCCTTTGGAGACACAGTCTATATTATAAAGATAACAACTTCCCTCTCAAGATTGAACGTAGGCTAAGTGTTTAATGTCCTCAGCAGGTGTGAATGTCCTTCACTGAGATCTGCCACAGTCTTTGCATTCTTCTCATGGGGAACCTAGCTTTGACTGCCAAGGAGCAGTGTGGTCACAGATTTGAGAACCAGGTATAATCCTGATTATCTGTCTGTTGAAGCTTCTGGCTCATTGTTCAAGTAGAAAGGGGGCGGGGGAGCACATCCCTTCTACTCTATGAGCCTCAGTGTCCTCATACGGGGGTCAGGCACATGGTAAGGCCTAGTGATGGCAGTCATTGTTTAAAGTCATTACTATTCTGGTGTCGGGGCCAGAATGGAGTCTGGAGCAGGGCCTCCTTGAACTCCCAGCCTTAAGACTTTATACACTGAGGCACTAGAAGGACAAGGACTGTGGATTCATAGAGAACCTCCACCCCTACCAAACAGGGCCTCCCCAAGATGGGTTTGACCCTTCCTCCTCTGCCTGCCCCATCCCAGCTCCCTAGCTTAGATTAGGCTGTAGATTCTACGGCATGTGTAGAGTATATATCCTTTGTGTTTTTATTTTTTAAAGATTTATTTATTTATTTGAGAGAGAGTGAGTGAGCCTGGAAGGGAGGGTAGAGGGAAAAAAAGAGAGAATCCCAAATAGACTCTGCACTGAGCACAGAGCCTGACCTGGGGCTCGATCTCATGACCCCGAGATCATGACATGAGCCAAAAACAAGAGTGGTTCCCTTAACCGACTGCACTATCCAGGCACCCCTGTTTGTGTCTTTAAAACCTGACAGTGGTTTTGGTTAGGTAGGTCGGTAGGGAGTCTTATTCCTATTTGACCCATGAGGAACCTGAAGTTAAGAGAGGGACAGTGACTTACCCAAGGTCATAGCATCACCTGTGGCAAATTTCTTGCTTCTGACTCTTCTATTTCCACCCTGGCACTGACAGCACCAGCCCCCCTGAGTCAACACTTGTTGCAAGATGGGTCCAAGATGGCAGGCATTGAGATTGAGGGTTGCCGGTGGGGTGATGGGGACATCCTTCTCTAACCCTCTGTGGCACACAGCTAGGGAGAGCATAAAACACATAGTTTGAAGTCAGATGGTCCTGGGTTTGAATCCCAGCATTGCCACTTCCTTGGGCAAGTGACTTCCCCACTCCGGGCGTTGGTTTGAAAAGTAGGGATAATCAGAGGACCTACCTCTTGGGTTTGTTGTGAAGATTCAACAAGATAATATATGTGGAAGTACAGAGTTTAGCATATGGAGTGGTGCATAAGTGAAACAAGATTAATAAAACATCAAAGCCATTGAAGCTAAGGGCATGAGTAGATGGGGCTTCATTATACCATCCTATTTTTGCACATGTTTGAAATCTTCCTTAGTAAAGCAAGGTTTTTGAGGAGTTTTTCCTAATTATCCTCCAATAATGTAGCTATGATTATAAATGAAGCCTGTTCTTGGAAAGCAGGGGTAGGGTGGAAATGAGTGAGGGTGGGAGGAGCTTTTCCATGAGAGGACCACATGCTACTCCACTGAGGGAGTTGACTATCATTATAACTCAAGTGTCACTTTAAGACCGGTGCAGCCATCCAAAAGGTCAGGGGTAACTGTTAAAGACCTTACTGACATGCCCTTTGTGTCTAGTCTCCTGCTTGTGTCACCTTCCTGGGTATTCCTGATAAGGTCCCACTTGTCCCCCACCCCTACTTCAGCCTGGATCCTCCCTGCTCCATCCTGTCACCCCACCATGAATGAAAAGATGATATTCCAGTTTCATTCTTTCCTTATTTCCCAACTGTTTTCTCCTTCCTTTTTCAAACAACTCTATTGAGATATAATTCACACCTTGGCCATTGTATAAATTCTTTGAAGAATATCTATTCAGATCCTTTGCCCAATTTGTAATTGGGTTATTTGTCTTTTTATTATTGTGTTGTAAGCATTCTTTGTATCTTCTGGATCCAAGTCCTTTATCAGATGAATGACTTGTAAATATTTCCTCCCATTTATGGGTTCCTTCTGTCCTAAGTTGGAGTCTCTTCTTCCACATTTCACTCTAATCTCAGCTCTGTTAAATCCCAGAAACTTACATGGGAAATGTTCCTTTCTGACTGGGTGACCTTCAGCAAGCAACTCAACCTCTCTGAGCTTCAGTTTCTGTACCTGCAAAGGGTGGGCAATGCCTGCTTCACTGGGTCATTGGGAGAAATGGACATGGTGAGGAAATGAAAGCTCTCTGGTAAATGTAGACCCAACAGCCATTGCAATCAGAATCCACCTTAAATTGATTTCAAATTTGAAAAAGCATTATCATTTGGTGGACATTTACTTAATGTAAGTGGTACAATATCAAATTATATTATTATACAAAATTATTTAATGCAGAATCATTACTGTTACTGTTTAGAGCCTATAAAATGTGGTACCTATTGCTCTTTCCTAGCAGAATCTAGGCATTCAGCACTTCCAGTTCGAGATGTACTGCTGGGCCCACACATTTGTCCCCTATCTCCTATCCTGACCCACCACCAAAATTAAAGAAGACAAGTTAAGTTAAAGAAAGAGTAAGTCCACAATAGGAAATGTTGGGATTGGAGAGGTTCATCATCTTTGTCTTATAAAAACAGGTTCAGCAAATGTGTAAAAGGAAGAAAACAGATAGGAGTGTATCAATGGATGGAGTGGGCCCAGCCTAGAATACACTCATGGAGGGTCACAGGAAAGGTCCATGAAAATATTCTGTCCTGGAGTGGAGCTTTGTTGGAGGGTAAAAGAGAAGAGGGGTTGAGGGCAACATATTACCTGCAGGTCTGTGCATCAGATTACATGTTTGTCTCTCCAGCCCTTTTACCTTGTATAGAAAGCAGGCTGCAGAATTTACTCCAGGCCCAAACCCAGAAGACTTTTTTATTAAAAAAAAAAACCTAAGAAATCTAAGAGAAATCTAAGGCTCCTGTATGCATTTTAGTGATCTAGAGTGAAGGTTTCTTTATTCTAACATTTAGGGGCTAACTCTCGGCATACTTGCCTTAAAACAAAGCCTTGCCAGTCATATGCTCCCTTCTATCCTATGTGGAGCACAAAAATCTTCAGTTGGTGGGAAGCCTAGTAGAAAACTAATCTTCTTACAGAACAGCAGAGGAAACCCACAGTCCTTTTAAAAATATTAACAGATACCCAAGGAACAGCAAGCATATGAAGAGAACCAACATCATGAAATTTTCTAAAAAGATCAAGCTAAATGGAAAAACTGACATGAGAGGAAATAGAACTAATTCAGAAAACAGAAGAGAATTTTTAAATATCATCTAGTTAATATACTCAGGTTATAAAATATTATAGCCATAAAAGCAAGACAGGTTGTCATTAGAAAAATAAACAAACAATCAGAGGATAAAAAATAACTCTGAAGGATTAAAATTATAATGAAAAATTTCACCAGAGACCCTGAAACACATAGATGTGCATATATTATAAGGATGAGTTCTATATGGACCATGTTGAACCTTATAAAGAGTGAACAGAAAACAGAAGAGGGTTAGAAATATCCAAAGAAATAGCAGCAGAGAATTTCACAATCTTTACATTGAAAGGACCTATTACATACCCAGCACAATGGATAAAATACATATAGGCATATCTTTGTGAGATATCTTTGTGAGGCATATCTTTGTGAGATATCAAGGTAAGTGTAGGCATATCTTTGTGAGATATCAAGGTAAAGGAGAAATCCTAAAAATTTTCAGAGAGAAAAAACAGTCCACCAAAAAAAGAATGGTTTCAGATTAGCACTATCCCTCCCTTCAGCAGCACTGGGTTCTAAAAGATAAAAAAGAAATATTTTTAACATTCTGAAAGAAAATTATTTTCAACTTTGATGCAATGCCCATCCTTATTATCAGTCAAATGTGAGGGAGAGAATATTTTTAGACGTGCAATGATTTATAAAATTTACTTTCCATACACTCCCTTTTAGGAGGTTATTTGAAGACGTTGTCTAATAATAATAAGGAAATAATCCCAGAAAGAAAAAAGCGTGAGACTTAGGAACAGTGAATCGAATCCCAAAACAGAAGGATGACAGTGAGATTGTAGGGTTAGAAAGAAACCTGTCCAAAAAAGAGTTGGAGAATGGGTGGGTTAGAAGAGAAGTTTCTGAGGAAGTGGGGGATTCAACAGACTAGTTGAGTAATAGAAAATTTGAAAAAAAAAAATGAAGATGTAATAAGACATAAAAAAAGAAAACAAAAGCAATTAGAAACTCCAGGAAAAGCAAACATTTATAAGAAAGTCATGGTCCAAGTACAAACTAAATTAATATGTGGCAATATTTTTAGCATTTGATAGATCATAAGAAAAGAGAATCAATTTGGCTGTGATGTTAGGAAAAGTCTCCTACTAAGTGACCCAAGGGTCTTGATATTTGATTTTAAGAGAAGTGAAATCCTAAGTTATTACTTGACTCATCAATAAATAATACTCACACAGTCTTAATAAAGTATATGCTATTTCTTGACTTTCAACTCAAAGTCAAACTATGGTCCAAGCACAGAGGTATTTGTTGGGGTTGATAAATGCTAGTGAAAATAGCTAGTAACAGTGGGAAAATCAAATTGTAGCTGGCAGAAAGGAGAAGCAAATGGTAGGAGTGCAAAATCCTCACTTTCAAAGTGAGGGGTCAAGAAATATCTTTTTTTAAGTAGGTTAAGAGTCAAGAACAAGAAGCAATGGTCTTATGCAAATTATTTGCATATCACTTAAAGTTTCAAAGGTAACGAATAGGAGATTTTAAAATAATTATTTAAGCATCACATGTTGGGAGAAAACAAGAAAAGGGGTAGACTCCATGAGCTAAATTCCCATCTTTTAGAGCATGGAGTTGATATTATGCAAAGATAAACCAAGAAATAGGAAAGAAAACCTAACTAGCTAGAGATATGGAGTTACTCAAGAGAGAGAAAGACAAACTCTATTTTTTAATTGTTTTTTTTTTTTTTTTCCAGTAGGACCGGAGTAGGTGGGGGTGAGGGTAGGAAGGAGTGGAAGACTTGCTTTTGATCACCACCTTTTCTGTAACATTTGGTTTGTTGCTATGTACACAGAGTGCTATGATCCAAAAAGAATTGTTTAACAGGGGAAGGAAGGATTTCAGGTATTTTAAAAGAAACAACTCAAGTGGGTATCAAGATTCGCTGTCTGCCATATGGCTGCCATTTAGACAATTTCCCCTTCTGTTGAAATCCTAGCTTTGCTTCCTGACAGCTCTCTGATTTGGGCATGTCACTTCTCACAGCCTCAGTTTTATCCCTTGTAAAGAGGGAACAATATCCTTCCCGGGTCAAAGTAGTGCAGGCTACATGATGAGGGATAAACCTCCCAGTGCCTTCCTTCCCTCCCTGCCTCTCCGCCTCCTTCCCCTTATCCTCATCAGCCCCGGGGGTGGGGTGGGGGTGGGGGGCTGTTTGGCGCCTAAGGTGTAAGACTGGTTTAAAAATTGAACAGGAAAAAAAGAAAAAAAGACCTCAGTGTCTGAGAAATGGTCTTTGCAGCACAGCGGTGAATGGATGTTTTGCCTCGGTGCTGCTTCTGCCTCCCAAGGAATGGTCTGGACCAGCTGGTGTGTGTGCGCGCGTGCCTGTGTGAGTGTCTCTATCCGCGTGCGCGCGCGCGTGTGTGTGCGCGCATCACAGCCTAGTGGTCCCTATTTAATGCTCGGGAAGGGGGTGTCAGCTGGAGGCTGCCGAGCGCAAGCTTCTCGCTGAAAACGGAGGGCAAGGGGGTGACTGCTTAATGACTAGATGTTAAATGTTCCAAACAATTTATACATTTAGAATCCTAAGTTTTCAAAACTCAGCCCGCCGCGCAGTTCTGCAGATCTTGTTTATAACACATTTGGCTAAAATTATCTCAGTGCGTACTGCACCTCCCATATAGCACAGATGCTCCGGAACCTGCAGCTCTGTTTTGATCCCAGATATTCGTGCTGAAGCTATTTGTGTTCGCTGTAAATGAAACACGAAACCGAGGAACGGTGGCTCTGGTGATTTTTATAAATATATGCCTAATCTTCACAGCGGGCACTGGGGTTCAAGTTTTATGTGTGTGTGTTTTTGCCTCCAAGTGCTCCAAGGGGCTTGTTTTCCCATGTGCCTACAGGGGCTGCTGCCTGCTCAGGGAGGAAAAGCCAGGATGGAGCCAAGTTTCATTCCTGAGGATCGTCCTTGTCCTTGTCCCCGGGGAGATCGCTTGGAGCAGGGCACAGATTGGGGGCTCTGGACTCCGCTGCAGCTTTCGGTCATTCTTCTCCTGCCCGAGCCTCACCTTCCTCATCTGTGAAATGGGGAGAGTATTATTTTGTACCTCACAGGGGGTTGGGTATAAGGATTAGATGAAATGCTCAATAGACGTTGGTTCATTCATTCAAGTGGTATTTACTGAGCAGACTAGGGGTTCTTAAGTTCTGCGGTACAGCCGGATCTGGTGGGGAGCTTGAACGGCTCCAGATGTGGGCACTCTGCCTTAGATCACCTCAGACTCTCAGGTGAGGGGCACAGGCCTCCGTGGTTGAAACAGTTCCCCAGGAGTTACCCATGTTTGAGAACCACTGACCTGAATAAGTGCTTCCCAGACTTTGATGTGCACACGAGTTCCCTAGGATTTGTTAAAATACTGAACATGGATGGAGGGCTAGGTCAGGGGGTGGGACAGGGGTTCTAGAAATGCGTTTCTTTCTTTTTTCTTTTTGAGAGAGAAAATGAGAGAGAGAAAGAGAGCACCCACATAAGCAGGGGTGGAGGGAGGGGCAGGAGAGGGAGAGAGAGAATCTTAAGCAGGCTCCACACCCAGCATGGAGCCCAAGACGGGGCTTGATCTCACCACCCTGAGATCATGACCTGAGCTGAAATCGAGAGTCGGACACGTAACCAGCCAAGCCACCCAGGTGCCCCTAGAGCTGCATTTCTAACAAGCACATGGTGGTGGTGGTGTGGCTGCTCTGAGGTCCACACGTTGAAAAGCAAAATTCTAGGCACTCTGGTAGGTCTTTGGGGACCAAGTGAGGGTGGCCAGAGGTAGTTACTGCCCACATATATCTTATGAGGGGTACAAACAATTTAACAGTTAATGATGGTGATAAATGTTACAACAGGGGAAGGATAGGGTCCCGTGAGGTTGTGTCGGGGGCCATCGGACCAGGCTTTGGGAGTTGGGGTGGGTGGAGGGATCAGGAATCTTCCTGGAACAAGATAAGTGTTAGCCAAAAGAAAGAGATGTCAGCCCAGGAAATGCTCTCTGTCTCAGGCCCCACTTCTCTCTTCACTTCTGTCTGCTTTCCTCCCTCGGACGGGTGGCCTCTTTTTCTCCTGGGTCATGGCAGGGCACGGCCCACGAGGCTCTTAGGCTTACATCCAAAGTGTTCTGACCTTCCATTTCAGCTCCGGATCCAAAATCCCAGGCCAGGGCTCTGAGTGATCCGGCTTGAGTCGTTTTCCCACACCTGGACCAAAGGATAGTGGCTCCGGAAAGGGTTGTGTTGATTAGCATGACTCTCATGCCAGAATCCTTGAATGGAGTGCGCCCATGTGCGTGTGTGTTGAGGAGGGGGGATTTAAGAACTTCCCAGAAAAAGGACAGGAGCCCCAGAAATGGGAAGAGGCTGGGCGGCCAAATAGCAAGTGTCCCCTAAACTACATTAAGGAATATGGGCTTTGTAAACAGGCCATGGGAAGCCATGGAAGGTTTTGGAGGCATAGCTTGATCAGAGTTAGGAGAGATTATGCCCCTAGTGATGCAGAGGAGGAAAGGAGGAGACTGGGAGACCAGTGGAGACCACCACAGTTTTCCAGGAGGGATGAGATGGGGACCGGCGTTCTGGGTACCAAAGCAGGGAGAAGAGGTGTGGGATGTGGACACACAGTGCGGAATGAGTGATAGGAAGCAATTGGGATGATCTGGTGTGTGGTCCTCGCGATGTGGGGCCCATTCATTACCGTGGAGGGTGATGGGAATGAAGTCTTCACGTTGGAATTCACCTGAGTCCCTTCCCCTGGTGGCTGAAGGGAGGAGAGGGCCTGAGATCAATGTTCATTTTAGAAGGTTCAACGTGTGGATACGGAGAGGACACATACATTCAGAATCGTTGGTATGATTCTGTTAATCTCGCAAAGGGACCCCAAGCCCGTTCGCATAGCTAACTTCGCCAAGAGGCTCAAGGAATTTCTCAAAGGATGGACAATCTTCTATATCAGGGGTCTGCAAACTGTGCCTGTCTTGTAAATATGGTTTATTTGAACATAACCCACTTGTTCATGTGTTGTTTTGCCTACAAATACTAAAATATTTACCACTTAACCCTCTATAGAGAAAGCTTTCTGACTCCTGTTTCTTATCAAGTTGACCTTGGCTCCTTCTCACTACCATTGTCACCCAGCCCCAGAAACCAAGGGCCACCCATCTTCTCTTCCACAGAGAGGGACTCAGACAGCCTCTGAGATTAGCAGATTAAAATCTCTGTTTTTATTTTTAATTTTTAAAATTTTTAAAAAAGATTTTATTTATTTATTAGATAGAGAGAGCTCAAGTAGGCAGAGCAGCAGGCAGAGGGAGAGGGAGAGGGAGAAGTAGGCTTTCTGCCAAGCAGGGAGCCCAATGCGGGGCTCAATCGCGGGACCCTGGGATCATGACCTGATCCACCCAGGCGCCCCTAAAATCTCTGTTTTTAATTCAAAAGTGTGAATCCTGGTTTACCTGGGCCCACCTGTCAGTTCCAAAGTCATTACCAGGTTAGATCCCTGGAGGCCTGGTGAGTCCTCATGCAAATAGCATGCCCAGGTGTTCCCAGCTGTCCCAGTTTGTGCATCAGACTGCTCCCTGGGTTTCCACTTCCTTTGGAGAGGGGATGTCAAGCAATTCGCGGGAAGGCTGAAGCTGGTTATTAAGCTTCAGGATGAGAGAGCAGAGAAGAAATTATGACAATCCAATCGCGAGGGGCCGACCAGGAAGGGAGGGGCGGCGGGAGACATCAGTGCAAACACCCCGGGTGTGCTACCCAGCTCAGCTGGGACGGAAGGAGGATCGTACTTAAGAAGGATCCAGAAGAGCGTGAGAGGGTAGGAAAGCAGATTTGAAGGTTTGAAGGCTGAGGAAAAGGCAATGCTTGTGAAAGATATTTAGAACACACTGAAGGCCCTTCAGGGGTGTATCTGGGGAGAGAGACACAAGATAGAGGCTCACTGCTTGGTGTGAGTGTAATGCTAACCCAAGACAGGATATTCTAGTTTTTTTCCTTTCCCCTCACGAAGGAGAACACCCTTCAGAAAAGAGAAGGAAGAGCTTCTTTTCATGAGAGTAGCTATTATGTACCAGGAGCAAATCAGACATTAGGCAGTCTTCTGTTATTTTAAGGTTTTTTTGTTAAGAGAACATGCACGGAATAAGTGTTCTGCTCAGCGGCTTTTCACCCACATAACCTGCATCCCTTGTGTCCCCTTTCCAGGGGCAGCCACTCCCCTGACTTCTAAGCCACACATTGGTTTGGCTCTTTGTTGAACTTCCTACAAGTGGGATCACAAAGTATATTCACCTTTGTGTCAGGCTTCTTCTGCTCAATATTGTGAGATTCACACGTGCTGGTGCACGCGGTTGTGGTCTGCTCGTTTTCGTTGCTGTTTTGTGTATGTGTGATATGTGTATCTGCTCAGTTCTTTTCTCTTTTTTTTCTCTCTCTACGCTACAGTCCACATTCAATCAGGGTTAGATTTCTTGAGCAGGACAAAGATATATCAGAGAATGTCCTTGCATTAAAAAAAATTGTGTGTGTGTGCACATATACTGAGAGAGAGAGAGAGAGAGAAGAAGGAGGAGAGAAGGAGAGAGATAACCCATTCTATTCTGATGAACATTTGTGTGGTTTCCATTTTGGGGCTGTTATGAATAGCTCTGAAATGAACATTCTATAATTGTGCTTTGATGGACGTGTGTACGCATTTCTGGGGTATATACTTAGGAGTAGCGTTGTCGGTCATAGGGTAGGCATAGGTTTAGCTGTAGTTGATACTGATTAGGAAAAATTCTCATTCACATTTACAAACAAGAGGATGGAGATTCAGAGAGAAGAAGGCACTTACCCAGGTTCCTGGGCTCTGAAATCTCCGCCCTGTCCTCGCACAGTACCGGCAGGGTCGGCCTTTGGGGAGGTTTCCAGTGTTCTGCATTGTTAACCAACCTTTCCAGACAATTGAATAAACTTGTCAAAGACACCCAAAAACTGATCCGTGCTGACTTGAAGCTGGGAGGGACAGTGTGAGTGTTGGGACTTTAAAAAGTGTGATGGGCTTCACTTTAAAAGGAGTTGCAGGTCACACCAGGTGGGGGCCAGACTATGGCAAGGTCAATGCTGGGGGAGGGGTGGCAGATGTTAGACCCAGGCCAGGATCCAAGGGCGAGGTCCAGGGACCAAGCCCATGTAGATGCTGGAAATATGAACATGAGGAAGAGAGAGGTAAGACTGAGTGGGACCAGATGCTGGGAAATCAGGAAAGGCCATGAGAGGCAGTGACACTGGGAACAGGTGCCAGTGGGTTTGCTTCCAGTTTCTGAGGGTGTTTGGCTACCATGGTGATTCTAGGGTCAAGTGTTCACCTGTCTGACCAGGGTCTACAGAACCTTCCGGGTGGCCTGGAGATAGCAGAATGTGTGTCCAAGGGTCGGCAAAAGAGTTGGTGAACGGACGTCTGTGGTGTGTGATCTCTGAGTGTGTGCATCCAGGGGTGGGTAAAGGTATGTGAGCGGGTGTGGACAGACCCAAGGGTGGGGGACTGTCACTTCTGTGTGATCTCCTCCCTCTGAGTGTCCCGGCACTTTGGACTTAGTTCTAGCCCATAGAACGCGGCAGAGGCGATGGGATGTCATTCCTGGGGTCAGGAACCAAACATACAACACACACTCGCTCACCACTTGGCTAGCTAGCACACACTAGAGACCTTCTCCTTGCTGGTTCTATGAAGGATGTGGCCAGCTGAGGCCGACCATGCGACAAGTCGCCGCAGGCACCCTTCAGTCAATAGCCAGCCAAAACCCATGCCCCTGGTCCTAGGCCAAGAAGAAGTTCATTCTGTCATCAAACTGAATGACTGAGGGGGCTGCTCCCTCCAGTTGAGGTTCTAGGTAAGAACGCAGCCTGGCAGCTGCCTTGATGGCAGCAAGTGACACCCGGGACAGAGGACCACACTCCTGACCTGGTGACGCTGCAAGGTCATAAGTACGGGTTGTTTGAAGCCACTGTTTGTGGTCATTTCTTTCGCAGCAGGGAGCACCAACACTGCTGGGGCAAGTGTGTGTTTTGGGGCGGGGGATGTCACTCGGGATGTGGATTTGGATGGCGTGTGTTCGTGTGTGTGTGTTTGAACATGTGCCTGGGAGTGTGGCTGTTTGGGTCTGTGTGTGTGAGAGTGTGTGCTGGCGTGGCAAAGGGGTGTGCCAGTGTGTTCCCGTTCACGTATGTATCTGTAAGTGAGGAAGTGTGTGTGCACACACAACTGTGTGCAGGGCCCCCTCCCCCATCTTCTTTTATTACTTCCTCCCTGGGTTTGATGTTGTGGGTGAATAAAATTTAAAGAGCTCTAAATTTTTTTAGAAGAGCCCTAAAGGGAGCAGAGCTTTCTGTGCGTGAGTCATTACTAGGAACACCTGTGAACTGTTGATTTTAATTGGGCCACAGCTGTCAGGTTGCTGAGCAGGAGGGATCGGTCCCTCTGCTTGTCTGTCCCCAGCCCCCACCTTCTGTCAGCTCTCTGGGTCGGCAGCCAGGGCAGGAGGGCAGGAGGGCCCTGTGAACCCCGGTCTGGCTCGGGTCCTCCATCCTCCCAGGAGACCCAAGGAAGGGCTCAATGCTTCTGGGAGAGGAGCTGGGCCCGGGTCTAGCCTCAGGCCTTGGCTTCCTGCCCCGCTGCAGGTCTCCAGCCTCCCGTCCATCTGTGCCCGATTTCCTTGTGCCAGGAATGCCTACCTGAGACCTGGGCCACCTCCTGCCCCTTCACGAGGGTGTGACACACACACACTCACACCCATGAATACTCACAGATGCAAACTCACACTTTAGGAATAACAACAGCGAACACAGATCACGGAGCACGAGCCCGGCTCTCTCCTAGGCCGGCATCAGTGATCTCCCCACAACCTGTGAGGTGGATATGAAGGATCCCCACTTTACCCACAAGGAAACTGAGGCACAGAGGGGTTAAGTAACTTGCCCAAGGTCTCACGGTAAGTAACACACAGTCACCAGGCACCTGCGTGTGCGCGTGCACACGCGCGCACACATACACACACACACGTGCGTATGTCTGCAACCTCCAGTTACTTTCCACGTGCCCACAGGCACAGGTCCTCGGGCACATTTAACAAAACAATCAAATATTTGCACCCCCCTGCCGCCACCGGTGCTCACATGCTCCGACAGATGTGAGGCAGGTACACGGGCAAAGGTGCACCTTCAAGCACAGAGGTGACCCCACCAGCCACACCACTCACCTCCAAACACAAATATACCACCTGCCCCTCTTGAACAACCTCCCAGCAGCTACCCCGATGCTCGAACTAACCCCAAGCATGAGGAACTACGTAGACCCGTACGTGATCGTGATCTCAAAACTCCACACCGGCTGACATCTTAGAATTCTTAACACAGACCATGCAAGCTCGCCACGGATCCGCACCCCGTCAACCTCCTTGCTGAGGGCAGAGTCTGTGTTTGCCTCTTCGTGGGCCCATGCTGTGCGGCCCACGGGGGCCCACAGTGGGCAGTGTGAGCTCTTGTGGCTCTCACAACCGCCGGTCGGCAGGGGCTGGAGAAGGCCGTGCCCCTCGGCCCCAGAGACGGCTGAACCTGTCCACTGACCATCACCAATCCAGCCCTGTATCTACACGCGTGCCGGCAAGATAGGACATTTGACATTCATGGGAGCCACTCGGCCACTCCCCAGCACGGGCTGAAACGTCCACCCCTTCTCTCGCACTCAGGAAGCCCAGCAGAAAGCCAGAGCGTGGGAACGATGTCATCACAGAGGTGGACCTTTGCTATCAGGCATGGAACTCATCATCGGCGCTGCCCCTGGACCTCCAAGGCCTTCATAACCCCGGCGTCACCCTTAGCCTCAGTCTTTAAACAGAATGACCACCCTCATCCCCTTCCTGCCATGCTCCCACATTAGCCCTGTCCCTCAAGGACACCTTGTCCCTTTCTTTATTCGGGGAAAGGGGTTGTCTCAAGGTCACCCCTCAGGCTGTTCCTCTGATGCCCAGCTGCGTCTCAGGCCCGCACTCTCCAGGCTGTGGGCATGGCATGGCGCCCTGTGCTGCCATCCCCCCTCCTCATTCCCCAAAGGACTTCCCACTCAGCTTGCTGTTGACAGGACAGCAAGAAGCTTCGCATGGAAGTCAGGGATGGTCAGGCCGGCAGGCATCAGACCCTCCCACCGAGGGGCATTGCTCCCGACTGTGCTCTCTCCAGCCGCTCGGGTCTCAGCGGTCCCCTCTCTGGACTCTTCTCTGCCGGGACTCCTCCCTCCCTCTCAGTGCCCACAGGCAGCCAGGAACTCCCCCCGATGGCCAGAGCCACTGACTCTTCACTGTCTGACCAAACTGGCCCATGAGGAGGGTGTTTTCCTTAAGAAGGGAGCTGTGTTCCCCACGAAGGGCTCTGCCCCCTCCCAGGCCAGCTGGCTCGCAGCTACCTCCATTGTTCAAAAAAACAGTTTCTCCGGACTCATCACAGCAGCACACACAAGTTGCTTCCCGCCACACAACCATCCTGTCGTGAAGAAATACTGAGCTAAGTCACCTAGCTGAGGCCACACCTCCCCTTGACAGAGGCTGGGTCGGGAGCTGGAGAAGAAATTGAGGCATGAACCCACAACCCGACCTGCAGGGAGGGCCAGCAGGTCTGTGTCCAGAAGGAAAAATCCATGCCGCCCTAGAAAGAAGGGCTCACCTCTCCTGCTCCGCCGATGGTCCCCTCATTTGCTGCATTCAGCACAGTCTCAGAGAGTCCTCTGTGCCGGGAGAGGGGGCCAGAGAAGAGCCAGAAGCCGGGAGCTGATGGGCCTGCAGCCACGGCCAAACTCAGGGCCACGAGGCATGGAGGAGACAGAGCTGTGGGGACTCAGAAGGCTTCCCAGATGTGTGCAGATTGAACGAGGAGGATTCCTGCAAAGTTCCTGGCACTTGTCCTAAAGCCCCTTTTTCCTCTCCTGCTCATGAAATCCCATGAAAAGGCAAGTAAGGAGGAACTCATCATCCTGGGCACAAATGTCTCAGGGTCCCTGAGGCCATCACTCTCCCCAAAGCCGGCTTGTCCTCTGCTACCCCATTTCTGTGCAGGGGTTTTGGGGTAACACCTGATGCCACCTTTCATGTGGCTTAGTGGGCGTAACTTCCAGGCTCTCCCCCTCCCTCCCCTCTTCTGCCCCAGCAGAGGCAGAGTGACTCTTCTCATTGATCTCTGTAGGTAGAATAATCGGGCTTGGTGCTTGCCTTCAGTGCCTGGGAGCAAGCAGCCCGCAGGGAGTGGGAATTCTGGTCTGCTCCTCTCGGCCACCAGAACGTCCAGGGCAGGCTCCCCCATTCAGCACTTTCCGGGGGCACACGGGCCTTATTTTGAGGTTCAGCTTATAGGCCTATTCGGTTCCCGCCCACAACTATGACCCCTCACCTGACCTTTAGCAGGAGCTAAGGTGACATTTGGCCTTCATCAGCCTTGGCCCTATTTCTTCAATTGGTCAGGACGCAGAGTGGCTCTTGGACTTATCAAGAACTCCTGCAAGAGGAACCACCATCCACCCTTCGCTTACATAAAAAGTCCTCACCTCTGTGTCCCACGTTTAACCAATGCCTGTCACCGCTTTCTCTGAGATGTTAACACTTTGGAACATCTCCATGCCCCTGCCCCTTGTCTAGAGCTCCGCCTCGACCCAAACGATCACAGCCTCCTCACTGGTCTCCCCACTGCCCACTGTCCTCGCCTCTCCTGGCCACGTGACAGGTGCCCAGAGCCCGCCTCTGTCCCATGTACTCACTCACCGCTTGAGGAAACATCCACATTCTATTTAGAGAGGACCATTCCTCATGTCTCCCCCCCTTTTTTTTTCTCACTTTCCCTCTGGACAGGGAGTCTATTTTTATTTTATTGCATGGAATTTGTCTTTTGAAATAATTAACCACCTTCTTACAGCAATTTTTCTTCACCCAGGAATGCAAAATCACATAACACGTTAGAATATTTTTTCACACCCACTTTAAATTATGCAGTTGCTGTATTGTGATAAATATGTAGATCAGGGGAAGTTGGGGTGATATGTTCCAAGCCTGAAGCTGGACTCCATCCATCCCAGTCCACAGAGGGGGTCGGCTGGGGGTGGGCAGGGGGCGTCAGCCACTGCCTGGGGTGGCCCAAAGCAAGAACTTTTCCTTCCTGAGACCCAGATCACAGGCCATCCAGCTGGTTGACTGTCCCCTTCTCTGGGGCAGATGCTTTATGGCCCTTTGTTCACCTCAGGCTCCCAATAACCTTGGGATGGGGGCTCCACAGATGTGTAAACTGAGGCTTGAAGTGGCCAGGAAGGGGGCTCTCAGCACTGCCGCAGAGTCTGGGAAGGTTCTGGGTGAGATAACCATTTTATCACTCCAAGATGACTGGTGTGTATCTTTATCTTTCTCCCTCTCCCTCTCCTCCCGCTCTTTTCCCACCACCTCACCTTCTTGTTTCACTGAGAGCATGAGACAATCAGAAGACCACTGCCTCTTTGGACTGGGTGTGTTGGGAAATGGTCAGTGACCAGCTGTCTAATAAGAAGGCCCTGATTTGGAGCACTTGCCAATTTCCGTGGTGTAAATGTTCCCACTATAGCCTATTTCAAGTGGCTGATGGTTTAGTAACTAGCTCACCAAAAAATGTCTTCAAAGTAATGCTCTACTCTTCTGAGTCATCACCAGTGCACCATGGGGCTGGATGGGCATGCCCCAGGCCCCCCACCCTGTGTCCACCAGTGCACTCACTTGCTCTCCACCTTCCCTGACCCCTGGTGAGGCCGGGGTCTGCATGGGAATGCCCCAGGACCCTCCCCTCTCACCAGCATGGATCTGACCTCTGCAGTAACTTCCTCTCCTTCCCAGACCATCAATACCTCCCTCTACTCACTCCATCATGTTATCACACTAACACGTTTGATACCCCCCAAAGAAACCTTCCCATGACTCTATGTCCCCTCCAGACTCCACCCAATCCCTCTAATCTTTGGAACAAAACTTCTTGCAAGAGCTGGCTGGAGCTGTGCTCCCCATTCCCTCTCCCATCCACCCCTCAGCCAACCAGGTCAGGCCTGCTTCCCTACCACTCCTGAGGACACTCTGGCCAAGGCACCAAAGTCCAGGTACTGTGGCTGCTGGATCTTTGGCGTCTGTCCTCTGGAAGGCTTGGAAGCAGCCATAAGTCTATCTGCCACATGCCAAGACTTTGCCCCTGCGTTTCCCCCCATTTAGAGTACACTTGCCCAGATTTAGGTTGAGTCAATCCCCTCCTTTCTCCAGGTGTCTGTTTCAACGTCATTGCCCTAACCACCTGATCTAAAAAAGTGTCCTTCTCTCCATCTGTGTCCTTTTCCCTGCTTTACTTCTGTCCACAGCTCTTGCCCCCTCCCCTCACGCCGGCGTGTTCATATTTAGTGATGTATTTGTTTATTGTATATGGCAGAATGGAAGCTCTGGGAGAACATAGGCTTTGTGTTTGGGTCATTGATGTATTCCCAGTGCCTAGAACACATAGTAGGTGCTCAGGAAGTATTCGCTAGCAGAGTGAATCAATGGAAGCATGAACAAAGCAGCGGAACTAAAATTCAAACCCAGGGACGCCTGGGTGGCTCAGTTGGTTAAGCTGCTGCCTTCGGCTCGGGTCATGATCCCAGTGTCCTGGGATCCCAGTGTCCTGGGATCGAGTCCCACATCGGGCTCCTTGTTCTGTGGGGAGCCTGCTTCTCCCTCTGCCTCTGCCTGCCACTCTGTCTGCCTGTGCTCACTTGTGCGCGCTCTCTCTCTCTCTCTGACAAACAAATAAATAAAATCTTTTAAAAATAAAAAAAAAATAAAATTCAAACCCAGATCTGTTCGACTTCAAAGCCTGTGCGCCTCCCTCTGCTGCACGGTCTGCAGCATGGCCTGTTTCCATGAGCCAGAGGTCTCAGGGGGCCACTTCTAAGATTTGTTTGTTCTGTCATGGTCTTGTTAGATTTTTTTTTTTTCCCTTTCCTTTTGGGTACGTGTAGTTAGAGAACTGTTTCTCTCTCACTTAAAAATTTCTATGGCACTGTGTGGCCTTTAGGAAAAATCTGAAATGTTGAGCCTGGGATGCCCAGCCCCCCATCTTCTGACGCTGGCTCCCTCTAGTATTGTCCCCAACCCCCACCAGGGCAGCCCACAGTGGCCAAGCACTTGCAACTCCCCACACATGCCTCGGGTTGCCATTACATAGCACCTCTGACTGGAAGGCTTAGTCAAGAGAGACTTAGTTTCTTACAGTTCTGGCAGCTAGGAGTCCAGGATCATGGTGTGGCAATGTTAAAGGAAGGATCTGTTTTCTCTCCTTGGCAGGTAAATGGCCATCTTTTCCTTCTGTCTTCACATCATCTTCCCTCTACAAGTGGCTGTGTCCTAATTTCCTCTTTTTTATAAGAACAGTCATACTGGATTAAGGTCTACTCATAGGACCTCATTTTACCTTAATCACCTCCTCAAAGACCCTACCTCCAAATACAGTTGCATTGTGAAGTGCTGGGGGTTAGGACCTTAATATGGATTCCTGGGGGACCCAGTCTAGCCCCCAATACCTTGCCTGGCTGACTTGACTCGGTGTTACTCCCCTCCCTCAACTCCCCACCCCGTAGGGTGCATCGATCTCCCTTCTGTGCACTCCCATGGTCCCTTGCACTGCCCACCCTGCCCCCACAGGTCATGCTGGGTTGGAAGTTTTTTCTCTCTCCATCTCCCCTTTTCAGACCTCGAGTTCCTGGAGTTCAGCTAATAGACCCACTTAGGAGGCAGCCATTGGCTCTAGCCCATCGTGGGTATTGAGGATAGGTCTCAGTCTGAAGTGGAGGGAGGGAGGGAAGAAACAGGTTGTTGTGGGTTATTTTTTTTAAGATTTTCTTTATTTGACAAAGAGAGAGAGAGCCCAAGCAGGGGGAGCGGCAGAGGGTGAGGGAGAAGCAGGTTCCCCACTGAGCAGGGAGCCCAATGCTGGGCTCCATCCAAGAACCATGGGATCATGACCTGAGCCGAAGGCGGACGCTCAACTGACAGAGCCACCCAGGCGCCCCAAGAAACAGGTTTTTGAGGAATTTCTTCCTGTTGCTAAAATCTCTCTGCTTCTTACTATTTCCTGAAATAATACCCTGGAGCAGATGACGTGACTGACTGCCAAAGACTACATCTTATCTGAGACACGGCCAAGGGGGAGAGTTCCGTCTGGCTCTCTCTAGGGGCAACTGTGTTTTGAGCAACTGAGGTCACTGAGATCCCATGGACCCAGTTCTGACTGCTTCACTAACTGGCTTTGTGAGCCCGGGTTGCCGCTCACTTCACCACTGTGAGCATCAGTTCCCTGACAAACGGGGCATCATACCTCCTGACCTGTTATGCGAATCAGAGAAAACAATGGGTGATTAAGTGTTTTGAAAAATTTCAGCTCCATCTGGATGAAGGGGTTATATAGTTACATTGTTGCTATTGAATTCTAGGTGGTGACATAGAAATTATTTCCCTTGAGTATCAGATATATTGCTGTTAAATAATAGAACTTTCCTGATTTGGGATAATTGGAGGGAGGGTACTGGTGAATTAGTGATAAGTCTGAATTATAGGGCATTGCAAAATTTTTATTACTTTTAAATTAATGCGAATGAATGTCTAACCCTGTATTGTCAGGAAAAGGTCCCTTAGGAGAGTTGCTTTAATGAACAGATAAGAATCACGGGTAATTAAGCACTCACTGTAAACAAGGGGTTTCAACCAGAGTGGTTTTAGAAGTACTTGGGAACTTTTTCTTCCCAAAGCTAACCATCTTCCCAGTACCACTTGTGTGCTTGGCCAATCTTTTCATAATCCCTTGCCTGGGTCAGATTATAGAAAATTCTGAGTAAGCAGGATTGTGAGTCACCGAAGCATGGCTATTTCCAAAACGACAGGCTGGGAATGCTGCTCAGAGTAGCAGGTGCTGGCAACCAGCAACCTTGTGAATTGCCCAGGATCCCTCAAGCCTGCAGATGGCTAAAAAGCTGGCACCCTGTCCAACAGCTGCACCCCCACCACACACACAAGCACGACCTTACCCACACTACCATTTCTCATTTGCACATGTTCTTATGCCCCAATCACATGCGTACTTCCATAAAAGTCACCCACAATCACATGACACACCCATCCCTACACTCAGATATCCATACACATAATCTTATGTGTGTGTGTCTTTGCG
The DNA here is from genome assembly GCF_902655055.1 of Lutra lutra. NCBI lineage: Eukaryota > Metazoa > Chordata > Mammalia > Carnivora > Mustelidae > Lutra > Lutra lutra. Next base: position 84,982,090 of record NC_062290.1, read on the forward strand.
CGCGTGCACACACACACACACACACACACACACACACACACACACACCAAAGCAAAGACTACCACAAAGGCTGAACATTCCCCTTGGGATCTCAACCCTAGGTAAGAGATAAAAGGTCTCGGAGGACTGAAGGCCTGTTCAATGCATGTCTTCCTCCCAGAGATGAGAGTACACTAGAGGAGCTCCAAATACAGGTGACCACTCTGCTTTCTGAAAAGAAGATAGCAGTTTGAGATATGATTCTCTACTCTCCATCTTGTCACAGAGGAGGCAGAGCATCCCTGGAAAAGAGTTGTGGAAACAAAAATCAGGAAGTCAAGAACAACAATAAGGACTAATAGGTATTGGGCACCTGCCACGTGCATCTGTGCTAAGATCTTGATGCATTTTTTCCCTTTGCTCCTTGCAACAATCTCATGAGGAAGGGAATATTACCATCACCATTTTATAGATGAGGAAGCTGAGGCTAGGGAACCTAAGTGATCTGCCTGAAGTGTCACAGCAAGCAGGTGCTGAGCCAGGATTCAAACCCAGGGTTGCCCGTTTGCTCAAAGACATACTAACGAAACTCTGTATGGGATTCAGAAGAGGTGGATTTGAACCAAACAAGAATTGATAAGCACAGGGTGCAGGGGGTTGGAGACAAGTGTTATACTGAATAGAAAAAGAAAGAGAAGAAAATTGGTATTCTGGGAGGTACAAAAGCCCATGGGAGTGAGGAAAGCCAGGCCTCCATGACAGCCCTCAACATTAAGGAGTCTGTAGCTCACTTTACTAGTGACTGGTGGTGCCCCTTTGAGAGACTTGGGGTCATATGGTCCGGAGTAAAAATAGCTACCAATTAATGGAGCACTTACTGAGACATTACTAATCATTTCAGAAGCAATGTCTCCTTTGGCCTTCCCAACAGCCCTATGGAGGAGGTATAGTTACTCAAATCATTTCATAGATTGAGAAAACTGTGTCTCAGAGAAGTTACCAAAGTCATAGAGCTAGTGAGTAACAGACCTAGGACTCAAACCCAGGTCTGGCTGCATCCAAATCCTATGCTCTTTTTCTGCTGTGTGTGCACTTGGCTTGTCCTGTTGATGATGGGCTGAGAATCAAGGCTTTGACTACATCCCTGCCTGCTGTAATGGGTAGGAACTGAGAGACTCAGGAGCCCAGGTGCTTTCCCCCACAGATTATCAGGGCTGGAAAAGAAGAAGAGGAGGCAAGGATTTTTCAAGTTGTTGATCTCCAAGATCTCTGAGAATGTTACAGAGGTCAGTGACTTGGAGCAAGGGGATGAGAATAGCAGAGTATAATTTTTTTTAAATTTTTTTTAAGATTTTATTTATTTATTTGACAGACAGAGATCACAAGTAGACAGGCGGGCAGAGAGAGAGAGGAGGAAGCAGGCTCCCTGCCGAGCAGAGAGCCCGATGCGGGGCTCGATCCCAGGACCCTGGGATCATGACCTGAGTCGAAGGCAGAGGCTTTAACCCACTGAGCCACCCAGGCGCCCCCAGAGTATAATTTTTTTTTATCAGAACCGTGGACAGCAGCCAAGCAGGCAAGAGTGGGGAGCTGTCCTGGGTACTAGAGCTAATAGCTGGGAGAAGAGGACATTTATCAAGTCCACTATGTGCCAGGCACCATTCCAATGCTGTACATATGTCATCTCATTTAGTATTCCCAATGGACTTGAAATATAGATGTCATTTCCCCCATTTTGCAGGTGCAAAGACTGAAGATCAGTGATGGAGAGCATCTTGTCCACGTGTACACAGCAAGGAATAAAAGTGGGATTTGAATCTACAATGATCTGCCTAGCAATCTATTCCCTCTTTCATGCTGCTTCCACAGATCTCACAGACCTCCTGTTCCCCATTCTCACAGGGTGCGGAATGAACCCTGAATCTCTCTAGGGAAATCATCAAACACAGGTGACCTTGGGCCTAGGCTGGTGAAGGGTTGATTTGAGAATCTTTTTGTGCTGAGAGCAGGGCACATGGGAAATGGAGTGTCCTATTCACTCCCAGTCACCCCTGTCTTTCAATCAGAGGTCAGGTTTTGGTCAAGGGGAGATGGTGGCAGCCCTAGTCGAAAAGGGGGTGAGGTGCAGGTCACCTAAGAGCGAGGCCCAGAGATCTCCATCCACAGGCTCAGTTCTCCCATTCCAGTGCACTCTCAGACTAGCAGAGGTTGAGACTGCATTAGCAGCCTCCCCCAATGGATGCTAACCCAATGGCGTCTAGCACCTCCTGCTCCCTGAGCCCTATAGCTGAGCTCTGACATGTTCTGTGGGAAAGATAAGGCCAAGGAGCTGGGCTGAGGTCTTTAGAAGAGTTTTTTTTTCTTTTTTTTTTTAATTTTATTTTTTATAAACATATATTTTTATCCCCAGGGGTACAGGTCTGCGAATCGCCAGGTTTACACACTTCACAGCACTCACCATAGCACATACCCTCCCCAATATCCATAACCCCACCCCTCCCTCCCAACCCCCCTCCCCCCATCAACCCTCAGTTTGTTTTGTGAGATTAAGAGTCACTTATGGTTTGTCTCCCTCCCAATCCCATCTTGTTTCATTTACTCTTCTCCTACCCCCAACTGAAAGCTTTTCCGCTAAGGTCAGGAACACGGCAAGGATGTCCGTTATCACCACTGCTATTCAACATAGTACTAGAAGTCCTAGCCTCAGCAATCAGACAACAAAAGGAAATTAAAGGCATCCAAATCGGCAAAGAAGAAGTCAAACTATCACTCTTTGCAGATGATAGAAGAGTTTTGAATTATGAACTATAGAATTTAGATTATTTCCCCTAGAAAATAAGTGTCTAAGAAGACACCATCCATTTTTAGAGACTTTAGAGCCAGGCATGGTGCATGGCCATTTCCATATGTTTGCTCATTAAATCTTCACTACAGTCTTGGAATGAACTACCTTGAGATAGTTACAATCATCCCCTTTCTTATGGGTGATGAAACTAAGGCCCAGAGATAAGAGACTTGCCTGAGGTCACAGAGATGGTTCCAGGGCAGAATCAGGATAAAAACTCTGGTCTGTGTAGCTCCTAGTCCTTCACTCACCCCTTCCTGGAAAAGGGTCACTGACCCCTGTGGGCCAAGGGCCAAGTTTAAGAGAAGGCTGAGCTGGAGGCTGGGCAAAGGGGAGTGTAGGGTCCGTCTCATTTGGAGTTTAATCCCCACAGTTAAAGCCATAAACCCCACTCATAGGGAAATTACTTGGGACATACAAATTAATGGAATTTTCTAGGATTCTTAGAAAGATTTATTTGGGGTGCCTGGGTGGCTCAGTGTGTTAAAGCCTCTGCCTTCGGCTCGGGTCATGGTTTCAGGGTCCTGGGATCGAGCCCCACATCGGGGTCTCTGCTCGGTGGGGAACCTGCTTCCTCCTCTCACTCTCTGCCTGCCTCTCTGACTACTTGTGATCTCTGTCTATCAAATAAATAAATAAAATCTTAAAAAAGGGGAAAGATTTATTTAAGACTGTCTACATGGACATGTAGGTGGGGAGACTCTGGACTCTCAGGGAAGGGGCTGAAGCTGGGCGTGGCAGGAAGCAAAGCAAAGAAGTACCTTTGAGGTCACTCCAAAGACAGAAGTCTCACTCCCACCCAGAGGGTCCAGCCGCAGGTCTCTGAGGTCCCTTTCCCTAGGCCCCTCAGCCCCACTAATTCTCTCTTACCCCCTCCACCCCCGCCTAGATAACAGCATAGGCCTCCCAGCTGCTTTCCCAGCCACGCCTGGAGGGATCTTTCTCCTTGCGGCTAGCTCTGGACAGGTCATTCTCTTGCCTTACGAAGTCACCTCTGCAAAGACTGTTTCCTCACTTATAAAATGGAACTAGTAATACCCACCCAGAAGCATCTCTAGCTTGGCTCCTGATTGTGGAATGTGGCCATTAAATCATCTGAGCAAGTCCTGGGCTGCCAGGTGGCGCTAGGACTGTGAGCCAGTGCTCTGGGTCTGAGAGCATTCATGGCTACGCTCCACGGTCCAGTAGCCACAGAAGGAAGCCCTGAATTAGTGGCCACTCTGGCAGCTGCCCAAGGCATTTGTAGTTCCGAGCTCACCTCTGTCCCCCCCAAGGGAGTCCCAGCCTCCCAGTGCACAAAACATCCTCTCACCAAGGCTTTTGATCACTCTGCAATCCTTTCCATTCCCCTTCAGTCATGATGAATCAATTGCAAGTCCGCAAAGGTATTATTTTCTCTCACTTCTGGGACTTCACACATGCAGCCCTCTGGCTAAAGCTTAGATACCTCTTCCTTTAGGGAGCTTTCCTGGACTTCCAGCCTGGGTACGTATTGCTGCTCTGTGTTCCCAGGGACCCCGTGTGCACTGGGGTGTGGAGTGTCTTGGGGAGATGAATGGAAGGAGAGGCAGGAGATATGGGGGGTCATTGCCTCCATAATCCACACTGTGGCTGGAGAGAGAGTTGCAAGCATCAGGAGCTGTGGCTGGGGCTGGGGAGTGCCCCTGTGGCGGCCATCTGGAAGTTTCCCTGAGTTCAGCCTCTCCTGGGTGGGGCCCAGGTGTGGTGCTTTGTGATGCTGGCCCCAAGGGTGGCTCTGCTTACCCGGTAGATGGGAGCAGGAGGCAGGAGCCTGTCCCCAGAGGATCTGAGCCACCAACTGGCAGAGCTCCATGCAGTACTGCCCAAACCCCAAGCACTTATCTGCCAAGAAGGGATGGGGCAGGCAAGGAGAGATGGGAAATTTATGCCAGAACCTAGATCTAAGTCTTAGACCAAGCTCTGTGCAAACTCATGCCAGTAAGCTCAGTGTGCGTGTGACTGCCCGTGGTCTACATTAAAATATGTGGCTGGCGCGCCTGGGTGGCTCAGTGGGCTAAGCTTCTGCCCCCAGCTCAGGTCATGATTTCAGGGTACCGGGATTAAGCCACATATAGGGGCTCCCTGCTCAGCAGAAATTCTGCTTCTCCCTCTCCCTCTGCCCCTCCCACACACCCCTCTTGTCCTCTCTCACACACCCATGCTCTCTTTCTCTCTGTCTCTGAAGTAAATAAATTAATTAAATCCTTTTTAAAATGTGCAGTTGTGAGTCTGCTGGTATCTGACTGTTTGTATGTGTATGTGTGTCTTTGTGCACAAGTATGTCGTATGTGGGGGTCTTTGTGCATACGTGTGCATAGTTGTGAATCAAGCTGTCAGTACATGGGATCTGTGTGAATTCACAAGTACGTGATGCAAGCAGTTGTGTTTGCAAACAGTCTAATGTTCGTGCACTCTGGTTTCAGATCTTTACTCCCTTATGTTCAAATTCTGGCTCAGCTGCTTCCTAGCTCTGTGACCTTGGGAAGTGAAATGACGATCACTTCTGAGCTTTATTTTCTTCATATGTAAAATGGGGATGAAATTTATAATTCCCATATTGGTTGATTTTTACAAAGCGATTAAGTAAAGCAGTGAATGTAAAGTACTTAGCACCATGCCTGGATCCTAGGAATCTGACAATTATTATTTGTTTCATGTGTGTCTCTATGGGTATGTGGTTGTCTCTGGGCTTATGTGTACATCTAAGCAGGTGCGTATGGGCTGGTGTGGGGTTACGCATACAGTATTGTGTGTTAATGTGTAAGCTTGTATGTCAGCATGGTTGGGTGTCTAAATTTAGGCTTAAAAAAAAACTTTCCATGATCTCCGGATGCTCAGGTACCAGGTCGACCACTAGAAGAGAAATTCATGCACCTACCATGCTTTAAAACCTCCTACCTTGACCCTTGGTCTTTGAAAAAAGATGATTGTTCTTTCAGAAAAAAATCAAAATTTGAGATCTGGGACTCAGACACACACATGCTGAGCCCCCATACCTAGGTAATGTGTATACACAGGTGTGCACAAACACATATCAACATCCACGATCGTCCGTGACTTACCTGTATATCCCAGCTCAGGCCCAGGAGCCAAGGTAAGCAGAAAGAGTTAGTGGCCCCCCAAGAGAGAAAGATGAGACATAAGAAAAGTCATCTGGGGCCCCTGGCCATCTTGTGATCTCTGCCTGATCAGCACTACTTGCCCAAAGCACATTTCTTGCAGAACTTCCTGGGATATGTTGAAATTGCCTAAGAATGGACCTCAGTTAGATAGTAATTTTAAAGAAACAGAAGAGTGTATAAACAAACAGCCACCATCAGGCCAGGAGATAGCTTAATCATATCAGGGACGATAAATCAGTGGTAAAATGCCCAGTGTTGGTCCAAAAGTAAAGATTGGCCTGGCCCACATTCTTGACTTAATCTTTGCAGGATCTAAACCCATTTGAGCACTCAGGGGACCAACCAACTAAAAACAACTAAAGGACTCTGTCACCTTCAGATGACTTTTGCCCCAATTCCATGCTGGCTTCCCTGTTTGAGGAGACTCGGTTTTGGCAAATATTCCCAGTGTTCTCCTTCACTTGTTGCAAGTAAAACCTTCCCTTTTCCTGTTCTTTGGCTTGGTTGTGTCTTTGGTTCAGCATCCAAGAGAACCCAGCTCCGGGTGACACCTAGGCGAGGCGGACAACAACTAGTACTTCTTACCTGAATGACCCCATCTTGACCTTGGAAATGAGTGGAAGTCTCTGCAAGCCAGGAAAAATCCTGAGCGTGACAGCTGGAGAGGGGCACGACTTGAGTTCTGCCTCTAACTCAGGGCTGTTGTTCAAGCCCCTGCTCCCCCATTGGCTCCTGGACAGGACTGCACTTGGCTGTAGTTTCTCTGACTCCCTTTCCTAGACCTGACCCCAACCCCAGTGAGGGGGTAGTTGGAGGCTGCAATTAGAGGACTCAAACTGGGGTGCCTGGGGGTTCAGTGGGTTAAGGTCTGCCTTCAGCGCAGGTCATGAACTCAGGGTCCTGGGATAGAGCCTCACGTTGGGCTTCCTGCTCAGCGGGAGTTTGCTTGTCCCTCTGCCCCTCCCCCTGCTCATGCTCTCTCTCTTTCGCTCTCAAATAAAGAAATAAATAAATAATCTTAGAAAAAAAAAAAAAGATTCAAACCTAGTGCTACCCCAGGAAGCCCCGCATCCCAATAGGCCATCCCCGTAGGGGTGACACAGCCAGGGGGTTGTGGGGGGGTCACTGGGGGCTCAGGAAGAGTAGAGTCCAGCCGGCCCAGGAACCAGGCCAACTTTGCGGCTCACAAGGCAGACTAGGGAGATGGATAACAAAATTGAGAGTAAGTGCTTAGCAAATGGACAAAGCAGTTTTATGTCTGTTGAATCTAACAATTTTTTTTTAAGATTTTATTTATTTATTTGACAGACAGAGATCACAAGTAGGCAAAGAGAGAGGAAGAGAAGCAGGCTCCCCACTGAGCAGAGAGCCCGATGTGGGGCTCGATCCCAGGACCCTGGGATCATGACCTGGGCCGAAGGCAGAGGCTTTAACCCACTGAGCCACCCAGGCGCCCCGAATCTAACAATTTTTTAAGTAGGTCTTGTATTTGTACACCAATGTTCGTAACAGCATTATTCTCAATAGCCAAAGGGTAGAAACAACCCAAGTGTCCATGGAGGCATGAGGAGACAAACAAAATGTGAAAAATACACACAATGGAATATTATTCAGCCTTAAAAAGGAAGGAAAGCCTGACACCTGCCATACCATGGATGTACCTTGAGGACATTGTGCTGAGTGGGATAAGCCAGACACCAGAGGAGAAATACTGTTGGATTCCCTTTATGTGAGGCACCTAAAATAATCAGGTTCATAGAGACAGAAACAGAATGGTGGTTTCCAGGGACTGACGGAGAGGGAATGGGGAATTGTTGTTTAATGGGGACAGAGTCTCAGTTTTGCAAGATGAGCAAAGTTCTGGAGATGGAAGGTGGTGTTAGTTGTACAACATGATCATAGTGTGAATGAACTTGAGCAAACTGTACACTCAAAAAGGGTTAAAAGGTCAATTTTACAATATGTAGATTTTACCACGATTAGAAAAATGGAGTTTGAGTTTGCCTTTTTTTTTTTAAAGTCAAATCTTTCAGAGCTGCTGTACACATAGCGAAAGCCACCCTTCCGAATGTATCATTCTGTGAATTTTAGTAAAGATGTGTAGTCATATAACTACCACCACAATCAAGCCATGGAACATTCCCTTCACCCCCCAAATTTCCTTCATGCTCCTTCATCATCAATGTCCACATCCCCAAAACCCAGTCCTGGCAACCACGGATGAGTTTTCTGTCACTATAGTTTTTTTTTTTTTTTTTTTTCCAGAATGTCATATAGATGGGATCGTACAGGACACGGCCTTTTGAGCCTGGCTTCTCTCACTTCTCTTAATGCATCTAAAATTCGCCCATGCTGTGAATATCAGCGGTTCTTCTCTGTTGCAGACTAGTAGTCCAACGCATAGATGCCCCAAGGTTGACTTTTCTAGTCCTCATTGAGGGGCACTGGAGTTGTTTGGTACAATTATAAATCAAACCATTGCAAATGTGCTCACACAGGTTTTGTGTGGACATATGTTTTCCTTTCTCTTGGGTGCATACCGTGGAGTGGGGATTGCTGGGTCCTGTAAGTGGATATTTAACTTTACAAGAAACTGTTATTTCCCAAGTTGGTTATTCCTCATTTTGTTCTCTAATTTTGTTTTTTGTAACGGCTCATATTTGTTGTATTTCACAAAAGCATCTCTCCGTGATGGGCTGAAGGGGAAAAACCCCAACTTGATCCTATCCCACAGTTAGTTTGAAGAGCTTTCCTCTGGGAGGATTCAGTCCATGAAGTTCTTGGTATAAAGGCTTCTTGGCAGAGAAAACAGCATGTGCAAAGGCCCAGAGGACTGGGAGCATGGGGTGGGAGAGAGGGTGGATAGTGAGCTGTGAGTCTGGGAATGGGGTCAGGGACCAGATGGTGTAGGGTGAGGAGGCTGAGTTGGCACTTTATCTGGAGCCTGACCCGGTATGAGAGCCATTGAAGGATCTTAAGCAGGAGAGGAAAACAGTTTGATTTACATTTCAAAAAAAGTTCCTCTAGCTGGGAGTAGGAGCTCCCTGGAGGCAGGAAGCTCCCGGGCAGGCGTCCAGGCCAAAGACGGGGAGACCAGGACTAGGACTGGGGTGTTAGCAGTGGTGGGGCTTAGGAGGTAAAATGGATAGGATTTGGGGGTGAGTTGGAGTGAGTGGAGAGTAAGGCTTTGACAGAAGTGAGGGGCCCCAGTTTCCCTGGCTTGGGCCAGATGCCCCTGTACAGGAGTCAGTGGTATAGACGGGGAACTTGTTGGGGGGTTGGGAGTCAGGCGGGAGCCTGGAGACCGCCCAGCTCATTGGCTGTAGGGCCTGCATCCAGGAGTGCCTCCCCCCACTGCCCGATCTGGACCCAATTCAGCTGTCACTCAGGCAGGCCAGGCCTTGAAAGGCCCCCAAAGAGCTGGTGATTTGTGCAGGCCTGGCTGGCCCATTGTCCCGCTGGGATTCGGTCTTTGCCAAGAGTAACAAAGAGCTCAGCAGAGAGCTGGCTCTGGGCTTCGAGTGAGGGGTAGGGAAGGAGGGGGCAGGGGGAAGGGGGAGAGAGAGGCGGAGGAGCTCCCTTCAGGCCTAGGCCTGGCCAGGCCCAGGGTATTGCTTTCAGCCTTGCTCTCCAGCTGGGCGGGTCTGTGGCTGTTTGAGCTTCTGTGCACAGGGCCGTTAAGTGTACAAATGAACACGTGTGCACTGTCCGTGTTTGTGTGTGCGTGCAAACTTGTGCCCCGCATGTGGGTGTCATCATACATGCATGGATGTCACATATACTCTGTCCCACTGGATTTGCTCCCTGCTCTGCTTCATGCCCCCCAAGAACCCCGACCCTGGGAGCACATCACCAGACTCCTGTCTGGTGTCTAGTTGGGTTTAGCCCACGGGAAGCCTGGCCAGCAGATTGGAAGGCAGGGGGGCTGCACAGGTTGGCTCCATCCCCATAAGGCTGCAAGGTCAGTAGTGGCTGCGGTCAATGATCTGAATGCCGCAATTTCTTTTGGGCAGTCCTCTACAAAGCTACAGCTCTCACCAACGCCCCACGGCCCTGGCCCCTGACCCTTCAGGCCCAGCTTTGGCAACTGGGCTCCCTGCTCTTGCTAGACCCCAGGTGCGTCTGGTTTCCCTTTACCCTACCCTCACCTTTGTGGATGGCCCCTTTATGATATTTTGCTTGTTTTGTTTGATTGTGCCGACTGCTTCTTGCTGGGGCGCTGACTCAGATAGTAGGCGCGTGCATCCGGGTACATGTGCGCATGTGCCTACGGCATCTCTTAGTAGAGCTGTACCTGGAAGGACCTGCGTGCACATTTCTATGTATTTGTGCACACATGTACATGGGCTTTGTATATGCGGGCATCCTGATGTGTGCACATGTTACTGTTTGTGAATGGGGAAACATGGCGGGTATGTCCATGGGTCTGTGCACACACATGTAGTTTTTGTAGAGTTTCTCTATGTCCGTGGGTGTGTTTGGTGGTTTTGCATGGCACTGACTGTGAGTGTCTATGAGTGTGTGCTGACAGAGGTACAACAGGGAGGAGGACTGATAGTTGCAGGGGTAAGCTCCTCCTACAGGCTCCCAGGCAGTCAAGGATCCAGGGGGGCCCCACCCAGCCTTCCCCTGGGGCCTCTTACTAAGCTTTGCCTTTCCGAAGAGACCTGCTCCTGGGAGTTCAGCTTGTTTTGTCTAACAAACATCACTGTGGGGCCCTCACTGCCTCCATCATCATCATCGGGGAGACCCCCCCTTTTTAGTGTGAGGCTAGGGGGAGGTGACCCCTTTGGGCTGCAGCCTGGGTATCTCAAGTCACAAGTAGCATCTGACAATGTTCAGAGAGCAAGACCCAGGCTTACTGAGAGGGTTAATATCCATAACCCTCCATAAATGGTTTGTGCAAGAAAACATGAAACCCGGAAGTTATAAAGCAAATGACAAACAGATCCAACTCTAGAAAAAGAAGATATTTTTGTGCAATGAAAGGGATCAAAGAAATTTAAAAGACAAACAAGCGGCCTGGAAATAACTATCTAAAATTGATATTATAGACAAAGAGTAATGTCTATGACATGTAAAGTGTTGCCACAACCCAGTAAGAAAGTAACAATAATCCAGTGGTAAAACGGGCTAGATATATGGTCAAGTATTTCAGAAAGAAATATTACAAATGGCCAGTAAATGAGGAAGAGAGTATAAGCTCACCAAGAACAATGAAAATTAAAACATGTGAGGAAGCCACTTTTTGCCGACAGATTTATGAAACTAAAAAGTAGATGATATTCAATGATGGAGTGGGTGTGGGGAAATGACCACACTTGTGTATCTATCAAAATATAAAGCATGTGTATTCTACATCCTAGCAATTCCACTTGTAAAAATCCATCCTATAAAATTACTAGCACATGCATGCAAAAATGCATTCATAAGGTTATTCCCTAAAGCACTACAGTAATACAGAAATATTTAGAAACAACTTAAATGTCTTTCAGAAGAATTACGGTTGAATAAATTGCAGTGTATTTATACTCTGAAATACGATAGCACTGTTGAAAAAGGAGATCTGTATTACTGGTATGGAATCTATGATATATTTTCTAATATAAAAAGTAAAATCTAGTAAAAAGTACTTTTATAAAAAGTAAAACACAAGTAAAAACTTGTGTTTCTGGACAATTCTGTGTGTCAACTGGCTTAGTGGTTTGAAAATTACCAAAGTGCTTTTTAAAACATTTCTTTTTTTTTTTTTTAAGATTTATTTCTTTATTTGAGAGGAAGAGAGAGAGTGAGAGCACTGGGGGTGGGGGAGGGACAGAGAGAGAAGGAAAGGGAGAGAGAGTCCCAGGCAGACTTGGTGCTGAGTGTGGAGCCCGACGCGGGGCTTGAAGAAGAGCTCGATCTCATGACCCTGAGATCAGGACCTGAGCCGAAACCAACAGTCAGACGCTTAACCAGCTGCACCACCCAGGCGCCCAGCTTTTTAAAGAAATTTCTGATCTTGGCCGTGGTTGGTCAGGGAACATCCATGTGCCTTGGGGGAATTAGGAATGTTCCAGAAGAAATAAAAAGAGAAGGACAAATTCAGCTTCAGACATTCAAAAATAGGATTTCATAGCCACACAATAGTCAACTTCTTGTCATTCCTATCTCTCCATTAAAGACACAGCCACATGGCTGGAACCAGGAGGACACATCCCCAATGTGACATTGGGGAAGGCTTGCCCCTGAGCTGGAGGAGGTGGGACAGAAAGGCAGGGAAGGCATAGAGTGAGAGATGAGGGTCCCAGTTCCTACTTTTGGGGATCTGGTTTGGAGGAGGGTTGTCAGGTAGTTAAGGGGGGTTGCTAAAGGATATTGCCACTAATAACAAAGAGGCTATGGCCTCTACTCCCCATTTTTTGCCTCAGGAAGAGATTACTTGAGGATCCTGGTACAAAGGAGCTGTGGCAGCCAGCCTCTAAAATGGCCGTTCACCTTCTTGTGTCATCCCTACTAGGAGACCGTTCACCTGGAGCTAGTTATGGACTGAATTGTGTGCCTCCAAAATTCATATGTCAAAGCCCCAACCTCCAATTGTGACTATATTTGGAGACAGGGCTTTGGGGAGTTAATTTAGGTTAAAGAAGGTCATAAGGGTGGTCATAAAGATCATAAGCGTAATCCCATAGGACAATGGCCTTATAAGAGATTCCCTCTCTCCTCCTCTCTCTCCTCTCTCTCTCTCTCTCTCTCTGCTACCCGAGGACACAGTGGAAGGTGGCCATCTGCAAGCCAATGGGAGAACTCTCACCAGGTACCAAATTGGCCAACCCCTTCATCTTGAAGTTTCCAGTCTCTGAAACTGTTTAAGCCACTCGGTCCATGATATTGTGTGATGGCAGCCCCAGCTGACTAAGACAGCTCTCACACTTTGGCATGATTCGTGAATAAGGCACTGGTTGTCCTTTATTCTGGGCTCCCTTGTCATGGATGTTTGTGTGGTAACCCCCTGGAAGACAGACCTAGTGTCCCCCTCCAGGGCAAAGAGCAGACATGCTACTGCCCATGGTAAGAGATTTGGGTCCCCTAATCAGAGTGGTTCTCCTATAACACAACTCAGTGTGTGTGCAGGTGATTTCTAGCACTCTTCATGCTGATCTGTGGCAATTGAGTCTCTGCTATTATAACTCTGGTTATTGTTATTGTTGTGAGTAACAAACTTCTTCTGGTCTGTCTTCCACCAGCTTCCAAGAAGCAGAGGCAAGCCAACTTCTTAGCATGCGATTTGGGTAAAATCTCAGACCCTGCACAGTTCTTGACAGTCCTTCCCTACACCGAATCAGGGCTGATCCTTTGGGCCAGTAGAATACCATGGAAGTGATGCCATGTAAGTTCAAGACCAAGTTGTAAAAGACAGTGTAGCTTCTGCCTTGTTCTCCAGGGGGGCTCTCTCGTGGATCCCAGTCCCCATGCTGTGAGGAAGCTCCAGATGCCTTGAGGAGAGGCCCACATAAAGGACTGACAGGTCTCACCAGCTTGTCAGAAATGTGAGTTAACCAACTTGCAAGTGAACCCACCCCCTCCCAGCCCCAGTCCAACCTTCAGATGAGTGTAGCCCTTCAATATCTTACTGAAAACTCAGGATCACTAAGCAGGACTGCCTAGCCCAGGCTGCCCTTAGATTCCTGACTTGGAGAAGCTGTGCAAGATAGTAAATGATTACTGTCATCTTAAACCATTGCATCTGGGGATGATTTATTGCACGGATAGATAACATGGGACATGGGCCTCATCCCCACAGCACAGGTGATCCAGCAGAGGGGAAATCCAGGGATTTCCTGAGCTCTCCCATGCAACGTGGAAGTTGGAGTAAAAGCCAGCAGACCTGCCACAGGGCCTCTGAGCTTCAGTTTCCCCATCTATAAAATGGGCAATGCTAATAATAACCTTTTCCTAGGAATGTGGGAAACATTCAGTAAGATAATCCACGTAAATCTCTCAGCACAATGCTGAGACATTAACATTAACATCAGTGTTAACTTCTGTGTATAACAAACTCTATTATGTGCATGTATTGCTTTTGTTTAATTACCTTGAGAGATTAAAAATTCACAGAAGTCAAAAGAATAGCATAATAATCTCTCAAAATCACACCAGCCAGATTAACCACAAACAACCTTTTTGTCATGTCTGCTCCAATTCTTTTTAAAACCCTGCCATTACATAGATGCATGTGTTCTCCCTTTGAGAAGCAAACCCATCGTGGAAGGTGAGGCCTCCTGGCTGGTCCCCAAGTCCCACTTCTGCCTCCTTTCCCCAGGTGGGACTTTGCAGGAATGTGACTTACTTCCAGTCCAGCTTTCCTCCCCACGTTGGGTGGCAGGTGACCACATCTGTGGAAGCCCAGAGAGTCAAGCACGCTGCCACCGCCGGCATAGGTGCAGAGAGCTGCCAGGGGTGGGTACAACAGACAGCAGGAGGTAAGAGGAAGAGCACAGGAAGCATGGGCAAGAGAAACCCAAAGAAGGAGGCCCCATGAGCTACCCAGAGACAGAGAGTTAGAAGCCGGGCCAGGCTTGCAGTGGACTATGGGCGTTGCTATGGCTTCCTGACACTGGGTTAGTCCCTGCCACCTACACAGCTAGCCCCACCTGCCAGTGTCACCAACAGAGTCACAGGGTCACACACAGTATCACCTGCAGAGTCAGCCCCATCACCCCACGTCAAGCCAACACACACTGTGTCACCTGTACATAGTGATGCTCACTGTGAACAGCCACACTCATGCAAAGTGTCACCTGCCCAGTCACCTTGCCCCCTGCCACAGCCTCCGGCTCAGCTGCACACAATCCCACAGAGTCACCTGTCTACAATAAGCCACATACAGGGATTTGTTGTCCCACCCGCTGTCAGCTGTGCTGTGGGGTGTGACGTCACATGCGATGTCACATGACACGTGCAAACCCCTCCCCCCACAGAGCCCTGCCCTCGGGTATCCCTGTACACGGTGTGCTGTTGGGGCCCAGGTCATCTGGCTCGGTGGCCTGGGCTCCAGCCCTGCCTCTGGCAGCAGGACCACTATTCACCATCCAACTCCAGGAGCTGGGAAGGCCGGGGCGCTGCGGAAGCAGAGCAAATCCAGAGCAAAGGCTTTGTTCTTTGTGGGCAGTTCATGAAGGGGAGCCGGAGCCCCTCTGCCAGCCCCTCCCCTCCAACAAAGGAACAAAACAGCAGCTATTTTTAGATTCGTGTCAAACTCTCCCTCAGACCCTGGGGTGGGGAGTCCCGTGAGAGAGCCGTTTGTGAGGGCTCTAATGAGCGCAGCAGACTCTCAGGGCAGCTGGCCCCCATCTCCGCCAGGGGAGGAGCGAGCCCCGGATGCTCCTCAGACAAAGAGAAAGCCAAGACAATGAGAACAATGCCGGCGTCCCTGGAGCCTCCCCCGCTCTGGAAGGCCGTCCCACTGGATGCTGGGCAAGGGCGTCCGGACACTCCCTCCTTTGCAGAACCCGCTGGCACCCCCCAGGCCCCATTTCCCAAAGAAGCCTACCTGGGATGAGCGGCTTGCCTGGGATGGGCTCTTCCTACGACGTGAACCTCATGTGGTGGGAAGCTTTGGAATCATCTAGATTGAAGAACACATCCCAACTCTGCCCCCTACAGCTATGTGGCCTCAGGCATCAGTTTCCTTACCTGTAAAATGGGGACGATTAATTCTCACCTCTCAGGATTACTGTGAAGAGTCCAGAGATAAGAACTGGGTTCATGGTAGGTCGTCGGTCAGCCCAGGAGCCCCGGACTGTGTGAGCTCCTTGTAGAGCAAGGGCCTTGTCCTGTTCAATGCTAATGTGAGAGCCCAACACTCTGCCTGGCACCCAGTAGGTACTCACTAAACTTTGTGAAGAGGTTACTGAGGGTCTTTACCAATATTCCTACCTATAGGCTTGCCCCAGATTGAGACACCTCTTTCCAAGCCCCTCTTCCAAGGTCTTCTCTAAAAGAAATTTGCCCGACTAGGACCAAGCCACTGGTCAGCCTGTGAGTCGGTCTCCCGGACCAGGAGCCCTGGAATGCAATGACAGAATCTGGCCACCAGGGGGCGCAGTCTCTTAAGGTTTCAGCTCGAGCCCTGAGTCCTTCCCGCCACTCAGGGGCCTGCAGGGCGGGAAATGGTACCACCCACCAGGTGGGGTAACTTCCACTCAGCTCAGGTGATTGTGGGGCTATTCTAAAACACTGGAGAAGCAGCATTATCACCAAGCCTGTCATCTCAAAATGCTTAGAAAGAGAGGTTTCTTCCTTTGGGTCTCCCCTGCTCCTCCCACTTGACAGTGTCCTGTCCTTCTAGAATATGGTGACTCATTCGTCCCCAACGCTTGCTCCACCAGACTTCAGGATTCCTTGTTCTATCCCCCTTCCCTCCTTAGCCAGAGAAGCGCAGGCCATCAGAGCCAGAAGGTTCTTGAGTTGATCTGTTTCCTACCCCATTTTACAGATGGGTAAAGCTGAGGTCCGCAGAACAGAGTCATTCTCTCAAGGGTGCACAGTGAGGAGGCAGCTGGGTCAAGACCAAAATGTATGTCTTCATTTTTAATCTGTGCCACCTCACGCATGAATTCTTTTCCTATTGTTTCATGTTTCATGAATTCTTTTCCATTGTTTCAAGGAAGATGATCTCTGAGACCTTCTTACTCTGTTCTAGATTTTGGCCTTACTCTACACCTGCATCAGTCCATTGAATCCTCCACCAGCTTCTTGAATAAAAAGTTCTTATTTATATTTATGGATGAGGAAAGTGAGGCCTAATAAGGTTGCCTGGGTTTCACAGCTAAGCAACAGCAGCCCTGGTGTTTGTCCCAGGACTGATTCCCAAACCCACATCTTTCTGTTGCATTAGGTTGAACCACATAAAATTGCCATTCCCATAGGTCAAAGTTTTTCAACTATCTGGTATGCTTAAACTTAATGTTATGCCAAGGAGACTCCCTTATCCTGAAGAAAGGAGCCATTAATTGGAACATTCTGGTGCCAGGATGAGAGGAAGATCTCTTTGGGAGCAAAACCTCCAGAGGAGACAACTGTTCCTGGAAAAACTGTCCCCACCAACCCCAAAGCCCATGTCTGGACTGTGGCCAGATGACTCTAGAAGCCCAAGTTCAATGACCTCTGGCCACAGAAGGGAGTAGGGTAGGAGACTTGGGGAGGATCTTGAGGGGGGATATGGCTTCTCTGGCTGTGTCAGGGAGGCCCCTTAGAAGAGAGACAAACGGACATGGTATAAATTTAGAATGTCACAGAATGCCACAGAATATCATGCCTAGAATGCTATAGAGTGCTGTTGAATGTCAAGGAATGTCGTAAAATGCTCTGGAGTGTCAATGTCACAGGATATCGTGAATCCTTGTAAATGTCATAGATCGTTGTAAATGTCAAGAGATGTCATAGAACGCTGTAGATAGTTGTAAATGTCATCGAATGTCAAGGACCAACCTTCCATGTCATCATAGAATGCTGTAGATGGCTGTAAATGTCATGGAATGACTTAGAACGTCATCTTCCACTGTGGTTGGCTGTAATAGAAATGTCCGCATCACAGAATGTCATGGAGAGTTTGAGTCAGCTGGAAAGGACTTTGGGGATTGTCCAGGTTCACCTGCTCATTTTGCAGGTGGGAAAACTGAGGTCCAGAGAGGGAAAGGGCTGTGTCTAACAGAGCTCACCCAGAGAGTCATTGGCAGTTGCAGGACCGACATCCGGGTCTCTGGATGTCCAGCCCAAGCAGCCCCTCCCCTGGCCGAGGCTCGTGGGGACTAATTAACCCTGTGATGGAAACAGAGGTGCCCAGTGGGTATTCAGCGAAACTCTTGATTCTTGCTGGCACTGGCCCTATGTCAGAATGGGGAATTAACCCAAGTGGGGCATTCTGGGCTGGAAAATGAAATAATGAGTTCTTTGCTAAACTTTGTTAAACTCAACAATAGAGCCTTGCTCTGCAGCAGAGAGAGGGTGGATGCACTGGGGGGGCCCCAGATGCCACTCCCCAACCCTGTGCCAGAAAAGTACCCCCAGGCTGTCCCAGAAGCCCTCTCCTGGCAGAGCCAGGGACTCAGAGATGCCCACTCTGGTGGGCAACTCTTGGTAGAGGTCCTGGGGCCTGGGAGGCGGGGTGTGGGCCTGAGAGGCAAGGCAGCAAGAAGGGGGACCTCAGAAGGAGAACATCTGATGTCACACTCGGTCTTTGCAACCAGATGTGAGGCAGGAAAGATGCCACTTTAGTTCAACCAAATTTCCGCACCTGGGATAGAAGTTAGCAGTAAGAATCGGAGTCCTTCCGCTGTCTTGGCAGGTTTATGGCCATGGGGGCAAGATGGTGCAATGAGAGTGTCTTCAGGAGGTGGTCTTCCCTTGCCTCTGCATCCAACAGGAGACTACCCATGATAGGATGTTCTCTGCTTCCTTCCTTTGGTCCCTAAGCCTCTCCCTTCCTCTTTCCCCCAATACACTTCTTCCGGCATGTAAAGATTTCCAGAACTAGCCCTCCCTTCCTGTCTCCTGGGGCTGTGAACCTCCCTACAGGTCCTCTGACCCACACAAATGAACTGAGCCCTGGAGCTCCCTGCCCTGTAAGGGGAAGTGAAAAGGGAAGAATTCCAGGGCTCTGCCCACATCCTCATTGATGCACAATCTCCTTCTCCTGGCTACTGGTCTAGAGACCTTTCTGGGCACAAAGCCCAGAGTCAACCCAGAGTGTCCCCAGCCCTGAGGGGACAGTTGGCAGTGGTTTCGAGCCAGCTCGCTAGGCAGGATCCCTCCGGCAGGACTCGGAGCTGGTCCAGGCTGACCATAGCCACCATCTCAGCTGGACGAGGGAACCTTTGCCCCTCTAGGCTGGGCTGGCGGTGGCTCCGAACATTAAGCATCCACCCTTAGCAAAGCCTTCCATTCTCTCTGAGAGTCTGCTCCCTGCAGCTATAAAAATAACGAGGTCCCAGCAGAGGCTGGTGGCCGAGCTGAGTTCAGGAAAGGGCACAGTGAAAGCATGTGCAGGAGGAAAAGGGGGGTGGAGGGGCTCGGGGAAGGACAGGACACAGGGACTGGGGGGCCTGGGGGCAGTTCAGTACTGTGGAGAGGTGGGGTTAGCCTCACTCTCGTCTACATGAATGAAACTTTTCCAGTGATGCACACATGGTGTGTGTTGCTGGAGACTGCTTCCATGTGTGGACACGTGTGCCCGGTGTTGTGCTTTCCCCTGGGTATGCACGCACTGCTGGTGCCCATGGGTTATTCTGCCTGTTGGGAGTGTACAGATGTGTGCGAATCTAGATACGTTTCTATGTGGATGGGTGTGGCTGTGTGTGTACCTATGTGCGGATCTTACTATGCATACGGTGGTCTCAGCAGCAGCTGAAAGAAGATTTAGTTTAAAAGACAAAGAGAGGGGCCCCTGGGTGGCTTAGTGGGTTAAAGCCTCTGCCCTCGGCTCAGGTCATGATCTCAGGGTCCTGGGATCGAGCCCTGCATCAAGATCTCTGCTCAGAGGGGGGCCTGCTTCTCCCTCATCTTTGTGCCTGCCTCTCTGCCTACTTGTGATCTCTCTCTCTGTCAAATTTATATCTATATCTATATCTATATCTATATCTATATATCTTAAAAACAAAGAGAGTAGAGTTTAAGAGCTGCACCTAGACTCAGGAAGATCTGGATTCAAATCCTGCCTGTGGCACGTTGGGCCAGTGATTTAGTTCCTTTCAGTTTTCCTACCTGTAAAATGGGGACAATCCTAGTCTCCACCTTCCGAGGGGTCTCATGAAGTTCTAATGAGACAGAGAATGTAAAAGGGTTTTGTGAACTGTAAAAGGTAAGCCAGGCGTGGGAAAAGACAGGTGTGACGGGACTGCGGCAAGACCTAAGGATAAATATGGTAATGATATGCAGATTGTGCATGAGACTTGTGTCTGGAACAAAAGAATAACAGAAGAAAGGGCCAGGTCCCCTGTGTACATGTTGGGGAGAATATTTATTGATGTGCCAATATCAGGTACATTCCCTACCCCTGCCCCTGCTCTCCATCCACCATTTGCCAACCTGGTTCCCAGATCCCAAATTGGAAGAGTCAGAAGAATGGGCATGGGGATGGGAGCAGAGAGAAGGAAGGAAAGGTGAGAGGTGAAGACAATCTACATGATAAAAAAGGGGAAGCAGGGAGGAGTGAAAAAGATGAATTGAAGAGGAAAAAAAAAAAGATGAAGAGGCATCTGGGGGGTTGGTGTTAGAAAGGTGTGGATCGGGTGCCAGTGGGGGTGAGGAGGAGAGAAGGGCAGGCGAGGGGTGCTGCCTGCCGTGAATTCCAGTCTGGATTCCTTTATTGTTCTTGAAATTCAGGTAAAGGCTGGAATTCTTTTTTTTGTTGTTGTTAATTTATTTATTAATTAAGTAATCTCTACACCGAATGTGGGGCTTTAACTCATGACCCCAAGGTCGAGAGTCACATGCTCTTCTGACTGAGCCAGCCAGGTGCCCTTGGAATTCTTTAAATTCCCTGTTTGAGGGCTGTATTTTGTGTCTTTGACTCTGACTCTGTGCGGAGACTGGACTATTTGGGGCTATCGCTTGTAGCCTGATCGGCTATGTCCGAGGGAGCTGGTCCACCACTGGACAGGAGAGCAGTCTGAGAAAAGAGCCATCCTGAGCCAGGCAGATTCCTCCAAAAGGCATCTTCCAATGAGGACCACTCCTGACCTTTGGTGCCAAGGCTTCCTCCCTCGGCAGGTGCTTCTCTGCCCTCCAGGGAGGCAGATGGAAAGGCTGAAGAGGATCTTGGGGGTCTGGGAGGAAGGCCACTGGGGACTCCCAACTCTAACTGGGTCTCAAAGAGCTCATATCCTAGTAGAGGAGACAGAAGCCCTAACTCCACATTGCATTGTTAGAATAACAATAAAGGCCTTGCTAAGTGAGGGTGGAGGGGAGAGTTTGGGCTAATTCACCTCTAAGTCACCGAGGCAGAACAGGGAAGCCACAGAGGTGGGGACATCCGGCTTGATTCTTTTTTTTTTTTTTTTTTTTTAAAGATTTTTTTATTTATTCATTTGACAGAGAGAGAGAGAGAGATCACAAGTAGGCAGAGAGGCAGGCAGAGAGAGGAGGAAGCAGGCTCACTGCTGAGCAGAGAGCCCGATGTGGGGCTCGATCCCAGGACCCTGAGATCATGACCTGAGCTGAAGGCAGAGGCTTAACCCACTGAGCCACCCAGGCGCCCCCCGGCTTGATTCTTGAAGGCAGAGCTGGAGAGTGCCAAGTGGCCTTGGCAGAGGCAAGAACCCCATGCAAAAGAGAGGATGTGTGGGGAGCCTGGGAGGTGAGGGAAAAGGTTGGGGAATGAAGTGTGGGATGTGAAAGGGAGAAATCAGGGCAGGAGAGGCAGAGAAGATGCACAGGGGACAGAACTTCAGAGGCCGTATCAGGGAGGCCTTGAATTCTGGGGTAAAGAGAGAGCGTTTATCTTTGCAGAAACGAGGAGAGGAGACCTATGGAATGTTTTGCCAGGGAATAAAGGGATCAAGGTGGCATTTTTTTTTTTTAAAGAACTGATTTTTTTTTTTTTTTTTAAAGAAAAATTACTCAGCCTGCTGGGAAATGGGTGGGACTCGGGAGGAAAGATTGGAAGAGGGAAGCGCCATGGGCAATGAGATAGTAGCTTCCCTCCATCGACTTTACTGCATTACTTTATCTTACCTTCTCTACAACCCGAGGTAAGATCAGCATCTCTATTATACAGATGGAAAAAGTAGGACTCAGGAGATGATGTGAATTTCCTCAGCTCACACATCTTACAAGCTCCTGAATCCCTGGAAATTCTAGGTAAGAATCTGGGAAATTCTAGCCCAGCTCGGGCTAATGCTAGGTCCCTCCTTCTCAGTCTCCACAACTGGATCCAGGCTACCTGGGTTCGAATCCCATCACCACTGCAGCATGTGACAGCTGCCCTAAAGGGGCAACTGATGTGAGAGGTCTGGGCCTCAGTGTCCTCATCTGTAAAGTGAGGTTAGTAATAGCGTCCACCTCATGGGGTTGTGAGAACAAAGTGCCGGCAAGGCGCCTGCAGGCAACGCATTCTCACTATGTCAGTGTCCTGGCAGATCACCGTGCCATCCATCATAGCGTCACAGTGAATCATCCACTGAGCAGAGAGGTCTGGGAGAGGAAAGTGGCTCAGGGGTGGAGAGAAATGGGGAACCTGGGAGATGTAGGTGGTAGAATGGGTGGCACCTGGGAGGGGGAGGATGGGAAAGGAAGCATCAAAGATGTGTCCTTATTCTGTCCTGGTGGGGGCAGGTGGCAATTCTGCCCACTCATTTGGGGAACCTGGAGACTGAGCAGGTTTGGGGAGGATAATGAGTCTGCAGCTCCTGTGTGCTCCTCCAGCTCCAACCTCCAGGTCCCAGGGGCCTCTGCAGCCTGGGAGGGGAGACCCAGGGGCTTCCTCCTGGCCCTGACCCTCACTTATAATGTCTACTCTGAGCTGAGTCTCCAGGGAGAGCTCTGCACACCTGACAGAATTTAGGGAGCTGGCTGGGTGTTGCCCCCACTGGATCCTGGCTCCTCAGTCCAGCCTCAGAGACTCTCCCAGGTCACGCTTGGTCCCTGCCAGGAAAACGCTTGGCTGGTGTCTGCAGGCACAGAGCTTCCATGTGCCACCCTCCCAACCCATGAAGCTCCTATCAGTGTAGACATGAGGCGTAGAGAAGCCAGTGCCTGAGGGGGAGGCCCTGGGTGAGTGTTCCATGAACATGGGCCACCATGAAGTGCTGGCGGTGAGGATGGGCCTCTGAGAACCACACAGCTGAGAAGAGGGCAGGAGGACAGAACTGGGCGGTACTTGAGGACAGGTGGCATGGGGTTGGCGTGGTAACTGTATGTGCTTTATTTATTTTCCCCCCTCAAATAAAATCAGCTTTAAAGAACTAAAAGTAATAGTTATTGAAAGATTCATTGGGCACAAAAAATTCACTGTGTAAGATTCAGATAATACAGAAAGGTAAAAGGAAACAAAGGTCAGATAAAGCCCACCTTTTAATTTTTTTTTAAGATTTTATTTATTTATTTGACAGAGATCACAAGTAGGCAGAGAGGCAGGCAGAGAGAGAGGAAGGGAAGCAGGCTCCCTGCTGAGCAGAGAGCCTGATGTGGGACTCGATATGGGGACCTTGAGATCATGACCTGAGCCGAAGGCAGAGGCTTTACCTACTGAGCCAACCTGGTGCCCCAGTCCACCTTTTTATTGTAAAATAAAACATAGAGACAGAAAACACAGCAAGACAAATGTATAGCTTAATGAATTATAAGAAACACCATTGTGACCACCACCTGGTTCAAGACAGAGAACTTGGCCAGCCTCCTTGCTCCCTGCCGGGGCACAACTGCTTCCTTGCACCCCAAAATAACCACTATCCTTATTTTTTTAAAAGATTTTATTTATTTGACAGACAGAGATCACAAGTAGGCAGAGAGGCAGGCAGAGGGAGAGGGGGAAGCAGGCTCCCTGCCAAGAAGAGAGCCTGATGTGGGGCTCGATTCCAGGACCCTGAGATCATGACCTGAGCTGAAGGCAGAGGTTTTTAACCCACTGAGCCACCCAGGTGCCCCCACTATCCTTATTTTTATGTCAATCATTCCTTTGCATTTCTCTGAGGTTTTACCCCCAAGTGGAAATTACTTAGACACCATAGTTCAGCTGGCCATTTTAAAAAAATTTCATATGTCATTAATGTGCTTTTAATCAGGAGTCTACTTGAGATTTTCTTTCCAATTCCCTCTGCCCCTACCCCACCGCCAGAGCTCTCTCTCTCTCTCTCTTTCTCTAAAGTAAATAAATAAGTCTTTGGGAAAAAAAAAAAGTGCTTTTAAGCTCCCTGTTCCTTTTAATCTACAGGTCCGTACCCCCACCTCCATTCCTTTCCTTAAAATCTGTCTGTTGAGAAATGCTAGCTATTTGACCTATAGAGATTCCCACAGTCTGGATTTTGTCCAATGCAGTTCAATTTGTCCTTTGTCTTCTGCAACTCATGCAAATTGGCTTTATTTTTGATGATTATATCATAATTTGTAACTGATGCCTTCTGATTACCCGACTATAATAAATTGCTATGATAAACACCACTAAGATGAACATCCTTGCATCTACCCCTTTCCCTACTTGTGGATACTTTGTTCTGATGGGGCGTGGTTGGGAACACTGGTCTCACCTTGGGGTCACCTGTCCAGCCCTTGAATGCTATATCAGCAGCCTCAGCCCAGCTGCAGGCAGGGCTGCAAGCTGTCCCTGTGTCCCACTCCCATCTGAGTCTGATTCATTCTGTGCCACCTGGAGACCCATTCCATGTGGTCTAGCTGCTAGCCTTTCCCCACTAGCCCATATTGCAGAAGTCCCAGCAGCTTTCGGAATCGGCCTACCCAAAATACAACATGTATAGTTTTCTTTGTACGTGGTTGAGGTATTTACATATTGAAAAAATGCAACATAGCCATGCTATTTGTGGCCCACACCATATCCGCTTGACCCACCTCTAAGTTCAGCTGCAGCTCTGGTGGCCACATAGGGATTTTCCAAGGCAGCTGGGAAGTCTCTGGGAGTTAACAGTCCTGTGGTCAGCTTCTGCCGACAGGGTGAGGGGAGCCAAGGGAAAAATGTCTCTGTCCGCTGTTCTTTCGAGAGACAAGTTTCAGATGTATTCTACACATTTACTTAGAGATTTCCCAGCAGACTGTCACTTGCCCCATCCAAAACACACCCTTCCCTGGCATTTCCTCATCCCCCATTTCCTTCCCCCTTCTCCCTTGCTCCAGTTTTCTGATACTACTTCACCATGAAATTCTTGGTTCCCAAGTCCTCAACTCAGGCTCTATTATGGAGGGGACACAAACGAAGATATTAGAGTCATATTTTGTGAAGTCACAGCCTAGTGACTGAGCTTACGAGAACTCTCCAGTAGACAGCTTGAGAACCCCCACCAAAGGACCAACACTCATTGGAGCTCTACAGTGAAGATGGTCTCCTGTGCTTGAGAAACATGCTGCAAATTAGGTGTCCACCTTCTTCCAACCTGAAAGATTTGAAACTTATGGAAAGAGAAGAACACAGCACTCTGTTTAATTCGCCTGCACCCAGGTGATGGCACATAAAATGGCCACGTAGAAACCTGAACTAGCAGAGAGAGACCAAGGCAAAGTGTCTGTGAATCCACCAGGAGTAAGTCCCCACAGAAGAGTCACCTTCTGTGAGGTTCAATGAAGTTCGTCTTTTTTGTGATTTTTCTATTACTTTCTTTATTTCAGTTTTAAGCCAGGGTTTTTTTGTTTTAAGTTCTTTTGAGTTAAAAAAGAGTTATCTTTAAGCCTAAAAGAGCTCATTTGATCAATAAAACTCTCTAAAAAGTCAATGGGTAAAAGGGACCAAAGACCTGAAAAATAAATCACAGTACAATAAAGACAAATGGTTAACAGGAAATGAAGACATGTTCTTCCTTTCTAGCAAACAAAAAATGCAAATTATAATGACACAATATTACCTTTGCCTGTCAAGCTGGCAAAGATTTTAAGATGTTTAAAATGCCTACGGGGACGTGGGTAGCTCAGTTGTTTGAGCATCTGACTCTCGATTTTGACTCAGGTCATGATCTTAGGATTGAGCCCCACATCGGTCCTCATGCTCAGCATGGAGTCTGCCTGGGAATGTCTCTCTCCTTCTCCCTCCGTTCCTACCCCCACTCATGCTCTCTTTCTTTCTTTTTCTCTATCTCTCAAATAAATAAATAAACAAATAAAATCTTTTAAAAAATAATAAAAAATTTTTAAAATGCCTAGACAGGGGGCGCCTGGGTGGCTCAGTCAGCTTAAGTGGCTGCCTTCGGCTCAGGTCGTGATCCCAGCATCCTGGGATCGAGCCCCCACATGGGCTCTCTGCTCAGCTGGGAGCCGGCTTCTCTCTCTCCCTCTGCCACTCCCCCTGCTTGTGCTCTCTCTATCAAATAAATAAAAATAAATAAATAAATAAATAAATAAATAAATAAATAAAATGCTTAGACAGTGTGACAGGCCACTATTTACTCCCCCAAACACACCCTTACTTTCTACAGTTGTAGCAGGGTTTTTGGTGGACATATGGACACACAGCTATGGACTACATTTCCCAGGCTCCTTTGCAGCCAGGTATGGTCACGTCACTAAGTTCTTGCCAATGGAAGTGCTAGAAAGGATGTGTTTAATTTCAGTTTCATTGGTTGTACTAGTCAGGGTGCCAGGGTCACAGTGGAGAAGAGATGGCACCCTCAAATCGGGTAAATTAAGGAGAGATAAATATAAGGACAATTATAAAGGTACCAACAGAGTGTAATAAAGAATTTGGCTGGCCTTTGTCTCTGCTTCCTGGGAGGTGATCACCAAAGCCTTGGAATTTTCTAGGTAACAGGAGTGTCTTTGTTATTCATGATAGGCCTCTCAGACCACACCTGATATTTTATGCTAATTAGGTGACTTGTGGTAGACCCCAAGAAAGTGTATGCTAATGAGATGACTCAGAATGGAGACTGACCATTCCAGAAAGTCAAGCCATATGTTTAGAGGGTTGGGGCTTTGAACCACATGACAAAGAAGTATTCATTAGCCAGCAAAGATCTTTTCAATTGAATTTAATGGAGTTCCATATAAGTCTTTGTCACTCACCCTTCGCAGTGCCTGAATTTCCTGTCTCTGTGACCTGCTTCATCTTCACTCTGTCTCAGGTGGGCTTCAAGTTGAAAACATTAGATTCTCACTCCCTCCCACCCCCAACACACACCCACACACACACACACCTTCACTCATGGTTTGCAAGATGCTCTAATGTTCACCACATCTTTTCTGATTCTGACTCCCGTAATTACCTGGGTTTTGTTTTGTTAGATCATACCTCATAACAAATTCTAACACTTCCCTTTCAGAATTAGTTACTTCCAAACTGTTTTTTTCTCATCCTTAGCATAGTCTGGGTCCTGTTTATTTACAAGATCGATGTCTGACAGCTAAGGGAAATTTGGTTCATGTGAACAATGGTGGCAGGGTGGGAAGTGGCAAGATCCAGAGACCTACAGGGAAATGCAGACTAATTTTCAGCACCAAGGAGAGCTCTAAAAGAGCTGTACTCCGGGAGGATGTGCTGACAAGACTTTTACCCTGTGAAGTTCATGAATACCCCTATAGTTCACAGCCACAGGGAAGAATTGTATATCCCTGGTGCATCAGAAGGTTTCATTTTTTTATGCTAAGTGTTTAATGAACTGGTTGGTGGTGGCTGTCCAAAGTACTCTATTGGAGAGAACTGTAAAAACTTGTATAGGTTCAGCAGGAAAGTGTTCTGAGATTGATTCATGATGTCTGCCACAGGTGGAAAATCAGTAAGCCATGAGATGTTTGCTATTTGCCAATTCCAGTCTAGCCCTTAGGATAGAAGGAGAAATTTTGTATGTTTTTCCATGTCTATCTTTTTCTTTTAGGTTTACTCTCTGTCGTTATTGTATGTGTGGTGGGGAGGGGTTTTTTGTTTTTTGTTTTTTTAAATAAAGGTTTTCCTGCCATGAGATTATGAAAATATTCTTTTACTTTTTTTTCTAAAGCTTTTATAACTATTTTCAAAATCCCATGTGTTTCATTGGTCCGCTCATATCTTTCCTCATCAATACCATAATGTTTTAATAAATATAACTTTGTATTTGGATAGCTTATAGTTAAAGTCTCCATTGTTCTCTTTATAAAGTTTCTTGGTGATTCTCGTACATGTTTCCTCCTCCAAGAAACTTTAGAATCAGCTAGAAAAATTCCATTAGAATATTTTTTTAGGGATGCTTGGGTGGCTCAGTTGGTTAAATGTCTGCCTTTGATTCAGGTCATTATCCCAGAGTCCTGGGATTGAGCCCCACATTGGGCTCCTTGCTCAATGGGGAGCCTGCTTCTCCCTCTTCCTCTGCCTGAGGGAGAGAGAATCTTAAGCAGGCTCCATGCACAGCATGGAGTCCAAGAGGGGGCTCAATCTCACAACCCTGAGATCATGACCTGAAATGTAATCCAGAATCAGATGCTTAACTGGCTGAGTCACCAAAGCACACCAAAATTCCATTAGAATTTTAATTGAGATTACATTGAATTTATAAACTGATTTGGGGAAAATGAATTTTTTGTGTATATGATATAAAGTCTTCCCCTTTCAGAATGCTGTGTGTCTTTCTTTAAGTCTTCCTTTACTGAAAGGGAAGAAAGTAAAAAAAAAAAAAAAGAAAAGAAAAGAAAAATAAAAGTCTTCCTTTATTTACATCAATAAAATTATGTACTTTTCTTCATAGATGCTAACACATTTCCTATTAAGCTTATTCCTGGACACTTTATTCTTTTTGATACTATCATGAGTGGATTTTCCCTCTGAAATGTTGTAATTGGTTAGCATTGATGGCTCAGAAAGCTATTGATTTTTTTTTAAGATTTTATTTATTTATTTGGTAGGCAAAGATCACAAGTAGACAGAAAGGCAGGCAGAGAGAGAGGGGGAAGCAGGCTCCCCACTGAGCAGAGAGCCCAACATGGGGCTCAATCCCAGGACCCTGAGATCATGACCTGAGCCGAAGGCAGAGGCTTAACCCACTGAGCCACCCAGGTGCCACAATGATTTTTGTATGTTGTTCTTACAACTGCCTCTTTATTAAATTCCTTATTAGTCTATAATAGTTTTTCAAGGTTTTCCTCTTGGATTTTCTACTTTGAAGATAATAGTCTTCAAAGATTTAGGTTTTTTTTTAAAGATTTATTTATTCATTTATTTATTTTACCGGGGGCGGGGCAGAGGAAGAGGGAGGGAGAATCTTAGGCAGACCTGTGCTGAGTACAGAACTGACATGATCTTGAGATCATGACCTGAGCTGAAACCAAGAATCAGGTGCTTAACTCACTGTACCAGCCAGGTGCCCACAAAGAGGGTTAGTTTTAATTTCTCCCGAATATTTGAAAGATACTTTCACTAGGTAGATAATTCCAAGTTGATAGTAATTTTTCTTTTAAAACTTAGTGATGACACTCTAAGGGCTACTGGCTTACATAGTTTTGGGGAGAAGTCTGCTATATTCCCATATTTGTTCTTTTGTAATGTGTCTTTTATCTCTGGCTGCCTATAAAATTTAAGGTTTTTCTATTCATCTTTAATTTTCAGCAGTTTGAATATGATGTAACTCTCTCTTTAAAAAAATATTATCCTCCTTGGTGTGTTCTGAGCTTCTTGGATATGTGGTTTGGTGTCTTTTATTAATTTGGGGAAATTCTGAGTTGTTATCACTACAAATATTTCTTTTGACCTGGTTTTCCTCTCTCTTTTACTTCTGGAATTTCAGTTACATATATATTAGACCATTTGATTTTGTCCCTCAGCTTCAGGGCTTAAGCTAGTCCTTTTGCCACTTTCTGAAAGATGTAAGAATATCATAGCTGTCCAACTCTATTTATCACTTCATGATCTTTTTGGTATTGTTATCATACATTTTACTTTTACATACTTTATAAGTTCACAACACATTTGCCTCATTGTTTTTTTTTTTTAAAGATTTTATTTATTTATTTGACAGACAGATCACAAGTAGGCAGAGAGGCAGGCAGAGAGAAAGGAAGGGAAGCAGGCTCCCCGCTGAGCAGAGAGCTCGACGTGGGGCTCGATCCCAGGACCCTGGGATCATGACCTGAGCCGAAGGCAGCAGCTTTAACCCACTGAGCCACCCAGGCGCCCCAGCCTCATTGCTTTTATAAGCAGTTTTTAGCCTTATGCTTATCTATTTTCTTCATTCTTCATTCTTTCCTGCAGTTCCATGCACTCATTTGGGCTCATTTTTCTAATCTGAGAAAGCTTCCTTTAGACTGAAGATTTTTCTTTCAGAATATAATGCATATATATGTCTTATAATTCCAATATCTCAGCAATCTATGGATTTTCTTCTATTGTTAATTTTTTCCTAAGATTATTAGTGGTTCTTGTACTGCAAATGTTTCAGCAATTAATTTTTCAACTTTTATTTATTTTAAATGTCAGTGTTAAAGGCCATTTTTGTTGTGTATAACATTCTATGTTGACAGCTTTTGTTTTGTTTTGTTTTTTTGCCTTCAACACTCTAAAGATTTCATTCCATTGTCTTCTGGCTTCGATGGAAATGTGGTAATGTGTCTCTTTCCCTTCTGTGTCTCTTTCCTTTTT
Source organism: Lutra lutra (assembly GCF_902655055.1). Classification (NCBI taxonomy): domain Eukaryota; kingdom Metazoa; phylum Chordata; class Mammalia; order Carnivora; family Mustelidae; genus Lutra; species Lutra lutra. The sequence goes on from NC_062290.1 coordinate 85,012,295, forward strand.
AAGATGATCTCTATGCCCTTAGATGTGGTTTTCCTTGTTTTAATCTCCTTGTAGTTTGCTGAACTTCCTGTATTTAGGGGTTACTGCCTTTCCAGTTTTGAAAAGTTCTCAGGCATTATCCCTCTCAATATTTTTTCTGCCTCATTTCCTCTTTTCTCTCCTTCTTGAACTACAATTACACAATTATAATAAGGAAAAGGGAGAGAGAGAGAGAATCCCTGTTTCCATTGTATCTCAGATGTCTTTGTCTCTTTTCTGTGTATTTCATTCTTTCCCTCTCTCCATGCTTCTATCTGAATATTTTCTTCTGACCTATGTTCCACTTCACTAATTACCTCTTTAGCTGTGTCTAAACTGCTATTAAGTCCATTTAAATAGTTTTTTATTTCAATTTTCATATTTTTATTTTATGTTATTTTGTTTATTTTGAGATTTTATTTACGAGAGAGAGAGAGTGTGTGTGAACAAAGGGAGGAGCAGAGGGAGAGGGACAAACAGACTCTATACCGAGCATGTGGGGCTTGATCTCATGACCTCAAGATCATGACCTGAGCTGAAATCAAGAATCTGATGCTCAACCAACTGAGCCACACAGGTGCCCCCATATTTTTGCTTTAGAATTCTCTTTTGATTATTTTTATAAATTTCAATTATCTTGAAATTCTTCATCTTTTCATTCATCTTGTCCACTTTTCCAATGATTTAATTTAAAACATTAATCATAGTTAATAATTCTTTGTCTTATAATTCCAATATCTCACCAATCTATGGATTTTCTTCTATTGTTAATTTTTTCCTAAGATTATTCACCACATTTCCCTGCCCCATACATATTTAGCAATTTTTAAAAAATGTTATGACAGGGGTGCCTGGGTGGTTCAGTGGGTTAAAGCCTCTGCCTTCGGCTCAGGTCATGATCTCAGGGTCCTGGGATTGAGTCCCACATCAGAGGGGGGGGGGTCTCTGCTCAGCAGGGAGCCTGCTTCCCCCCCACTCCCCCCCCCGCCTGCCTTTCTGCCTACTTGTGATCTCTGTCTGTCAAATAAATAAATAAAATGTTTTTTAAAAATGTTATGACACACACTATGTATAAAAGAATCATGGAAATTCCAGATGAAGGTTTACCCATTCCTCTGTTAGACAAATAAGATGGAAGCTGATCAGATCAGTACAATGAGGACTTGAGTTGGATGAAGGCTGAGTTGCACTTTTAGTAAGTCTCAGCCTATCTCTGATTTATTCATGTTTTTGGATATGGCCATTCTAGGCTTTGGATTGAGAGACTGGAAGGTCTCTGTCTCCTCATCCCTAAGTGACTGAGAGGTCCCATTCCTCTCTTCGGAGATTTGACCTCTTGATGGAGAAAGCACCAGTGTTTGAGGTCATCTCCTCTCTCTAGTGGGACCAAGTGCTGTGAAACCACAGATTTCACATCATTTTTTGGAAGTTTCTGGTCCAGCCAGTCAGCCTCCCACACAGCCCAGACCTCAAAAACTCTTCTGTGGGGACATCGCATTATGAACTTAACAGTTCCCTCACAACACAATGGTCCTACAAGACCAGCAAAAGCTTTGCTGTGTTCCCTTTGCTTCAGTAGTGCCTCTCAGCTTGAGCCAAATAAGATCCTCAGGGCAAGCCTAGAATTGGGAAATCCTTCCAAGGCTGATCACCAACAGCTCTGTGATGTTTTTAATAATTTGATTTTGTAATTTATCTCTTTTTTCCCCCTAGTTAATGTAGTGAGGGCATGGCCTGCCATAGCCTACTCAGAAAGAGAAATCTCCTTCTTTAAACACATATTTAAACTTGCACTTCATACGTCTAGAATTCCTCAGGATCTTTATCCTCTCCTTGGACAAGTTTTAAAACACTCTCACTCCCCATCTCCATTCCTGAGTAAATTCCACACTGAGATCACCTGGCATGTGAGTTCCTGGGTTGTTACCATTGTCATTGTGTTGCTGCTGCTGCTGCTATTGGATTATGCATTCAAAATTTGACTTAACAACAAAGTTTTACTGTTTGTTTGTTTTAAAATCACTATTTCCCATACCCCGTGTCTTTGTTGGTCTTGTGTTCATTTTCTTTTTCTTTTATGGCAGTACATTCTCGAGTAATTCTTTTAGAGAGTCTGAGAATAATATATTTGTTCAGAGAGACTCTAAAATATCTTTGATCCTCCCCCCCCCAACACACACTCACTTGAAGGCTAGTTGAGTTACGCACAGGACCTTAGGATCAAAATAATTTTCTCTGGAAATCTGAAGCTCTTTTCCCATTGTTTTTCAGTGTTGCCAAATAAAAATCATTTGCCAATCTGAATCTTATTCCTCTGAAAATAAGCAGTGCCACCCCCTCTCTATCTTTTGAGACTTTTTCTTCTGAAATTTTACCACTGTGTGTCAGGAATGACTCTTTTCCCTCCATTTATGTTGAGTGATAGCATTAGCATTTGAGTGATCTCAACTTTAAGATTCTTGCCTGTCTTCAGTTTTGGGAAATATTCTCCTATCATTTGATTAATCATCTCTCTCCCCACATCTTCTGCTTATGAAACGCCTACTAAGAACTAGAAAAATGTTGAAATTTCTATATCTAGTTTCTATATCATTTAACTATTTTTTCATTCTCCATATCTCTCAGTCATTTTACACCACAGTCTAAGACAATCCCTCAGCTTATTTTTTTTTAAAGATTTATTTATTTATTTTGGGGAAAGGGAGAGAGAGAGAGAAAGCAATCATGCTCATAAGTTGGCGGAGGATCAGAGGGAGACAGTCCTCAAGCAGATTCCCCAAAGAGCACAGAGCCCACCACAGGGTTTGATCTCATGACCCATGAGATCCTTACCTGAGCTAAAACCAAGAGTCAGACAGTTTATCAACTGAGGCACTCAGCTGAGCCACCCAGCCAACTACCCCATCCCTCAGCTTATTTTTAACTCACTAATTCATTATTTCAAAAACAATTTGGAAATATTTTAATATAAAATATATAAAAAGCATAAATAATATAACAAACACACTAGTACACACTACCCAGCTTTAACGTTTTGCCATATTTGCTATACGTTTCCATTTTTAAGCAATTAAGTATTATCAATGGATTTGAAGCTCTTTGTGTACTCTTTCCAATTCCATTCCCCTTCTTTTCTGGCCATAGGTAACAACTATGTTAAATTTGGTCTTTATGATTTTAAGTTACCTTTTTATTAAGGTATTGTTTGTATATTATATAATTCACTTATTTTAAGTGTGTCATTTGATGAATTTTGGTTTTTGTACAAAATTGTGTAACCACCATCACAATCAAGATATAAAAGAATTCCATCACCCAAAAAAGGTTTCATGTGCCCCTTGGCAGTTGATTACCTGCTTCTATCCTGGCCCTAGATAATAACCACTTTCTGTCCTATTGCTTTTCCTTTTTTGAATTTCATATATGGGATCAGATACTGTATATTCTTTTATGTTTGGTTTATTTCACATAACATAATATTTTTGAGATTCAGCCATGTTTTTCACGCTTGATTACTTTTTATTGCTGGGTAGTATTCCCAAGTATGGATATACAACATTTCATTTATCCATTCACCAGTTGATGAACATTTGAATTACTTCCAGTTTGGGGCTATTCTGAATAATGCAACTATGAACATTTGTATTCAGATCTTTGTGTGGACATATGTTTTAATTTCTCTTGGGTAAATACATGAAAGTAAAATTACTACATTATAGGGAAGTGTATTCTTAACTTTATGTTAACACACTGTTTTCCAAATTAGCTGTGCTGTTTTGCTTTCCCACCAGCAACCTATGAGAGTTCCATTTTCTTCATATCCTTGCCAACACTTGGTATTGCCAATCTTTAAAACGTTAGTGTATGGCGGTACATCATTATTATTTTACTTTGTATTTCTCTAGTGACTAATAAAACTGGGGATTTTTAATGTGATTATTACATTCATATATCTTCCTTTTTGGAATTTCTGTTCAAATCTTTTCTCCATTGTTACTGGATTGTTTGTCTTATTATCACACTGTAACAGTTCTTTATGTATTTTAGATACACATTTTCCAATTTTAATGTAAATTTTCTCAAAATATAACCATCGATGTTATACTGAATGCATAGAAAAGGTATATGCTATTGTTTTCATGTTTTAACTTTATATAATAGATATTGTACTAATCTATCATTCAGCAGTTTCTTTTTAGTCACTCATCTTTATATTTTTGAAATTGATCCCCGTGGATACATGTAGCTGTAGGTAATTCATTTTACCTGTTGCATAAGATACGTAATGTGACCAAACCACAATTTTTCTTGCCCATTCTCTTTTAGCTTATGGGTTGTTTCCAATTTCTTGCTAATACAAACAATTCTGCAGTGAACACACACACAATTCCTTACACACATGTAAGTTTCTCTATGCTTACACCTAGACATGGCATAGGGGCTGTATGTCTTTAAATTTATTCCAACTTTCCTTTTAGCTATATTTTGTACTATTCAGCCAACCTACTGAGTTTTAAATTTGAACAATTATTTTAAATTTTCAAGATCTCTTAGTGATTCATTTTAGTAACAGCCTGTTCTCAAATTATGGGTATGATAGCTTCTCCAGTCTCCCTGGGGATGGTAATTATACTACTTCAAAGTTTTCTTTTTGTTTTTGTTTGCCCCCTTAAGTCTATTCCCTTGAGTTTTAGGACTTCTGTTTGTTAAATTTGATTCCCCTCTTTCACAGTGTTGATTTTCCTGAAATGCTTTGTCTTTCATGGTTTTCTGTGGTGATTGGCTTTATCTGCCTGACTCTAAAGGATGGTTTTGACCACAAGAGTTTGTCTCTGGTAATCACTGTGGAGGAGTGTTGTCAGTGGTATGTGATGGAAGCTGGGCTTCTTCCCACTTCCTTGTGTGTCCCTAGTTCCCCCAGGGCATGTCCCTGACTCTCAGACCTAAATATGTCTACTCAATGCTCTGGCTTATGGGTAAACTCCTCCACTGTCGGATGCTCAGCATGAGCAATGAGGGGTGGGGAGGGGGAGTTGGTCAAGGATATGCCAGCCTGGCTGCTTCGAATGCAGCTTCTCAGTTGCTCGTTCTCATGATTGCGCTGGGCCCTCTGCAGCTCTTGGTATCCTGTGGTCCTGTTGACTCTGAGTTTGGAGAGTTCCTGGAACCAGCCCCATCTTGTAGGGCAGGAGAGTGATGCTCTCCTTGTATGTTTAGGGCAATGGGCTCCTCTGTCAATTCAGGTCTGTCTGCTTTCCATCTCTCAGGAATTCCGCAAACTTTCTGATCCACTGAGAACGTTCTTGTTTTCTACAACTGTTACAATAGTATATTCACTTACATCAATACATATATTTTTTTCTAACTGGAGATTTGTGGAGAGAGGACTAGACCCAGTCTGTCATTTCTATCCAGTCTCCCATGCTTAATTTCTTTCGATTCTGTCTTCCTTGGATCTCTCTGACCTTGGATCTCTATGGGTCTCTCTGTGTCTGCCTCTGGTTGTGGTTCTGTGTCCATGTCTCTTGGTGGCTCCATTTCTATTCGCGTTATCCTCTCTCCCTGGTTTCTCTAAGCCTGTTCCTCATCATTCCCTGTTCTCGGTGGCTGCTCCCCATCAGTGGGAGGCTCTGGCCCCCGTGGCTGGCTGGCTCTGGAGCAGTTTGTGGGTGGGGGAGCCCCAGATTGCTGCAACGTGGAACAAGGATTTCCAACACATGCTCCCTCTGGCAGCCTGCCACCACAGCTCACTGCCTGCCAACATCACACTTCAACTTAAAGAGGGAAAACTGCCAGACCAATGTTTTAGCTACAGCCCCGTGTCAGGGTTGCATGGGGAATCTCACAGCAGCCCCTGCCAGAAGCTTGAGCTGTGAGGGGATTGGGGAAGGGGCTCGGGGCTGCCTGGTGTTGGTGGGGGGTCCTGGCTGCCACCCTCCCTGGCTTCACTGGTTCTGAGTATGAGAAAGTTGCTTGGAAACTACTCTGGGCTCTTCCCTTCCTAATCCACTGCTGGGCAGGTATGTAACTAGTGGTCCTGCTTCCTCTCTCCAGTGTCTCTCCCATGCCATGTCACCCACACTGTGACTGCCTCCTCCACCCCTGGATAAAGTAGCCCTGGGCTGTGGGTTGAGGGAATGGTCTGGGACTTTGGAAAAGTCCGTGAAATCACTCTGGTTTTACTGGTCAGGAGTCAGGAAATGGCAGAGATCAGTGTAGAAGTGCTCACCTTCACCAACAAAGAGACAACCATTCCTTTCCGTGCAAAAGTTCTATTCTTTTCTAGGAATTACCCCTGCTGGCATAGACATGCCCATCCTTGTTAATATAGACATACCCATTCTTAGAAGTGTTTGTTCTAGCAAATGTAGGGATTCCTATACATGCGAGTGTGGAATTGCCCCATCTTTACCTGTGTGCAGCACCCTTCACTGCCACTATAGACTCACCAGCTCTTTCTTTCAAGGTCACCATACCCATTCCTGTCCCTGGGGACATTCCCAGCCCAACCACTGCAGATGCTTTGATTCTAATGGATGTAGAAGCACCCACAGTTGTAAGCTCCATTCCTGTCCATATAGAAGTGACCTCTAAGCAACCTTAACTCCCACCAGGATCCAATTTAGATGTCTCTTCCTCCAGGCAGCCTTCCCATTCTTCTAGTGAGGGTGCACCCTCCCTCCATGTGCAGAGACCCTCAATCAAGGCGAAGGGGAAACGTGCTCCTTTCTACAGTACAAGAATACTTCTGGCCAGTGCACGGTTCATTCCTTCTTTCAGTATGGATTTCCTCGGTATTCCAGCGGGATAAGCCCAGTCCACACTTGGGGCAAGGCCTCCTTTTAGGAGCGCAGGGCTCTTTGAGCTGCCAATACAAAACATGCGTGTGAAAAAGCCTGGAAGTTCCCATTCTAACTCCTGTAGAAACAGCCATATTTGAGAACACAGAAGTTCCCAATCCCACCCATGTAGGAGTGCCCATCAATAGGGAAGCATCTACCGGTGGGGGTCGGGGGTGGGGGGCTCCCAGCCTGCCAACATGAATGCACCATCTGCTATCAGAGGCAAGTAGGCCCTTGAGATACCTGGTAGACCCAGAAGTTATCAATGAGGAAAGGCAGCATGAAGAGGTGGGGTGGGGAGATGGAGCCACTTGATCGAACCCACAGACTGGTGAAGTGCCAGCTGCCAATATAAACAGATAAGCATTAATAATCACTCTTTCTTAAAAGCCCCGCTTGCATGTCCCATTTTCCTGAGGACGCCACCTGCACAGCTGTTCCTAATCAAGGACCATTTAATTCGTTCCCAGATCATTGTCTGCATTAATTGTCTTAAACAAACCGAAGTTCATCTCACCTTATTCCCCAAAGGCCTGGAGGGTTTCTAATTACCTGTAGGTGGTTCTCCACACAGCCCAGCTTCATTAAAGATCACAATATGTTCCTTTAATAGGTTTCCCATTAAAATCCAATGGGTTCCCTTCAAAATGAGTTATGTCCCAGAAAGAAAAAATCCACTAAAATATATTTTAATTAAAGTGAATTAAATATTGCATATGTCTGTTACTGCCAACAGGTTGCACTTGAGACTGATGGTAGCAGAAAGCGTAGGGGAGAGGTGGGAAAGAGGAGGAGGGTGAGGGGAGGGGGCCAGAGGGTTCACTCATGGCAGAAGAGCTTTGAAAGCAGACATTGGGCCCGCTGCTCCTGGCATTGTGACTTTTGACAAGTTACCTCACCTCTTGGAGCTTTAGTTTCCTGGTGTCTAAAATGGAGATAATAATCCCTGGATTCCAATTTATTTTTGCTATGATTGGAGACAAAATATGTAAATAAAATGCTTCACACATTAAAAAGTCCTCAATAGGTGTCACTGTGATTATATAATATTGTAAATAAATACTGTATTCATCAGCCGTGCTGTGTAACAAACAACTCCCCCAAATCTCAAAGGCTTACAACCAAGAATCTTTTTTTTTTTTCCACAAGGGCTGCAAGTCTGTACTGCCTC